>NW_005054407.1:380305-487903 GCF_000277835.1 Geospiza fortis | reverse complement strand
TCTTCCAGCTGAGGAGTAAGCAATGCCAGACACAACTTGTGGTGAAACAACCTCAATTCTCATTCCACATCCCCCTGCACCACTCAGGAGGGAGAATGTAGAGAAATTTGAGAAAGAAGTTGAGTCCAGGATGAAGGGAGGGGTTAGGAGAAGGTGTTTTTAAGATTTGCGTTTAGTTCACATTACCCTACTCTGATCTGATTGGTAAGAAATTAAACTAAAGTCAAGTCTGTTTTGCCCATGATGGTTACAGTGGACTGATGTTTCCCTGTCCTTTCCTTGTCTCATGATTCTTTTGTTAAATTTTCTTTCCCTTGCCCAGCTTAAGGAAGGGAGTAATAGAGAGTCTTGATGGACAACTGGCATCCAGCCAGGGTCAACCCACCATATCATTGCAGTCACATATAAGCCTCTACAAGAAACCAGGTCAAGCTTGGATGCCATGAAATTTTAAATGTCCAGGTTTTACAATTTTAAGCAGGTGAGCTACTTAAATGTTCAATTAGCACAGTAAAGGAAAAATGCACCAGATGAAAAAAAAAGTGTCATGAACGAATGAACATTAATGTGCTTATCTGATGTTTCAAAAGTGTCAAATCAACATTATCTCTTAGGTGAACAATTTTTTATGGAGTTTTCTGCTGGTCTTAGAATGCAATTAGGCTTCCATATAAAGTGATATTTATAGAGAAATCATAATTCACAATGTGGATTCTAGATACTCTAATTTCTGAAGGTATCAAAAGAATGCTTGGCTGTTATGTATGGTATTGCTTAGATCTTTTCAGGAGACAAAATTGCTGAGGTGACCCTCAAAACTCCGTATAATGAGAGATATTGCAGCAAAAAAAGGAGTTTTATCAGTGTTGGCTTTTTTATGTTGAGACTTCTAGTCCTGAGGTCTCTGCTAGAGGTGACAAGATGCTGTTATGAAAAAGCTTGTGGTCCTGAAGCATGGCTGCTACTGGAGTACAGCAGCAGATATTGAGAGGATGAACGAGATAAAAACATTTGGCAAACTGAAAAAAAGTCAGTATATAAACTGACCTTGAAAAAAAAAATATTGCACTAGCTTGACATTTACAATTTTTCTTGTAATACACCAATGACCAAGGAGTAACAAGTGAGATAAATTACCTAATTGTCTGAAAAATTAGTCATAATTCTATGAAATTTGGTAAAACTCTTCAAAGAAAAAATATCTATAATGATGAAGAAAATGCAGGAAAGCTTATTTCTGTGTTTTTTTAAATTTTATTCCTGTTTTGAATTTATTTAAATTTAATATTTTTATTTTAACAATTGGGGATGTAAGAAAGAGAAAAAAGGACTATTAAAAAATCAATGGATATCAAGTCAGATAAGGTGGTTTATTCCTTAAAAAGGCTATAGTATAGAATTGATTTTGCCCTGTAGAAAATTTTCAAGGAACACAGACCTTGGAAGATAAAGACAGGTTGTATTTTCCACTGACCTCATAGTGTGAAAAGGTGATCTGCTGTGTGATAATACCATTATTTCTCCACACTCTGTTATATCATATCTTTGAGCCTACATATCTTGTGCCAACGTGATGTGTGATTCTCATGGTTTACAGCTTCTTTACTGGATAACTTGCTTTAAGGACGTAATCCCTCAGTTTACAAACACAAGTAAAATAATGGAATGCAGGAAGAGCTTTGCTGCATTGAGTGACTAGTCTCTGGAATTATTTTGGTATTTTTACACTAACTGTAAAGAACAGAAAAGGTATTTTCTTGAAAATTTTGAAAAATTCCACTAACATATTCAAACTTAAATTCCTGAACAAACACATTAAGTTCTGACTTCATCTGATACCAAATTCAGTCTCTGGGGGGCTTTACAGCCTCTGTAGATGGGACTTTAGACCTGAAATCTTTCTTCTTTCAACAACGTTCTCTGGTCTCAGGTCTCAGATCAGACCTCCTACTTTCCCATAACATAAATGTGATGTCCTGATCAGCAAATGATCTTAAACTAAAAAAGCTGAATCTGCTTTCCCTGGTGCATGGTCAAGCCATGAACCTGGGCTGGTAAGAAGTATGGCAATTTGAAGCCTTTGATCTAAATGTCTTCAAGCTTTAATATAACTTGTAGTTTTAACAATGATTCAGACCAAAAGAAACTGTTACTTTAGTTTCAACAAATCAAAGAATATTTATGTTTTCAACACAGAATTGATGTTATATGTGGGGAAGCTGCGCTTTCATATAACAGTTACTTCAACAGAAACTACTCCAGATTCCACTCAGCATTCTCTTAGGTACTAATCATCACCATATGACTGTTACTAACCTGATTTAGGCACTTAGTGTGAAGTATATTCCCATCACACATATCACCAAGTCTAAGGGAAACAAACTCCATTTTTATAGTTCTAAGCAGAGAAGACAATGGGTAGTCTCTGAGGCAGAACATTTTTTTCACAGCAGTGTTCCAGAAAACTACATCTTATTTTGAAACAATGAAGAGCCTCCTAAGAAGCAAGTAATATATAATATGAACATGACTATTTTTTCACATTTTCATAATGCTCTAATAGTATAGTACAGCATAATGCCCACAAAAGAAATCCTTTCTTTATTCTACACACTACAAGACTAGAAAATATTTACTAGTATTATTTCAGACAAAAATATTAGGATTGGAGGAAAAAAAAACCCATCTGCATTCAGATATACATAAAGGTACCACAAATACCTACATATTTCATGAGCCAAATGTTGACTCCTTAACAGATATACAGAATAGAACTTGACTATTTTGTTGCTTTTAATTTGGCCACTGAAATTTTAGAATTTCATTCTTCTATCACGTATTTTTAATTTAATTGAACCCATTTAAGATATTTCTGAAAATGACAAAGAAAGGAAAAAAAAAGGAATGCAATACAAATTGAAATGTGAATACTAACAGCATTAAAAAGTAGAAACATTTTTGATGACTAAGAAAAAGCAATATTTCCTTACTAAAAGGTGCTAAACACATATTTAAAACTAGGCTGCAAAACCAGTTTGAGGTATTCTACCACCAGATAGGATCACTGTGATTCTTTGGGCTTAACTCCATAGAAATATAGAGTCATAGAAAGGCTTGGATTGAAAGAGACATTAACGATCATCTAGTTCCAATCCCCCTGCCACAAGAAGGGATGCCACCCTTTTTGGATAAAATTGTTCAGGGCCATGCCCAACTCAGCCTCTCACCAGACCCCAGGGATTGGGCATCCACAAATTCACTGTTCCAGTGTCTCACTACCCTCTGAGTAAAGCATTTTTTCCTAACATCTAACATAAATCTCTCGTGTCTTATTTTAAAAGTGTTCCCCCTTGTCCTGTTGCTATATCCCCTTGTAAAATGTTGCTCTCCCTCTTTTTTAAAAGCCCTGTTCAGGCACTGGATGGCTAAATCGTCTACGAACAAAATGGTTCATGGACTGTTAGGATACCAAAAGGGCACAATTTAGGCTTTACTATTACTATTAGAAAGTTAAAATACTGAAAATATTGATTATCCCTGACAAATCCTGGAAAGTCTGGGCTTCTATGAAGAATATATTTTATTTTTTTTTAACATCTAAATATAACATTGCATCTTCACAGAACTGCATCAGCATTAATGCATTGGCATGATGCTGGAAATCAGAAGGTAGGAAGGCTGCACAGTGCAGATCTTATAATTTCATCTGTTTGGGAGCATATGCAGAACAACTGGTAAATGCTAGTGGGAACACAGAGATCATCTCCTTTGCTGGCTCAAGAAATCAAATTAGGAAATCTGGATTAGCTTCCTCTTGGATTTGATCAAAATCCAGAAATGAACCATTAAGCCTTCTTTCACCCTTCATCAGTAGCTGTAGGCTAATCACAATGTACCTGTCTGCTTCTGTAGAGCAATGAGGATCAAGTGACAAGAACTTATCAAGACATGGTAACACACAATGACAGAATCAGGCTTTATACGTAATGTAGCATTAGTTGACATTTCTTGTAAAAAAGACTGTGAGCACCAACGTCTATTTTGAGGAATAATTTAGGACTTAAAACAATGACTAAGGATACAGACAACAGATTATCAATTTATACTCAGGATGTCTATACTTAGGCAAGATGAATCTGACTCTGGTGACTTGGATACTCCTCAGGTAACAGGGAACATTTTGCTGCCTGGTTTATCTGGTAAATCTTGAGGTCATTTCTACACAGTGGCCTTGCTTTAACAGCCGTACTAAAACTTGACCCAGAAGCTAGACTTAAATGAGCAGGCAAATCATTGCTTGACGAGGGAAGTAGCAGTAGTGCTGGATTTTGATTTTCCATGCAGGATGTTTCCTCAACTCCCTAAAAAAGAGTACTTGTCAGTATATTAAAGGTTAAATTTCATTCATTTCTTGAGGAGTAGGGAAGGGGCACTTCTGGCTGGAGTACAACTCTAGTCTGTGCACTAAATATCTGGGTCTAGATATGAGAATCCATATCAGTAACGACTTAACTTGGGTTCAAAGGCAGCTCACATATTTTCATGTCTTTTCATATCTACTCATATCTTTTTTGTTGTATAGAGATCCTGGGTAACAGTTGTAGTTTAGCTCCAGCCAGCAGCCAAGCCTCATGCAGCTGCTGCACACTCACTCCCCTACCAGCAGGATAATGGAGAGAATCTGGATGGTAAAAGCAAGAAAACTTATGGGTTGAGACAAAGAGATTCTACTAGGGAAAGCAAAAGTCACTCACACAAGAAAGCAAGGAATTAAAACAATGTTTTCCATGGGCAGGCAGGTATTCAACCATCTCCAGGAGAGCAGGGCCCCATTGAGGATAACACTGACTTGGGAAGACAAACACCATCACTCCAAATGTCACCTTCTTTCTCCTTCTGCTTGATATACCCAGCATGACATCACATTGTCTGGAATATCCCTTTGGTCAGATTGTGTCCCCTCTCCTGGCTGTGCCTCCTCCCACCTCCCATGCACCCCCCACCCAATTCCTTGCCATCATGGCAGTACAAAAACCAGAAAGGTTTTGGCTCTGTGTGAGCCCTGCTCAGCAGTAACTAAAACATCTCTATACTATCAACTCTGTGTTCAGCACAAACCCAAAACACAGCCCTATACAGCCACTGACAAGAAAATAGCTCTATCTCAGCTGAAACCGGCACAGCAAATAATATCCCAATGTCATGACCCCTATTTCAAATCATATTTTGATACCTAATAGCTGGTTAGTTTTTTAAATATTGAATAACAATCATGTCAACAGCATCTTTCTTAAAGGGCATGGAGCATGCATACAAGTATGTAAATGTAATCCTTGTAATACTTCAGCAGTGAAACAATATCATTCATATTTTAGTTTTTATTGAAATAGCCAATCAGTTTGAAAACATTTTTAAGGAACCTATGTTAATAATTATTGAAAAGTTAATAAGTTACATCAAATATCATCAGCTGCACTATTATTCTTGGAACCAATATTGGGTAAATAGTCTATAATTGTTCAGGTTACCTCACTTGCCTTTTACATAGAATTAACTTGGTCCTTGGAAAAGTGTTTTAAAACTTTATTTGAAACCTATTAATATCTGATAATTTTCAGAAGTCTAATTTTGGTAGTCAGTATTTATACCCTTCTGGCTAATGTGAGTATGAAGCATATGCTGTCAACATAAAAAAAATATATTCTCAAAGGTTTTCCTCCAAATGCAGATTGAAATAACAGAACACTTCCACCCATGCTTGATCATTAGTGTCCATGTTTGATTATTAGTGATTATTAGTTCAATAGGTGTCATATTTCTATAAAAAGAGAAGACAAGTGCTACAGTTAAAATAAATACGTACTTTGGGCAGCAGTAATTTTTCTCCTATCCAGTAGATGAAAAGCCAAATGGAACAGGAAACAGGAGCTAATATATAGTGCTGTATTTTAAACCAAAACAAAACAAAATAAAAAAAACCCTTTTCTTAATTACTCCTATTTTATTTTAAAGAAGAAGACAGGACACTATACCTTTATTCTGCTTAGTGATGTAATGAATCCTAGAAGGCAAAAAAAAAAAAAGCCTTCTGTATTTGAGGGTAAACACCTCCCTCTTCTGGGACTTTCTGTGAAGTACCTGGCAATTAAGATTCTGGACACTGCATGAGGCACTGTTCAGTCCTCTGTGTGTATATCATATAGGAACGATGGCCATTAATTCTTTTAAATCCAGTGTGTCATTAGCTCGAGGAAGTATAGAAACAGGCTTTTTTCTGCTTATTCTCCTTGATATTTTTTATGACCCAAGGACCTAATTTTCTTTATTACAGAGCTAATCAAAAATGGCAAAAGCAAGGCAAAAGGAACATATGTTTTTAGGATTCTTCAGCTATTAGTGCTAACATTATTAGCATAAGGCAAAAGTCCTATCCCATTTGGTTTAAATTATTTAATAGTCTAAGACAAAATTAAAAGGCACTATCTTCTTATCAGACAGTTACATGTACTATGTTAAATGGTTGGCCAATTTTCATGAATTATTAATAAACACAGCAATTTAGCAAAAAGAAAGTTCATTAATGTCCAAAGAATTCATAATTACAGTCTCCTCCTCTCTATGAAGCAAGTATTCCAAAATTGTATCTACTGACAGCAGGTGCATTTTTTAAAATATGTTCATGTATTTCTAGTAGAGTGCTCATCAAATATAAACTGTTCCTTAAATTTATCAGCAAGCGCCACAGACAGACAATACTATGGTATCACAGACGTTGCTGCCAACCAAATGATCATAGGTTTATGTAATGGTACCACATTATGAGAAACCACTTGGGACTATGTTAATAGAAAGTGTTGCTAAAATGAAAAGGGGTGCAGACTTTATCTAGACTGTTAGTACAGACAATCATAATTTATGGCAGAAATATTGTCTAGCTTGTAGGATTCTGAGATTTATGAAAAAAGTATTTGTGAACAGTTCTCAAGTATATCTTGTAATCATTTTTGTACAAAACTGTAGGGGGGATAGAGCATAAGTAAATAAAGGTAATACAGAAAGTAATCTCATCCCCCTAAAGAGTTGCAGCTGAGCCAATTATTAAGGATTAGGAGCAGGCCTGATGTTAACAGGCTGCAGCTGTAGCCAATCAGAAGAGTGTTATAAAAGAGTGGGTTGGTTGGTTGAGGGAACTAGGGTCAGTTGGCTACTGCGAGGATGAGGAAGAGTCAGTGCCTAGAGGAGCTGCCTACAAGAAACATCAAGCAGGTACAGAACTCTAGCAATATGGAACCTTTGCAATGTAATGACAACAAAACTTTTGCAATATAATGACAACACAAAACTGTAGAATCTGTCATGAATACAAGAAATTAAATTATGTCTACCTATAAATATTTGTACTTATGTGTAAGTACACAAATGTTCATATTTATGCGCAGAAACACAAAAAAGTATCTTTTGTATACACATAAAACTTATCAGTATCATGGAGAAACTTCATTTGGAAATTTGATGTATGTGAATACACAGTATGTGTGCACAGGCTACTTAGCAAACTCTTATACATACTGGATTCATCTTTTGAAGAAAGTAATTTCTAGTCTATGTACCATGTAAGTGCTTATGTTATTTTGCTTTATTCCCATAATAGAGGGTAATGAATTTTGTAACAAAACCATGAATTATGTTAAAGATGCTTTAAATCTCTTTTTTCTCATTAACCAATTTATAAGGAAGATAATGAAGAATTTGGAGAAGCTTGACATTTTCACAAATATTTCTGCTCATGATTATATATTATTATTTATAGAAATTAGGAAAATGTTCCCTAAAAATCAGAGTTTTAGGAAGAGTCCTTTTCTATATTATTATCTCATACCTAGAGAAAGGCTAGTATTTCCAAAGCCATATCTGATTTATCAGTGTACACATATTAGACCAGATAAATCACAGAATGGTTGAAGTTCGACAGGATACCTGGAGGTGATCTGGTCCCAGATAGTCTCTAGGATCCCATCGGATTTCTAATACGTCCTCAGCCTCCCTGGGCAGTCTGTGCCAGTGCTCCTTCACCCTCACAGTAAAGTGTGTCCTGATATTCAGCGGGAACATTCTGTGTTTCAGTGTGTGTCCTGTTGCCTCTGGAGCTGTCGCAGCATTTGAGAACCGTCTGGTGCTGTCTTCTGTCTTCCTTACTACCTCCTTTCAGGTATTTCTACACATTGATGAGGTAGATCCCCCTGAAGTTTTTATTTCCTGGAATGAATTTCTCTCTCACAGGAAAGATGCCTCAGTCCCTCAATCACCTTTGTGGCCTTTTGCTGAGTTCTTTCCATTATGTCCATGCTTCTCTTGTACTGAAGAACTCGGAACTGGCCACAAAACTCCACTAGTGCTGAGCGGAGGGGAAGGATAACTTTCCTTCACCTACTGGTAACAATCCTCCTGATACAGCCTAAGACACCATTAATACTTTTTCTTCCAAAGTCACATTTCTGGTTCACGTTCAGATTGGTATCCACAAGAACTCCCAGGTTCTTTTCTGCAAAGTAGCTTATGTTGGGGCCAATAAGCCAGAATACTGATGCATGAGTCCTTCCTCCCTAGTACAGTGGTTTGTACGCCCCACCATTCTCCCTGAAATGAGGATGGGCCTCATCACTACTGCCTTGTCATTTCCACTTCAGAAATAGCCACACCACTACAGAAGAGAGTGAAAAAAGAGCTCCTGGTTTCAGCCTGTGTCAAAACTTAAATCTACTTCCTACTGTAGGAAAACTGTGAGGAAAAAGACTTTTCCTTAGTTTTACTTGAAACAGCATGGAGCCCATATTAGTGTAGTTTATCCTAGTATGAGACATGAAATTATATAATTTTTGCAGTATGATTTATGATAATTTAATAGGTGCAAGTCATGTTTTTCCAATGTGGTTCAATGTTTTATGAGTAAAAAAAAATATGTATATATAATTTTCAGTTTTGCTTGCATTCACAATAAACAAACAGCAGTGACTCATCCCCAGGAGTTTAAATAGTTCCCTTATAACGGATCAAGGTGCTCTTTAGAGGTTTGATTGTGTTTTCACTCCCAATGTGAACTTCATTCGTTTAACAGGTTGTATTTAAGCAGTCTTTGTGCGACCTCTGGTGGAGAAACTTATCAGTAAAGCATTATTTGCATGAAAAAATTAACAATCAGCAACAATAATATCTGCCTGTGTTCAGCTGACCCACTTTTTTTTTCCCTATTTTTCCTTTGTAAATACTAATGGTCAGATATACACACATATTTTTTTCTGTACTTTAAGTAAAGAAAATTGACATAAATTGGTTGGCATGTGTGTGCACCATACATGAATTAAATTCTGCTCATAAAAGTCTGGTGGAAATCCCTTTGAAGACTGTAAAATCAAATTACAAAATAAAATGCACAACAGAGTACAAATTTCAGGTACTGATTTTTCCAACTTTAATTTCACTTGCAAAAAAATGGAAGCTTTTAGGATTTTTTTTCAGGCTGATGGAAAGGACTTGACCAACATCATCATGGGTATAAGTCCAGCAGAGAAAAGCATTTCAGCATTATAAAGTAGCAAAATCCTAAACCATATTTGATGTGAGGGTGGTGGGGCACTGGAACAGGTGATGCTGTGGAATCTCCAACCTTAGCAGTGTCCAGGCCAGCTTCTATGGGACCTTGACCAGCCCGGTCTAGAAGAAAGTGTTCCTAACTATGGCAAGGGAATAGGAACTGGATGTTCTTTAAGGTCCCTTCCAACCCAAACCATAATTCTATGAATCTGTGTATATATTTGTGCATGTTTTTTTCAAAATAATTAAGGCACAGATATTTAAAAGAGTTTTTGTACTACATCATAGGTCAACAAAGAGAGAGAAAGATGAGGCAGAAAGGTTAGGCCTAAGTTCAAAATGCATCTTCCCAAAATTACTCTTCAACTTAATAGGATCAGAGTTCTTTAACTGTTTAGTTATTAAAAACAGATTCTCTTGTTCCCCACATCAATACTGTGATCAGTTGGGCAGTGAAATTGGCAAGTTTGGTATTCTTCTTTTCTTTGTAGATCTTGACATCTGACCCATGGATAATTTTTTTTTTTTTTTAGCTTAATTATCCTTTCCTACTCACCTTGCTGTCTTTTCCCCAAGAAAAAAAGTAAAAGAACTTTACAGTACCTCCCAATCCATCAGTGCTTGAAGCACTTACTAAACCCTGGGAAAACAAAACCAAGTCATTATTTTTCTTCCATGTAGAATAAAGTCATGAACCCATATGTTCCACTTCTTCACAAATACTCAGTAGAGTGTCTGTACTAGGAATGTACGTGGAGCCAGGAAAAAATATGAAGAGCTGCTACATGACTGCTAGAATGCATCCTGAAATAGTTTTGCCAGTGCCAGGTGGTGCTTGCTAACACAGTGTTGAAACATGAGTCCCAGGATGTTACATGACAGAAAGTATTCTTAAAAGAAATAGAGAGGTGGCTGCCCTATTTTTTGAGAGAAAAAATGTTTTTAGGCAGGAACACACAAGAGGTACCGTGCTGTTTATGCTCACAGCCGGGTCTGTTTTTATAGGAACAGACATGCATCTTTTGATGCTTTAAATGTTCTTGATTAAGTCTCCTTTCTTTATGTTGTTCTTTGGAATCTGGACATGAATTATCCATTCAAACATGGAATCCCTATTATTATTTCCAAGACATAATGGATATTAAAATATTACAGGTACATAACTTCAACTGCATTAATTCAGTATATTCTGGAGGAATACTGTAATAACTCATGTATAGGGTTCCAGTAGATTATTGTTCTAATAAGTATCTTCTGCATTCCAGGCATCCAATCTGATTAGTCAAACAGATGGAAGAACAATTTGTTCAGTCCAAGTATAGGCTTCAACCTATTTCTGAATTTCTTGACTTAGTTTTGGCATTTTGTGCTGGCTGGTTGTTACAGTTCCCCATCACAGCACAGGTTTAGTCTTCTCAGACTGTAAATGTTTGACTCAGTTGGCTTACCATAACTTTCTGAAGTTGAAAAGCTTAGTGATAGATCTCCTGTTAGTCTTGGGAGGATTTTCAAATACTGGCAATGGAGTGACAGCACCAGTGAAAAAAATAATTTTTCATTGATGCGGCCAGTGTCTAGGAAAATAAGCACTCTATTTTCACAGGCCTAAGAATTGGTCTGGCTAACAAAGGGTTAAAATAAAGCATCTGAGGAAAATGTATGCAATTTAGCATTACCTCTTCATTTCATTCTTCTTTGACAGTTTAAAAATACCAATCTTTTTATTCTTTCTGATCTAAGTAGGCATAGATAAATAGAGGAGAAATCACAATGGTTTATGAATTATGAACAATTTACAAAGCAGGGACTTCTTTTAGCCACCAGAGATTGGAGATAGGCTTTTGTTGGCAAGCAAGCATCCACTTTAAGACTCTCTACTTTGTTGCAGAATGTTTTTTCCCCTGAGGTGATGTGAAAGGACAAATAATACACCATAAAAAAGCTCAATACAGAAACTCAGATCTGTCTGCTCTATAAGAGTAACTAAATGCAATATTGCTCATTTCAAGCAATCCCTAGAGCTTTTAAGGCCAATAGTTTTCCAATGCCAAAGTGTGACTTTTACTGTTAATTATTTCCAAAAGAACTTGCTTTGCCATTATCTGCGTAGCTGGTGTCTCAGTGTGTTTTATAATGGTGAATAGCTGCATTTCTCAGACTTCCCTGCTTATCTTAACTTGCATGTGCACTGTGATAAATGAACCCTTTAAGTACCTAGATTTCATGTTTTCCTATGTTTCTGAATCAGTTTTTTTTCACACTCCAATGTTTTGTGCAATAAATGGGTAAGATACTAGTGAATAGGGTTTCAAAGTACTGAAACGTGATTGTTTTTACTCTAAAGCACATTAATGTGTAGGACAAAGAAAGGACTTCGCAGCAGTTATGGTTGTCATTTGCAGTAAAGCCTAACCTTTTCTAACACAGTAGGTGCCATTATCTGTAGGACACAACTTGATTTTTCTTAATGCAAGGTTGGCATTGTTAGTTTTATAAGGAAAATAAAATGAAAGAAAATCAATAACAGAATGACATTATTGGAAAAGCATAGGGGAGAAAGACTGCATTCTCTTTCAGAGATATGAAAACTGAGGAGTGTTCTGTGCCACTGTAGTCTGACCAGCCATATGCACCTAAACAGTTTCCTTCTACTTCTTTCTAACAGATTAACTTTAGGAACTGTGTGTGTGCACAATTTCACATGACACATTTATACACTCAAAATACATTCCCTTCATCCCTCATTTTCATTCTATAATTAGAGACTATTGCAATGCCTTCATGTATAATATGCTTTCAATGTAGATCTGCACCTCCTTTGGAAAGCAGAAGCCACCCGTGCTCCGAGCTAAAGGCAAGTAAGTACCACTACATTAGCATGGTACTCACTTGAACCATCAATCAGAAGGATTTATTAGTTTGGACTTGGTGCTCTGCTATTGCTGAAAGCTAAGTCAGCTTCATCACGGGCACAAACCACTTGCAACTTTCTGCAAAATGTTATGCAGACACACCCCTTCATTTTTATACTACTGCTAAATTGCCTTCAGTTGCATTGCATTTTGAATTATATATTCATGGTTATAATTTATTCATGTAACCAGAATCTCAGCTGACCTTCTGAATCATGTAGAAATTGCATTTAAATTGCCATGATCTGTTAATTCTAGGTTTTCCTTTCAGAGAAGCTGGGTAATGCAAAATTATAAGAAGCTAGTTTGCACCTTGTCTCACCCTGAGATGGAGCTGTGGTTCAGGCTGGGACAAATACTATACTTAGCAACTCACAAATTCTCAGACATAAACATAGGGTGACAATATCTCTGATGACTGGATGTATGAGGGCTTTTTAATACCTTATACACTGATGAAATCATGCTAATACTTAAGTTACTCTGTTAAGATATGATTTAATCATGTTTTTACTTTCAAATCCTTTGGTGGGTGAGTTAAATTTTGGAAATAACACATTTTTTTAACTAATATGATAGATCTATATCCTTACACGTGCAAATGTTTGAATCAACTAATATTTCCTTACTTATACTTCTTATTGCCTCTACATTTAATTATATGAAAAATAAAGATTAATTGTTTAATTTCAAAATGTCCTATGAACACATAACTATATATTTTTCGATATTAATTAATTAATAGAACATGAAATTTCTTCTAGTTCACGCATATCTTTTCTAAGAGGGTGAGACATGAGGCCCTTGTATTGTAGATAAATGCAAAAGGACTAGAATTTTTGTTCTAGTTGTTTTATAGCAAAAATTAGAATTGCTAGAACCAGCAATCCTGACAACATTAATACTAACAGAACTATTCCCAGCTGCTGCCACATACAAATTTAAAAACTTCAGTATGTCTCTTTCTTGGATGCAGTTCCTACAGGTCTCTAGCTTTTGTTTTAAAACCTGAATAATTCATGAGTGACAAGTCCAGTTCCTCAGGAGAAAACTATGTTTAGAATGCTAAGGGAGTAAGGATTTTCTTCAACAATTTTGTTGTAAGATAATATGAAGGGTTGCAATATATTGAATTTACTTCTATTCTGTGCATTAACCTGTAGCTATTAAATTCACTTCATCTCTTCCTTGCTTACAACGCAAAAGGATAAAAATGTTGTATGTTCATTTCCTCATCAGGAGATTTATTAAAAAATAACCGAGCAAATAAAATGCAGATAATTATATATTCTGAGGAATGCATTTTTAAGCATTGAAATTAGCACCATAGGTGGTATTATGAGATTAGAGTCCTGTAATATATGGGGGTTTTAGCATTTTTGCGCCCTTTTATGTTCTTTTCTGAGGGCCATTAAAGATTTCCAAACTCTTTATTTCCCCAGTAATATTAAATTATAGAAAAAAAACACCAAAAAACTGGTTCAAAAGGAGAAAGTTGCTTTAAACTCACCACAGTCTAAAGCAGCTGTAGTTGTTGCTTTAAAGCTGTAGTTTGGGCAGAGGATATGGAAAACACAGTACAGCATCTCTTGTAACTTGTAGGACCAAGAGGTTCCCAAGCTCTGGTGAGTGTTCTAAAAGAGTCATCTGTAGAATCTCATTGATGACACTTTCTCTTTAGGTCTCTATAGGTATGAGACTGATGGTATATTTTTCAGAATATAAATTTAAATGGGAAAAAAACCCCAACAACTTGTACCGCATTCAGGATATTTCTCTAAGGGACAAAACTTCTAGGGAAAAGTTATCTCTGACTTTTACTCAAAATGTAGTATTTGGACTGAAAAGTCTTCCATCTGAAAATTTCTGGGGAATGGGGAAAATATATTTATTTGAGAAGCTTGAGTCTGATCAAAGTGACATTAGAAAATATTTGATAAATTCTATTCTAAGTGAAATATGTAAAAATAATTATTTGTGAGTTATCTATGGACATTCTTCTGTTAATTCAGCTATGATTTAATATTTCTGGTGTTTATACACAAACACGTGCGCTCGTATTTTTTGAAGATTCTTTCAGAGCTAAGCTTTAATATCATATATTGGTTCAATTCTGCATTTCAAATAGCTTGAGTTCACAGGGTGAAAAATCAGGTCAAATGCAATTTCTGAAGTTCAGTATGAGCCAATTAAAAAAGTAGATAAGGGATAAGTGAAATTGTCAAATTATAGGCTTCATAATTATTAACTCAGATAAGTGGTCATTTAGACCAGTTTTTTAATACATGCTCTCAACTAACAAAGTGATAAGATATTTAAAGGACGTTTTACTGTACTACAATTCCATATAAAGATTGTATTAAGAGAAAGTTAAATATACACAGTTCAGTGTCAGGAAATAAGCAGTCTAAGTTACATATGGTGAACAAAGCACAATGTTGTTTCTCAGTGGGAATAAAGGACAATGCCAGACTTATTGAAATACAAGATAAATCACTTCCAGAAATATCTCTACCTTTCAGAAGAAGCAAAAAATGAAAGGCAAATTTGCAGTTATGCTTGTTGGGCACATCTTTAGCCAGTCATACCTACTGCTTCCACTCAAAGAAAACTTTTCTAAAAGTTAATACCATGATCTACTTTGGTAATAAATGTTTTAACATAAATGAATTTTATTTCATGAATATTAAATTAAATTAATTTTATTTTTCCCAGTGTGTGTTTTTCAACTGCAGTAACAGATTTGTTTTTCAATACCTAAAAGCCTGTCTGGTGTTTAAAATAGTCATAAAATAATAAAACACATAATATGTTTTGGTTAATACCTCTTTGGAAATGTAGGTCCTGCTCATCATGAATGACTATAAACAAACAAAATCTTCAGAAGAAAAGGACAACGATATTGACTTTCTGTCCTCTGAAACTAAGGTGAGCAATTTACTTGAATAGCCTTTCTGGCACTTTGTCTGCATTATTTCCAATTTCACATAGTATTTAATGATATAGCTGGAAAGGAGCTGTGATTATCCCGTAACATCAACAAAGAATTTCAGAAAATATGAAGGAAATTCTGACGTGTGTGTCAGAATAGTGGCTATAATTGTTTCCAGTTCCCTAAGGCATTACATCTTCAAAATATCCCTTGATGTTATCTTACAAGTAGTCTGCACTACTCAGGTTTGTAGAAAATTGCCTAAATTGCTTGATTGATCACTTAGTAGCAATAGTAGCGAGCTGCATATTTTGAGAACTGTATTTCTGAATGATGAAAGTATGAGTTACAGCATCATCACTGGCAACAAAAAACCCTGAAACCTGTTCTGGCCAATGGGATATATTTTCCATTAAAAAGGGTGTGACTTTAAATTTGCATGCCCTTTATTTTTGATTTATGTAAGGAAATTAAAAACAATATAGTTCAAACTTGGAACCTTTTTTATTGTATCAGGTTAGACTCTTAAAATACCAATGGGTACTTGACAGATCTAGACAAATAAAGACACAGCACAAAAGATTTTCCTGCATTAAATTACATTCTGTTTTGCATAAATTAGATGAGGTTAAACTGCGTCATTTCTTTAAAGTTTTCAGTAATACTTAAGTTCTTAAAGAAAGATTCTGAAACTCAGAAATAAACAGAGGTTGTTTGGTTTGTCTGTTGTCTGGTTTTAGGGGTTTTGTGTTTCCAAGGAACTTGGAAGTTGTCTTATTACAAAAAAAACCCAATAATGGAGATAGTTTTTTATCAGCTCAATTTGTGCAACTTTTTTTCTTTTCAGTCAGTATTGTTCTGTTTTAGAGCACGTATCATTAGGTTCAATTTCTTTTGAATGCTGATACTATATTACTTATGGGAATTAGTGTTTATGTGATATTTCTCACTAGAACAAGCTCAGAGAGGAAGGTGATCTCATCTTTCGAGTGTGTGGTAAAAGGATGAAAGGAAATGACTCAAGACTCTGCTGGAGAAAGTCCAGAATGGATTTTAAGAAAAAATTCTTCATTGAGAGTGTCGACAAACGATGCAAAAGGCCCCCTAGGGAGTTGATCATACTTTCAAAACTGCTGGTGTTCAAGAAGCATTTCAACAATGTGCCTGCATATATTTGGTTCAAGTTTTGGACTGCCCTTGTGGGGTCAGGATGTGGCAGTGGATACTTCTGTAGGTTCCTTTCAACTCAGGATATTTAATGATTCTAAGAGAGAATGATTCACTTATAGATCTCATGTTAGAACCATTAAAAAGCTCAAGCATTTTGAGTCTTCAGCTGTAATATCAAAATATCAGCGGAAAATTCTAAAAGTTCCTTAATGTCTGGTTTCAAAGTTGGTTGCTCAAAGTATCATTATGACTCATTGCTCATGATAAATGAACAGAGAAAGAAAAATTGCTGACCTTTTAAAAAAAAAAAAATACGTCCCAAAACAAACCAACAGTTCTGTGAAATAATTTGTTTTGAAAGTCTGAATATGCTGTTTCTTGAAACAAGCTTTCAAGGAATAACATTAGAAAGGACTTTACTAAATCATCTAATCCTTTAGGGCCCTAATGGTGAGATAATAAAGCACATTTTTAATACTCCTAGCACTTTTTCCTCTACGTGTTCTATAAGACCCTAGGCCTCTGATCAAACATCTTCATTCGAACCTGCTGTTTTAAAGTTATTAATACTTTCTAGCATGAATATACTTTGCCTTAATTTAAATCTATTCCTTTTCTTTTGCATTGTCCAGCAAAAATAAAATGCTCCTTTCCTTTTTACAGTGGCTCTTTCCAGTCTTGAAACTTGCTTTAGTGTTTACCCCAGACTGAATAGCAGGGATTCACTCAATCTCATTTCATTCAAATTTCATAAAATCTTTTCTAATCCTTTTCAATTCATCTGTATCTGTCCTGAAGTGCAAATTTAGACATAATAATCCAGCTCAGACCTGCTGAAGCCAGGTTGGGGAGAGGGCTACTTCATGTCCTTTATACATCATACATTTAATTTACTTTTTTTTCAGCAAAGATCATTTAATTAATTTCGACTGACAGCACAGAGTAGCCTCAGATTTTTTTTTCCCAGAAGCTACTATGCATTCACAATGTATTCTGTACTTACATAACAGAAATGCATTATTGTCAAGTCATAGTAATATACAGCACCAAACAATCAACCAACCAACCATCTTATAAAGCAATTTGATATTTGCAGTTTTTCTATTATCTTGTAGTTGAATGATATATGTTAATTTTTTTTAATATACATCATGAGTTATGAATAAAGAAATCAATGGGTTTAGGTTGCTCTTCTTTCTGTTTTTTCAGTTATTTGAATCCCTTTCAGAGCTTGGTGTTAACAATGTAAAATTCCCCTAGACTTTAGGGGAAAGACCTGATAACAAGGATACCACAGCTCCAATATGAAAATTTTTGAATTTCTAAATAATTACTAGGCAATTATATTTTTAAAATTTACTACTTCTGTGTTTTTTTTGTGAAATTTTTTGTTAGTTTGAGTTTGGTTTGTTTTTTCCTAGGTTTGGTTTTGGATTTGTTTTTTGTTTTGGTAGGATGTTTTGTTATTTGGGGGTGTATTTTTTTTTCTAAATAAACTGGAAATGGAAGGCAAATAATTTCATCTCTTGGTAACCAAATGTCCTAGATTTGGCTGGGACAGAGTGATTTCTTTTGCTAGTGGCTGTTACAGTGCTGTGTTTTGGGTTCAGTGTGAGAATAATGTTGATAACGTACTGATACTTTAGTTTTTGCTGAGTCTTTACCCTAAGTCAAGAACATTTCATTTTTTGTTACTCTGTCAGTGAGCAGGTGCAAAAGAAGACAGGAGGGAGCATGGCCAGGACATGACCCAAACAGACCAAAGGGATATTCCATACTGCAACTGAAGTGTTTAAAAAATTAAAAACATACAAAGCTTTGTTCAGTCTCATCTGTGGTGTGACCTCTACCCTTTTTCTTTGTTGATCTAGAATGTGTTTTAATGTTTGATGTGTTTTCTCAATGATTGCTTGGCTTGTGGGAGAGTGAGGAATACTAAAGATGTGACGAACACTTCATTCTTTTAAAAATGTGGCCCCATATATAAACTGGGGAAGTTGGCCAAGCAATGCCCGTTGCCACCTGGGGACAAGCAGGGCATGAAAAGCAAGGTAAGTGGATGGTGAGTATTGTTCAGCAGTTGTTTCTCTTGCATGGTATTTCTTGCTCTTTCTCCCCCTCAGATTGCTGTTGCCATGATTATAATAAGTTCAATTAGTATTACTATTTTTTCCAATTATTGTACTATTCTTATCTCAACCCATAATATTTTTTTTCTTTGATTCTCCTCCTGACTGAGGGTGGGGATTGAGAGACAAGCATGTTACTTAACTGCTTTCATACAATAGCATGAAAGAAAACAGGAATTATTAATTCTCTGGATGATAATTATTTCTTCCCTATTGGATTAAGTCTATCTTTATACATGGTGACTTTTATATAGAAAATATAGAAATAAAAAAAAAAGTGAGATTCAGTTCTAGATTAAAATATTTTATTTTAAACCCCTCTAATGTAATTATTTCTAAGGGAATAATATTTTCAATCCCTTAGTATTTGATAAAGTTTCTTGTGAATAATATGTGTGGTCAAATATAGATTTCTACCTTAGTGTGATGGGATGAGAGAATAAGAAAAAAGAAAATACATGGAGAATGAAGATTCACTTTCAGAGAAGAGAAAAATGATAGAAAGGGAGAAAGTTCAACCATATTGTGTCTATTATTTCTTGTAAGAGATCTCTGAGATCATGTAATTAGAGAGAACTGGGTGCAGAAAGATTAAAAAATAAAGGATGAGAAAAGGCAACAGACATTTTATGAGTGACCTGAAGACGTGTACAAGGCAAATGATGACAGTGAAGGGATTAAAAAACAGTTACACATTTTCTGCTCTATCTTCAAGTATAAAATGCCCATAAACCAAGATTGTTCACTTCTAAAATATAAAATAACAGACAAGTATAGAAGAACTGGAATTGAGAAGCAGAGGAAAGGAGTTAACCGAGATGCAGAAAGGAAGTACAGGAGAGGCTGTACAGGAGATTAGCTGCTCAGGATGTCTATAAAAACAGAATTTGTGCATGAAAGATGGGAATTAGAAAACTGGCTAAATTGTCAGGACTAAAGGATTGTGAAGAGCAGTAAAGAGTCAAGATAGCCACAAGCTATTGGTCACATTCCTCAAAGCTTGAAAGAATGCTTTTAATGTCTAATCTCTTTATTGCTCATCAGGATGACAGAAAACTATGAATTATCTACAAGTTTGCAAACAATGCAAAATTGGTGGAAGTGATTCACAGGCTGATGGACCGAGCTGCTATTCAGGGGGATTGACACAGGCTGGGAAAAGAACAATGTACTTGAGTCCTAGATGGCACAAGAAAAAATGTGATATTGGGATTTATTCAGTCTAAGATGGAGAAAACAAGGTGGAGGGGGATCTTTTGCTTTCTACAGCTGCTGGATGGAAAGGTATAGTGAGGAGTCACACTCAGGCACAACTAAAGCCTTCTCAGGCCATACTGACAACACTGTGAAAACATTGTTTCACAATGCTACTTGCTTTAATGTTAAATTCAGCAGCCATGGAAAAAAATCCACAGATTTCATTAGCCTCAAATAAAGAAAACAAACTAAGGAGGACTGAACAACTGCATTGTACTAGTGATTGTGGGTTACACACACGTGTAGATTGTTCTGATAATACAATTTTCTTTATATTTTGTAGGTACATAAAGAAAGATGTGTGATAATATGATTGTATTTGCAGCATAGCTGTATGTACACAAACATAAATCTACCTATAGATATAGTATAAACGTAAATTTACCTATAGACATATAATCTTTCTGACTTATATCAATATCTGTTACTGTGGAATCAGCATGAAAATATCAAGGAAGCAGGAAAATAATCAGATGAAGACATTACTTTCCAAATGATGCCAATGCTAATAGGATTTTCAAGAGATAGATTCTATGATTTTCAAATATATAAAATAAAGGGAGATCTTAAAGTCTGACTTCAGTCTAATGAGATTTTTTTCTTCTTGGTAAATGCAGCATTTGATAGACAAATATGCATTTGTTCAAAAATCAATTCATAGGAAGGTATCTGCACATTTCCCTCTTCAGGTCTGGATAAGTTCATATAATATTATTTACTATGTACTAGAGAAAATGTAGGATGGTGTCTTCGCCATACACATCAGCTGTAATGTCTGTAAGTCAGAATTTTTAAGAAAACGTACACATATTTGTGGAGAAGCCGTTATAAAAATATATGTGGAAATGGAGATGAGATACAAGCTGTGTTAGAACAAAATGAAGGAGGCATAAAGGATGATAGAGTATTTTCTTTTAAAGAAAAATATTTTTGACAAATATCTTTAAACAGTTAACATCCGTTTACTGCAATAAAATAAAATGTGAAATTTTAATTTTGAGTTGCATCTTTGAATCACAATCTATGAATAAAAATGCTGTGAAATATTCTAATCCTCTCAAGGTAACTTCAGATAAATATTTTGCAGCATATTTAAAAATCAAGATCTCAATAGAGGGAATTTTGGTGTCGATCACAGAGTCAGGATTACATATTTTTAACATCCTAACATCAATCAAACTGCCCAAGTTGCAAAAAATATAATATTTTAATGAAATTTTGATTAGCACTAAACTTTTAATCTTTAAAAAAACCCCAATATATTGTCTTAGGTGATGATGTAAGATGCAATCAGTGGTATGTGTCCTATTGCCATCTTTATAGGCTGTAAAAAAAGGTGAGGCAGCATTCTTTATCTCTTCCACGGCCCATCACTCGTTACCTCCTCCTGGTGGCATCTACTGCTAACGGGCCATCCAGTCTCCCAACATGACTCATAAAATTGCATCATCCCATTGTGAGATGCTCTGCCCAGGGGGAGGAACCAAACGTTCCCACCTGTTACCTTGTATGTTACAACAATTCTATTATCATGCAAGGATTCCATGGCTTCTGAGTTTCATACCTTCCCAATTCTTCTCGTGTTGAGCTCCTCTGAGCAGTAACTCTTCTCCATCCTTGCTGTAGCAATCTAACTCCTCCTACTACTCCACCCTTTTCTGTCACTTGTTCTTATTGGTTACAGATGTTCTTAATCTTTAGTAATTGGTTCCAGCTGCAACTCACTGGGGAGTAAGATTACATTCTACTGTGCCCCCTACACCTACACCCACCTGGATATAATCTGAGGCTTGGAAAAGCTACTGAATTCCCAGAGGACAAGGGCTATATAACCACCACTGGACCATCAGAGGAAGGTCAGACTCTTCTACAGGATCACTGCTTCAATGGAAGCGTATCAACCACTTCAACAGGGCTGCAGCCACCATTTAATCAGACTGCTACCACCACCCTGACCAACAGGGTATCAGGTTGTATTTTGACTCTGTCAGGTTAATCCAGTGTTTTCTGCCTTTTTTTTAGATTTTCCTATTAAATTGTAGTTATGACTTGGAATCTCTCACTGGATTGCTTTCAAACTAGCATACACACACACACACACACACACACACACACACACATATATATATATATATATATATGTATAAACACTCCAAAAAATATTAGTGGGAAAATTCACTTATATATAACTAAATGAGAGCTCTGATCTGTCTAGGGATAGATTAAATACATGAATAATTCTATTTGAAGTGGAATAGAATTCAACACTAAATGGATGTGCGCATATGACAATGTGTTTAAAAGCACTATCATATATCTGCTACAAGTATTCCTATTCATGCAAATACTCATTGTAAGTGTCAAAAAATTAAAGTTTGAATGCGGATGTTTAAAAAGACTATCTACTTTAAAATATGAGAAGAAACCATCCCTATTTCCAGAAAGCTATTAAGAAGCAATTATTTATAAGATTTTACATATAAAAGTTACTCTGTTGAAGTCAATGGTAATTTTGAAAGGCAACCAATTACATGAAAGATTCTTCATAGGATGAGAATGTACAAAGTTTTAAAACATATTGAAACAAGGAAAAATCTGTCACCATCTTCCTTGATTTTAGTTACATTTAAACAAATGGAGCTACCAGAAACAAATCCAAGAGAACTATTATGATAAACTCAATTAATATCCAGAATATACTTTTTAAAGCACTAGTGGAAGTAGCAATACTACTGTAAACACCACATTTTACATCTGCTTTCAGTTTCTAAATTTGGGTATTGTATAATCCAGCGGAGATATATCTGATCATTTAGAGACCTGAAAACCACTGTAAATATGGTACAAGATGACCAAGATTCTTTCCTTAGATACACAATGTTTACCTGTGTAATTCTATGGAAGGCAAGTTTATAATGGAAGCTTTGTATATATTTTTATTCTTTTATTTCTTAATGTTATAAGGAACTCTGACGGTTTTCAATAAGTATTGTTTTATTGCAGAGTTATCATTTTTTTCCAGATGGTTTATTGTACACTGTAACCACTTTGTGGTGTTGCAGATGAGCTTTTTGTTTTGCTTGCTTGCTTGGTTTTTTTCCTCAAAAAAATCTATCCTCTCACTTAATTCTTTTTATTATTGAGAATTTTTATGAAGATCAATATTTTTATTTCTTATTTTCAAATCACCATCTTTTTTCAATTGACTGTAATCTAGGAGTAAATTCAAATTTTCATTTATATATTACCTAGAATATGTTTATAAATTTTCATATGCCTCTTGTGGGCATATTTGCTGTGTATAAACATAGTCATTAGTCATTTCTTTTTCAAAGATTCTTATTACATAGATGAACATTAATGGCTAAATCAAGGAGCTGGATTCTACTCTATGAAATTCAATTATGCTATTAAATGATAAGTCTAGGGAAAGTCTTGCTTAACATTTCCACTTGGCCTTGGCACAGAAAGTAAAATGTGCTGATAAAAAAATGCTAATGACACAAAGTTATAGAAAGAGTTAGTCAATAAAAAGGACAGTTGGGAAAAAATACACAAAACCATTGCTTTGAAGGTTGAAACAACTAAGGTAGGAAGAAATTTAATAACGCAAAATTCAATGTACACACCTATAATTAAACGATCCTGTGGTACAAATGGACATGGATACACGCCCCAGCTGAAGGATGGCTTTTAAATGCCCCTATGACACAGTCATGGGGAAAGCAAAACAAACTGAACAAAAAACAAATCAAACAAGTTAGGTATTTCAGAGACAGGAAAATATTCTTAATGGTGTGCAGAGTCACTTGAAGCATGACACAGTGTAATCATACATGCTTAAAGGTAATTGTGCACCTGATGCCAAGAAAGGCAATTTGTACGATCAGAAATATGGAAAACCTGTCCTACTGATGAATCAGAGAGCTTGAGCAGTTGAGTTTACCATTTAAATGCTGAGAGAATGGCTGCTGTTCATAAATATTTTGGAAAATCCAAGGAAAAACATTTTAAGGAAAAGTAAAAAATTACACTAGAATACTTTTCTACTCAGTTACAGATCAATTTACACTGTGAAATAGGTGCATGTTCCTAGTGCCAGAACAATGTTGTTTCATATCTGTTTTCCAATAAGAGCAAAAGGAACAAAAATTCCTGAAAGAGATGTGAGATGTGGTAGAGAAGTATCCAGATTTTCTGCTGCAGTTGTCATCATTATATGTCAGAAGATGCAAGACGTGGCATCATTAGGTACTAGATAATTTGATCTGTCCATCATTTTCTTGACACTAGACATGAAAGTTAATACTGAAATTCATCTTAGTCACTTCAGCAGACAGCTAGCAGAAACAGCTTTATCTATTTTCATATATTTATGTAAAGGAATTTTTTGGTGTTTTTTTGCCATTTCTATGAAATTGGATGTAATGATCTATCTGGTTTATGCATGGCCTGCAAATATAGTTATTTCTATTTCTGCTTCAAGTTTTTCATGAGGATTCTAAACATTAAATTCCAAACTTAGATGGCTGTAGGGTTTTTAGGTGTCACGAAGCTACACAGATTTGTTTAATTTTTGTTTTCACATACACTGAATTTTATGCTGTATGTCTGTAAGACCTTTAATTAATCTGTAATATTCTCTAGAATAGTTATTTTCTCATAACTGGCTTTTAAATTTGTTTAAAAAAAAGAGTAATATCTGCCATCATTGTGGTTTGTTAGTGGTTGTGGGTGTTTTTATCTATAAAGCTGGGGGAAGAGGAAGGACATTAACAGTGATGGCATTTTTCTTCCCTAGACATTGTTATGTGTGATAGAGCCCTGCTTTCCTGAAGATGGCTGAACACCTGCCCACTGATAGGAAGTGGTGAAAAAAATCCTTGCTTTGCTTGTGTGCACAGCTTTTGCTTTACCTGTTAAACTGCATTTATCTCAGCCCATGAATCTTCTCACGGGCAGAGTGAGTCAGTGGCAATGTGATGCTTAGTTGCTGGTCTGGGGTTAAATAATATTTTTCAGATGCAGATACAGGTTTTTATTATAGCTATAGAAAATCATATCTACATATGCATTGAAAGAAACTTCTCTAGAAGAGGATGATCTGATTTTTTCATCTTCTGAGCAAAACCCTATGCTATGCTATTAACTATATTACTAGAGAGAAAATTACCTCAGTTCTAATTAATCTGACTGATGTAGGAAGATAAAGATAGGTACTGTAAACAAAATCAATTCTAAAAGAAAAGTGTACCTTTAGAAGAGACCTATGCTATTAACATTTGTATTCCTTTTATTTATGTTCTTATATTTTTATTGTCAAAATTTCATGTTTACTATCTCCTAAAGGTTTACTGAAAAAATAAAAAATAACACGTTAAGTTTTAATGGGATAAAATTTCATTGAGCTGTGAAGATTTTCTTTTTCATTTTGTCAGGTTAACATATGTCCACATATGGAGTAAGTATTACTAATTTTATACTAAGACAATAGGGGCTTTACTAGGAAATTGCTAGATACTCTGTATGATCAATAGGGGAGAATAAGCAATATACTTTCTTTTCTGAACATTGTTTTTCATTTCCTCCTTATTATTTCCAGAAACAAAAAAAAAAATTTAATATATTAACAAACAGATGGAAGTAAATGACAAACATTCAAAAGGAAAATAAATGTAAAATAACTAATAGAACTGTTGCTTATTTTGGTATATTAATACAAGTACCACATTTTCTACACTCATAAATACAGCAGAAACAGCTCCAGTAAGTAGTAAAATGCAGACATTTTCAGTGAAACTATCTGTCATTCCAGATCAGCATTTACAGGTGTATTATATAGTACAGGACTTAAATCGGACAGAGATAAATGTCTTATGTAATGCTGACAGAATGTCAGATTTGGGCAAGAAATGAAGGGTACATAGAAAAGTACACAGAAAAAATATAAGTAGAAAAGAAACTCCCACAGGGAGAATAACAATGAAAACAAAGAAAAATGTTGTTCCAGCTGTGAAGTGGGAAACTGGAAAGAGAACTGGGAAGGAGAACTATTGTGACATGGTTGGTTCTATGCATTGCAATTTAACGCTGGAAACACTTTATAGTATCAGCAGTTGATATTAGCTCTATGATATAGAAAGATCATGTAAAAAGGAAGTACAGGAGTGATTCAAAGTTCATCAAGGTCAATGAAAAGATTGTATTTTATTTAGGTGTGTTATCATCTGTATTTTCATAGTCTAAGGCTCTGACAATTCTGCGATCTACAGAACAACCTACAGTGGGAAGCAGAGCAGAAGGTATCAGATTCCTTGCTTCAATTTATTATAACAAACTTTTGTTTTATAAATTTTTTAATAATCTCAAAATGGCTCATGACAACTGATTTCAGTTCAGATCTTTCAAGAAAGCACACAACAGCATGAGGAAATCTCAACACAAGTCTTTCAAAGGATCAGGGACTTGTAGAATAAAGTGTGAGGATAACCTTGCCTTGACTGAAAATTTAATAGTAGAAAGAAAAGTTTGAAATTGTAAAACTGGATTTGAAATGCAATAAAAGCATTGCAACCTCAGATTCATTATTTGAAGTCTTCTAGGTCTTTCAGCTGAAGAAATAAAAAGTACAAGAAATATCTAACATACACCTGTAGTTATACATCTTAGCAGCTGCTGCCATTTTTAGAATGAATAGGGGTTTGATTCTTCTAGAGATAAGTAGAAAGTTATTTGAATTTAATGTGATAATATAACAAGACAATATAAAAATTAATTAATGTAGTAGAGATTTAGACGAAGTGAATATTCCATCTTATGGTTTGGTATAAATCATAATCAGTTATGAGAAGTGCCACAATATATACTTGTGTACAAGATATTTGTGTTCTAGGCAAACATATAAGCAACTTCCACTCCTATATCGGCAGGCTATATGACTGCAGCAATCAAAAGCCTATAAAAGTTGGTCCTTTTATTTCTACTCACCATGAACATGCTAATGTCCTGGTGGATAAGGTAACCATGAGCCAGCAATCCTTCCTTGTGTCTGAGAAGGTCAATGGTATCCTGGGGTGCATCAAAGGAAGAGTATGGCCAGCAGGTCATGGAAGGTGATCCTGCCCCTCTTCTCAGCCCTAGTGAGGCCACGTCTAGGGAGTTGTCTCCTGCTTGGGGCTCCTCAGTACGAGAGACAAGGAGCTACAGGAGAAAGTCCAGTGAATGTCTGGAGCATCTCTCTTTTGAGGAAAGACTGAGGGAGTGTCGCAGACATCTCTTTGTGAAAAATCTTTCTTTAGGATTTTTCCTTCTGAGAAGCTGTGGCCTCAGAACCAGACGTAAACAATAGGTTATCTGCTGCTGTGGAATGCAACAGGGTGATCTGTGATTGGTCTCGTGGCGATGTTTTGGTTCAGTGACCACTCACAGCAGAGCTGGCTCTCGCTCTCGGTCGGAGCCAGCTCATTTTGTTATTATTCTTTACTTTCTATTCTTAGCTTAACAAGCTTCTGGAAATCTTTCCTTCTTTTTCTTTTTAGTATAGTTGTAATATATATATATAATGAAATAATAAATCAAGCCTTCTGAACATAGAGTTAGATCTATGTCTCTCTCTTCATCCTGAAAACCCCAGTGACCACCGTCACAAGGGAGCTGGGCCTGTTTAACCTGGAGAAGAGAAAGCTGAGAGGGGGATTTTATCAATGTGTACAGGAGAGGGTGTCAAGAGCATGGTGCCAGATTATTTTCAGTGGTACCCAGTGATATGAAGAGGGCCAATAGGCACAAACTAAATCACAGAAAGTTCTACTTGAAGAAAACAGCAGGAGCAGGGATGCTCTTCAGCTCCACGCAGCCCTTCTTGCCCAGACTGCGGACTTCCTGAGCTAGACCTACTGATGGGGGTCTGAGAAGGAAACAGAACTTCTTTGGAACAATAAAGAGAGGCTGTTTGGAAGTTTATTTGTGTTTAATGATAACAATATGTAAGTGTGATTTATCCTTTGCAGTGCTAATATTGATCTTGAATATATATCTAATTGATTGTTTTCAAGCCATGTTCTCAATAAACCATTTCTGTTCTGATCTGACTTTGGGTCATGGAAACTGGCCTGCTCTCCCCTGTGACTAAAGTTTCTCTAGTCTAACTCAGAAATGTTGACAGAGGATTTCTGGAATTAGGTAAACAATGTTATTGTTTTCTTGAGACATCCACTTACCCAACTATACTTCCATCCTCATTCCTTTCAATATTCCTTTCTCTATTTGCCTTGTCTTTGAATCCTACTTCATTATTCACATTTATCAAATTATTTGTCTTGTTGTATCATTTTTCACATCTTTTCCATTAGCAAGGTCATCGACAAAGTACAGGACTTTGGGCACTTGCTCTCAACTTCTCCTACGTCTTATTTCTGCTCCTACTGTTGTTGATGTGGTGATCGTGGTGTTTTATGTGGGTTTTTTTGTTTTCCATAGAAGCAAATATATGTTTTTTAGAACAGTTAATTGCTTCCCAGTGAAAGTTTCAAGATGGTGATTGAAAGCACAAAGCTTAAATTTCACATTCCATATTTCTGGGAAGAGAAAGATTCCTATGTGCAATCTGCTCTGGTACTCTAAAAATGTTTGTAATCAGTATTCCATTTTGCCACACACACAAAAAAAAATCATGTGAAAGAAAAATTTAAATTTTATTTATATTTCCTTTCCCACTCAGTTCTCTTTTCCATAGTTCTTCCTATTTCCATTATTGAAATTATATTTTACATATGTATTCGACCCAGACTAGTTTTATATTTTCCACATTCCATTGATGTGATTAAATTTGAGTTTCTGGTTTCCTCAACAGTAAGCAAAAGTGGTATTTGCCACTGAAGAAATTAAAATCGTTCTCAATAGTACGATGTGTAAATTATATAATGATACACATATTAATTTTACTCTTTTTTTTTTGGCATCCTAAGTTGGTTGTATGAATATTTATTTGATAGCTTGAAAGTATTTTGGTTTTCTAAAAACTGGAAGTTTTGATTAAAGATATAGAAAAAATATCTATAGCTTATAATGCAGGTTAATTTTCCCCAGACTACATTTGGGTACTGTGAATGTGTATTTTGATGTTACTTTTCCAATCAGAAAGGCTCATAAAATTTGCTATTTATTTGAGTTGAGTAATCTTGTTCATAGCCATTTCCCACTGTCCAAAACTTGAAACAGAAAAAATACTTTGGGACATACCTGCAAAGAAAATTTGCCAAGAAAGAAACATTACCCTTTCTAAGCAGGTAGATGTGTGGCTGTCACTGTAGAGAGGTCCCTAATAATCCAGCAGGTAATGACCAGTTTTTTCCCATAAGGACTTTTGAAAGAAAAGTCCACTTATTCCGTTCAGGTATAACTGAATCTACAATCAGGGTAGAAAACCTACTTAACAATAATAGAAAAAGAAAGTAACTTCATTAAATACTAATAATTTGCACAAAGACTAGTCCAAAATACTTTATAATGTATAATCTTCAAGACTTATAATGCAGAAATATTATTCCTGAATTAATTAAGCAACCTGACCTCGCTATTTGTTACTTAGCAAGGAAAAGTTTATTCTTTTAAGGACTGATCTAATGCTGGCTCAAGATTAAAATACTTTTCTAGTTAGCATCAGTGGTTTTGTAGTCTCCAAATAATAATAAGACATTAGAGTTTTGTTAATAATAATAAGATAGAACAATTTTGTTTCTCTGCCTAGGTAATGAATAACAATTTGTACCTATCAGTATTACATTTTCCATGGAAGAACAAAACACATTTTTTTTCATTTCTTGTGTGTTTTGTATTTGCAATTTCTCCAAAGTATTTTAGAAAGCATTAAAAAATGCCACAATGCCAAACCTGAATGTGCTGTGGGTGTTCCTATAAAAATCATGACATCCGTATAAATACAAAGATGTTTGAGTGAGCTAAAGTAGTACCTGTAAAATTTGCAGTGAAGGATTTTTAAGTTATTCTTCATTCAGTGAAAATATGCTACAGAAATAGACACAATCCAGGCTGTTGCCATTAATACAGATGTGCATTTTTTGTTCATTACTCCTCCGCATTTTCCATCTTTCTATTTTCTTTATCTTAGCAATAATATTTCCAGAATGAGATAGCATGGAAATTAATATAATGCCTTCATTTTTAGTAGATGCAAAATGCAATGTGGGGACAATACCTTCATTCAGTTAAGGTCTAAAGGTACAAAGCATCCCATTTTGTACTTTTTTGACTTCCTATGGAGTCATGCTGTTAATGCATTTCTGATAAAATTATGCAGAAATGAAAAGAAGCCAATGTATAAAACAGCAAAACTTTATTTAGGCTATCTCCATAAGGAAGATAAATTTAGCACTCTCCAACTTTACCTGTATAGTAAAATCAGGGCCCCCTGACCCAGGGAATGATTGGCATCTGACTCCATTGATTCAGAATGCTGAACAATTGCTTTATTAAACTATATTATATTACATTATACTATACTATAACTATGCTACAAAGAATACTAAAGAATAGTAAAGAAAACTTGTGACTGTGTCCTGACAGTCAGGACACAGCTTTTTCCAACTGACCAAGGAAACAAAACAATCCTCAGTAGAATCCAATTGACAAATCACTTCAGGTAAACAACCTTCCTAACACATTCCACATGTGCAAAACAACAGGTGCAGCAAGTAGAGGTAAGAATTGTTTTTCTCTTCTTCTCTCTGTGCTTCTCCAGGAAAAAACCCTGAGAGAATTATGTCTCTCTGTTCAGAGAATGTGAATGCCACATACCTGTAATTAAACCCAATGTCTAAAAGATGTCACAGGTAATAATGTAATTGCTATCTAGATTCTCAGAAGGTTTTAAACTGTGCTCTTTGAAAAACATTTTAAGGCTATGTAATGTAATACTGCTTCCTCTGGGTTTTTTCTATAAGATGACAAATGAGATTGCCTATCATTTGATTTTAGACTTGAATGTTACAGGCTTTGCAATTTTTCTTTTCTGTTAATATTTCTGATATATGCCTTTAATTACCTCATTAAAATGAAACAAGATAATGCAGAATTGATACCTCAAAACCATGCATTTCTGTTTACTCTCACTTATTCTAATTCTAAAATTCTCTTCTGAACTACTTTATAATGTCTTTTTTATTATTATTTTGAGATTCGATTAACATTAATTGTTATTAGTATTGTGTGTTAATTTATATCAAAATGTATTTCAAGTATTCATAAATGCTTCTGTACGTTCACAAGTTAAGATCAGGCCTTGCTGTTTTCTTTTGAATTTTTATGTGGTAAACATCATTACAGTCAGGTAATAATGGTGATAGTATGTGACAATCATCTGATGAAGGATTTTTTTTCAGAGAAATTTTGAGCAAAAAGAGAAACATAATTCTTGCAGACCATAAAAAAATAAAAATTGAGCAATAAAATTTTTCCAGGGTGAAGTTTGCACAGAGTTAAGTTTTTGCAGATGGCTGGAGAAAAATCCCATGCTGGAGCTACATTTTCCCACTACTGCAAGACACTGCTTACTCATCAGCAGCACATGTGCCTGCTTTAAGTAGAACACTACTAACTTCTACCAGTTTCACTGATACAGATACATTTATTTGCAAATCTCTACTTTGATTTCAAACTTCTGGCCTCCAATTCCATCCTCCATTCTAGGAATGTTTTTGGACCAATATTTTTAATACTTGAGTATATATTGAATATGCCCCAGGCTTTGAAAAATATGACAAAAGTGGAAATAAATGGGTAAATAAGAAATACTGCTAAGTCAGTGGAAATTAATTGTCCTTTTGAGCAAACTAACCCGAGTGATGGGGTTAGTAATAAACATAGGGCCCAAAACCTTGATGTATTAAATTTTACCTATGTAAGTACATCCACATGACTGATGTCTTCAGAACATTCAGGAGAATATTTTGTCTGTTGCAAGTTTTGGAATAAAGTTAGTGACCAAGTCTATAACTAACCCAGGTTCTTATATCGTAGAGAGAGAAGTGGAACTAGCTTGGCTTTTTCCTTTTTAATTTTACTATTTGCACATATCTTTGGAAAATTATTATATCATTGCTTCTGACTCAACTCAGAAAAATATTTTCTTGTCAATGGGCTTTATGCATCAAGATGAAAAAATCCCTTCCCAGTGCTTCAGTATATCTGCATAAAATCACATTAAAAGGGGTTTTACCACACCCCCCAAATAATTCCAGATCCTAGAATGATTAAATTTTTAAGTAGTGCAGTATTTTTGCACTAGACAATTCAGAAGCCTGTTACTTTTGTTGCTGATTTTAACTATATATTGAGAAAAAAAAATAAAGGAGAATGCTTTCACTCAGGTGAGGTTTTTTTTTTTTTACTGTCATGACCTCAAGTGCTCCTTTTTAACTGCCCCATTAAAATAGTGAGCTACTGACCTGTGGAGATGTTTTAGACCCTTATTCTTAATTGTTGGCCATTTTCTTCATGATTACTGTTTCCGTTAGGATTTATTAAAACATTAGATATTTTTGAGGAAACAGAAAAATAACTGATTTAAATTTGTATTTCTGGAGTTTATTCTGATATTATGAACTCTTTTGGCAGTCTTTGCAGGGAAATGAAAAGGAAAAAAAAAAGTAATTATCAGATCAAGGACAAACATATTCTATTCAGAAATATGTTTTGGAAGACATTTGGAGGAATACAGAACTATTACCTGAAGAATGCAGTAAATTTGGATGTACAAATAATGCTTGTAGACTGGGTAGGAAATAAAATTTAAATAGATAAATGGAACAATCAATTTGAAAGATTGTATAGAAGAAATAGCAGGAAAACACAATTTAATATAGTATTGGTTTTGAGGAATTGAAAGTAAAATAATATTAAAAATCAGTTTCAGGAATGTAAAAAAAAGCTTCATTTTAGCAACAGCTGGAAAAATATGTTGTTATATTAACTGATTAATTATATTTTAAAATTGTTATGATGAATTATAAAAATATTTCTGATTTGTTTTAAATTAAAATTCTGTTGAAATTAATTATATTGGCTTGGAAATTTTAAATAAACTCATCAGTTGAAGGGGTAGCTTTGTACACATGAAATAATAACTGTTTCTACTTTAATCACCAATGCTGTATTTTCTGATCTGCAGGTTTATAGCTGGGAATTCCCCATCATTTTTTCCTTTAACACAGTTTGACAAAGTTTCATAAAGGCATATACTGGATTTAGCTCTATTTCTTTTTATAAACTATTATAATAATTATGGTATTCATTGATATTCTCTATTTTGATTAGGATTATTTGTCACAGTAGGTATCAATCATAATCTGTGTCAAATACGAGACTCCAAATAACCACTATTACATTCAATATTATACATCAATATTATAGAATCAGATTTTTGAGGGAAAAAAATCTATTTTGCTGCATAGGCATTAAAAAAAGCTGTTCATAAACTACACTGAGAAAAAGAGGAAAGAGTCTGGTGAGAGCACACATTGATAGGTAAATGCATACGTTGTAGAAGCAGCAATTTAGTCGGTGACAGCACAACATTTTTCATTAGTCTGGGATCAGTGTTTTCATCTTAAATAAAGAAAATCTTTTTCAGTGACTCCAAGGGAAGCAAAGGTCTGTGATAAATGAGCCAGTAAATGGCTACATATATCTGACAACAGTAATCCATCTCTTTATTTCCTCAGGGAAAGACAGTAGTTCAAGTATATGCTACTAACCAACAAAAGTGTATTGTCTTTTTAACAGGTGATTCTAACTTTATTCTTTCAAAGCACATTGCCAGTTGCTTTACCCTAGAGAAGACTTCAGGTTCTGTATCCTAACTGGATGAAATTAATTAAGTAACTTAGATTTCAAGTACACCACTAGATCAGCTATATCTCTGTGCTCAATATGGGTTTTTTTTGACATAAATGTGGTGACTTTTGAGGGTCCACCTGCAGTGTTAAACAAGAGAGACCAGAAAGTGAACTCTAGCACTACAGCCTCATCACCTATAGAGTTACTCATTAATTCAATTTCAAGCTCTGCCCAAAAGAAATTTTATGGTATTGAGATATCTACTCACTCAAATTTGAGAGCTCAGACAGCTCAGACAGCTGTCAGAAATGAGTGTCATCCCCCAGGCGTACTTAGGTATTGAGCATCGTTTGATTTTTCTCTACTGTATCCTGCAGGGCCTATGGTATCCTACCAGCCTAAAAGGCACACATGCCCTCTAGTTCCTGCACTAGGCACTCTACAGGTGCTTCTTGTTCTGTAGGGTATCTAAAGCATCATTTAGATGACCATTTCTAAGTCTTGATTTCTGTCCAGATAAGTTCACCCCAGATCTGAAACCCCATGCAATCATTGCTGCTCCACATTTCAGAATAAACCAGTAACTACCCAAAATAGTGTATACCAGTGTGACTGTTTTTCTTGCATAAAAATGCTGTCATTTCAATGTCATGATTATATTTCTTTTCTGAGTAAAGATATACTGAGAATTCTAAGACTCCTTTTCATTCTGCTCTTTGAAAAGACTCCACAAATGGGCTAAATCATAAATTTCTGAAGTACATAATGAAATATTCCTATTAACAACAATATTAATGGATTTCTTATTCTGAAAGCTGTGGTAAAGAGGCACGATAAACAGGATCAGCAATGAACTGACTCACCAGAAATAAATACAGAAGTTGTAAAAATAGTTTTATCATTCTTTTTACTATAAGCTGACAATTCAGCAACTTGAATTATTAGAAATTTCAGATTTTAACAGATTGTTCTTTAAATAAGCAATAGAGCAACAAATTATAACTAAGGTAAAATGAAATATTACAAAAATCACAATCACCACTAAAAAACCTGTGTTGAACAGGAAGTAACTGAATCAAAAAAGCTTAATTACAGCAACAGTTGTACATAATTTTGCTTCCTTGTCCTCTTGCTAGGGGATTCAGTTATTTGGTGAGTTAACCTATGTTGAAAGCAAAGCACCACTGTTCACTTACTCCCTGCACCATCCCAAAAGGGACAGTGGAAAGAACAGAAATAGAAAAAGCAAGAGAACTCATGGGTTGAGATAAGGATATCTTAATCAGAGAAGAAGAAAGAAAAAGACAGTAAAGAAGAAAGAAGGTCATCATCACCAGTAACAAAACAAAACCCAACTCAGCCTAATCACTGTGGGCAGCAAAGTGGGAATGACACTGGGCAAACACTGCTCAATCATATTCAGAACAGCAGCAGGTTTTCAACATTTAGTCGCAAACCCTAAACACAACACTGCATGGACTGCTATGAGGAAAACAATAACCACAATAAGTTTTAAGGGCTATTTTTCAGAAACCAATTTTTTATGTGACAGAAGTATTTGGTTTTGTGTAGGGGCAGCAGTGCTGCAGCCAGTTATATGGTTTGTTACTATATAGCACCAGGATCTGGAGTAGCTGTTATTTGGCTGAAACTACATGATTTGCATCATCTAAACCAACCTGTCAACCTGAAAGTGACCAAACCATGATTTATGATTGCATTTTTCTAGGTTATTAAAAAGAAAAAGGGGGGAAAAATAAAGAAAAGGAAAGGTTAATTTCCCACTACTGCATACTAAAGCCACCTGACATAAATGTTTACTGGTTTACTCTAGTGAGCATTGCTTCTGTTTTGAATTCAGTACAGCACTCCAGCAGTACGTAAAAACTCTGACTACTGCTCCAAAACTGCAAAAAATAGCAGCCATTTTTTAAAAGAAGAGATCTTACATTCCAGAAATTACTTTCTGGTCAAATTAAGATTACATCAGAAGAGTTATTGAAAATCAATATACTGATTTCTGAGTTGCTAACATATGCAGAAAACATCAAACCGAAGAAAACAAAACCTCAGTTCTTTAGAATTGCATGTCTGAGGAATAAAGATACCTCAGCTTTGTGCTGAGTTACAATATCCTGTGTCATAATCTGAAAATATTTATTCCCTATGTTGTTTTTCCATAATCCATAGGAGGTCCTCCGAAAAGGAAAGGACATTTTATTTCCTACTTTCAGAGGAAAGGAGATATTCTGCGAGAAAATGCTTCTGCTTCTCAACGGGATTCTTAACCACCACAAACTAGTTGTATGAGGAGATGCCAAATTTTTCATGTTATTACTAATTTCTTTCTATAATCTGATAGATAAGTGCAGCAATTGAAATATGTCCTTTCTTTCAACCAGTCTGTCCATAGGTAGATTTTAGATTACTGCAAATATAAGTACTGTGCTGGTGTGTCAAGATTCAAGACATTTCAAATGTGAGAGAAATAGAAGTTATTCTGCAGACTCGCTTGTCTAATCTAATTTTAGCCACCTAAAAGTTAAGTATGTGAATTGAGCAGCTCCTCTTGATGCTCAGTATAGTTAATAGAAGGAGACAGTGTGAATGACTGTTAGACAGATAGAGTGACTGTTCCTTCAGTTGTAAAATAACGACCCAAGACAAGTGGAAGAGACTTTACATAATTTAAAGACAGATACAGATGACAAAATTGTGGTGACTTAAACTTTATGAAAAGAATCCCAATTGCAAAATTCATTTGATAACCCAGAAGTAAATAAAAGTTTAAAAATTCAGATAGAATTTGTAAACATCATCTGTTTTCACCTGGAGTAAATGGTTCCAGGTGCACCTCCTAGAATGTGATTGGTTATGAACAGTAGTAAAACAAGTCCCCAGTAAACCAGCTCAGAGTAGATGGAGTTCAGCACAGAAGTTCCAAATTGCCCAGGGAAGATCTTAACATTTTGTATTCTCATAAACTTGAATCGAAATCCTATGACAAAATCTGATTAGGGCTAATCAGTATATAAACCAATAATAAGATACCTTGGTATCTACATTTTTACAAGGATGCAGGAGATGGGAACTTCGAAAAAATTATGATCTATGAAAAAGTTTTTTCCTCTATTGTGTCAAGTACTTCACTTATATATGCATAATTTTAAAGCATATATTTATCAGGTAAACAAAAAGAAAGGATAAATTTTCCATTTAAAACAGAAGTTAGGGCGTTTGTGCTTAATTCATTCTACTTCCATCCTCAGTTACATTATCTTCTGAAAATACAAACTTTCCTTAGTCACATACTCTAGGAATCCTTAGTGAATGACTTCGTTCTTTGGGTACACACTCTTTAATAGAATGCTTAATGTGCAGATTTTAAAAATCTCTCGAAGGATACTACTGTGTGTGCTTACACTTTTGAGGAAGATGGCAAATACTGTAGTGGCATTTATTTATTTATTTAATCATTAATTTCCTAGATAAACAGATATGGGAAAAAACAAAACAGAGAAAAAAACAACAATGAAGCCTCCCACACTTTTCTGTTGAAAATCTCCTTTAGTGAATCTTCAATCATATACACCTTTACTATTAAAGCACCATTTCAGAGACAGATATTCTGCAGTTTTTCCTATTCCCTTCACTTTATTCCTGGTGCAGAAAGTAGCTGTACAGCCTCTGCTGATGCTGTTCTAACTGGTGCTACCAAAAATGTAGTCAAATCTTTTTGCCTTTTTCCGTTCATTTGTGATTTACTCATGGTCATATTCATTGATTCACAACCTCCTGATATTGTGAAAATGTAACTTTTTCAGTTATTGAAAAAGAGATTGACAATGTGATTAAAAAGAAAGTAAAATTTGAAGCTTCATCTCATTGGCATCTTCTAATGAAAGTAGCTGCTGATATACAAAGGCAAGTGGTTCTTTCCCTCTACTCCAAAGTCTCCCTCTCCACCTTGCCACCACATATAAAGTTACAGTCGGTTACTGATCTTCAACAAAATCACAGAAGCTGGTTGTATTTGGAAGTGGAAAGCACTAAAACTTTAACAATATAAGATAGAAAAACAAGCTTTTAAAAACCTTAGAATAACACTTTCGTTTAAGTGCAGAAATGGCTAAGAATAGATAATTACTGAAACTGAGCTATTAAGTCATTAAGCTGTGGTGGTTTGTAATATATCTCTCTACTTTGAGTCTAAGACAGTTGCATTCTGTGCTGAGTCTGAATTATCTCTTCTGGTAACATTTAACTGCAGCTAACTGCAATTTAACCAATACAAAGACTTCAATTGTTTAAGATTTTTTTAAGAGCCCCCCAAAGTCCTAACTATACAATAAGTATGCTGTGTTGCAAGAGCAATCTGTATAAAAAGGATCTCCCAGAATAGACTCCCACCTCACTCTTCAGATATTGTCTTCATGGAGCTAGGAAAAAAAATCCATTTATTGAACCTTACTTAATTATGTTGATGGTGCTTCTGCTGATATTTGAGACAGGTTAGTTTATTTAGTGCCTTCCTTTGGGGCTGGCATATATGACAGAAGATCTGCATGAGGTCTGCATCTTCCTGAGCTTGCAGAGTTGGGCCAGCCATCTTAACCAAAGCTTCTCAAGTGTCTTTCAGTTCCTACACTCAACCAACTGAATTGAAGCCACTGTTTCTTTGAATACCAGCTTCATCTGACTTTACATACTTAAAGAGCCCTGTTGTTGTAGGGCGCTTGGAAAATCTGTCACTCAATAGCAAGTTGACAAGTTGAATATGAACTCGCAGTGTACCCTTGCGGCCAGCAGTATCTTGGGGTGATCAGGAAGAGCATGGCCAGTGGGGCAAGGAAGGTGATCCTGCCCCTCTGCTCAGCCCTATGAGCCCACATCTGGAGTGTTGTGTCCTGTTCTGGCTCCTCATGATTTATGATTACAATTACAATTTATGATAATGTTGGCATTGAAAACATGTGAGATGAAAAAATTACAATGATAGAGGTAAAGCATGAGAAAGTTGTGCTGATGATTGACTATCATCTTGTATTTCAAATGCATTTAACAAACCTGTCATAAGATATTTGCAGAAATTTTTCAGCAATAATTTTTAAATAAATTAAAGCGGGACACATTCATACATAACTCTCTACTAAATATTCTAAGTTCCAAAGACTTGTTAGAAATGGGACAACTCACTTTCTCTGAATACCGTATTATTTGATAAAGGCACAATGTTAACCTTTTCTGTATCAATTTGAGTTTTACAAGATACAACTTTCTTTCAGTATTCTTGTCTTTCTCCTAAAGTGAATACTCATTGAATAACTTCTTTTAATAAATTTACTGAGATGACAGTAGTTTCACATATAAACTTCTCAGGATGACAGTATCTGGGTGATGTACTTATAATCCAAACATACAATTTTCCTGAACTAAACTTTAGCAAAGATGAAAGACCCTTCCCACAAGCATGTTTAAACTTGCTTAAATATTATCATATTTTCTGATTACTTGTTCTGCTTTCCTTGGTAGCTCTCAGTTTTAATGCTTGAAGAGTACAGACTTAAGAAAGTCTTCTGTTTGGAAAAATTCCACTCTGATTTTTTTTTAATATTCTGAATTCTTTGGAATAGGATCCATTTGTGCCAACATTTGGGTTCTGTCTTATGTAATTGCGACACAAATTCCAAGCCTATCCTCTCAGAAGAAAAGAATCTCAAAGTGAGAAAATCTGGGATTTTTCCAAGCTTGTTTTGTGGATTTTGACTACATGTGTTAGATCCACAGTGGAACCAAGTGATTCCTGTGCTGGTGTGGTTTACTGTCTGAACTGGATTGACCTGTGCTGGCTGCCAGGTGCCCACCAAGCCATTTCCTTCCTCTCACTCTATCAGTAGGAAAGGGGGAGAAAGTCTGCTGAAAAGCTTGTGGGTCAAGATAAGGACAGGGAGATTGCTTATGTGTTACCATCACAGGCAAAGGAGACAGAACTTTGGCAAATTAATTTAATTTATTGCAAATTAAACACAGTAGGATAATGAGATTTAAGAAAATACCTGAGCCCATCTTCTCCCAGTCTCCACTTATCCAAGAGATAAGAGGGATAACAGAGAGGGTGTCCTCTCCAGGGTCAGCAGCTCCTGCTAGAACCCTGCTCTAGCATGGGCTCTCCGCAGACTTCGGCTGTATTCAGGACATATCTACGTACTCTGGCATTTGGTTGTCTACAGGCTGTAGGGTGGATCTCTGCTGTACCATGGTGCTCCTGGGGCTTCATTGGGACAACTTGCCTCACCATGGCCTGCATCATGGGTTGCAGGGGAATCTGCACCTGGAACAACCCCTCCCTCTCCTTCTTCACTGACCTTGGTGTCTGTAGGTCTGTTTCACATTTTTTCACTCCTCTCTTGCAGCTATTGTGCAGCCATGTTTTCCCATTTCTTATGTAAGCTATTACAGAGGTGCTATTACTTTTGCTGGTTGCCTCAGCTTTGGCCAGTGGAAGGTCATTTTTGGGACCAAGAGGAACTAGATTTTGGTGCTTGTCCCAACAGCCATCCCTGCATCTTTCCACCGTGGCAAAACAGCGGGTGTTTTGTTCTATACAGATGTCTATGTATCTGTGTCTGCAGGAGTCTATATTCTTTCCAGATCTTATTTTTTGTTCCCTTTCCCTATTTATTATATAGAAAACAAAACAAAACAAAAAGTCATGCCTCAGGTGAGCCTTCTGGGCTCAGCTATTCAGCCTTTTGCCATAGCCATTTTTCTATTGTAAATTCAAAGGTAGACCTTATTAGAAAGAGAGGGAAAAAACCAAACAGCTGACAGCACTCACATATAAAATGTTGACAGCATCAATTGTAACAAAAACATTTTGCATCTAGATTATAAATTCCACAGAAAAAATAAATAAGCCATAAAGCAAAGAGTAAATCTCATTCACTTTTGAAACGTGGTCAGGATAGTATCTCTACGGAAACATTTCTTCATTTACTGCAGAAACAGATTTCAGCTGAAAACTGCATTGCTGTTTTTGCTGTAGAAAAACCTTCTACAGATCAGTAATCCATAAATATACATCAGAGCTAGGACTTAAAGCCTAATGTGACTAATCAGTTTAAGTTTTGAATATAGAATTTAGGAGGCAATACCTGACTGCAAATACAGGCTTACTACATAGTAAAGGCTATAACAGAGGGCTATATTAATCTTAGGGATGGATGAACCTTGGAATTTCTGCCTGCAAAGCAAACTCACCAGCCTATCTGATGTGCTCTCAAAGACTGCAAGCGCAGCAGGGTGAGGTATTTGATTTGTGAATGTTTTTGTTCAGCAAGAGAGAGCATGAAAAATAGTCTTTATTTCCAACCAGCTTGTGGCTTCATGTTTTGTTTACAAAAGTGCATCTCTACTTCCTATATTTTTTGTAATACAACTTAAAGACTGCTATTCCATTTTAAATACCAAAACAATGGAATCCTGATCTCAGTCTCCTGAAGTTTTAAATCTTCTTCATTACCCTTTTTTTTTTAACCTGGGTTTTATCTTTCTACCTTAGCTTTTTTTTTAGGGGTAGAAATTATTAGCCTTTCCTAACATTGTAATTATTTAAGGAGAGCAGCCCATGGAGATTTTAATTTTTGAATTTGTGAAAACAAGAAAGGTAACATGATGAATAAAAAAGCATCCTTGCTGATGTAGTATTCTTGTGATCCTAGTACCAATACTGCATTGTAGAGCATTGAACTTCCTTCTGGCATTTCTGATGCTTCAAAAAAATGTTGTATTAATAAGGATATAACATATTGTTTGTAAGCAAAATTATGTTTTCAGTAAGTGTACTTATAATTTCTTAATTATTTACTGCTGATAATTTTGAAGAGTAGAGAAAACAAGAAGCCTTCCTATAAGCTTGTTAGCTAATAAAATGGTATTTTATCCCCTTTTAAGTTACCTTGCTTCCAAGTCCTCTGGAAGAACTTGTCCTTTTTGGAGGGGTCGAAAAAATACTCAGTGTAGATGCTGCATCTTAGGAAAGCTACAACTCAGAATAGATAAGAATTTTCATTCCCATGGGAAAAAAAAGGTGGAATATGGACATAAAAGAAGTTGTGGAATCACTTAAGTATCTGCATCTATTAATTTTCTCTGCTGAAAAGGTCACTGTTTAAATTTCACAGAATTAACAAAGCTAACATACATTTTAATGTAAGAACACATTTATTTGTTTCCTTATGTTATTTTTGAGGGTGTGAAAAGCCATAGTACATTTCACAGGAAAATTGCTATCTAGTTCCTTTTTGCATAGATAATACCTTTCATGAGTGATATCATAAGTATTATGAAGCTGAGTATAAATGTCCTTTATTGGTTCCTGTTAAGTTAAAATATTTCTTCTGCTACATTTTCATCCAATTTTTTTTCAATATTATAGTACTATTAGTTTTTAATTTTTTCCCTCACTTTCAGTCTTCCCATTTTTTTCTTTTTCTAGAGTTATCTTAATTTTTAGCAGATGCCTTCACTGTATTACAGCACTCCTTGGCACAGATAATATTCAGAAAGAATCAATAGAGATGCCATTCTTGTTTATTTTCACCATTCTTATTTCACTGCAAATTTACTAAAACCAGCCTGTTCCTGTTCTCATGGTTTGTTTTTTCTTACCCTCCTCTAATTTCCATGCTCTGCAGTGTTGATATACTTAAATTAATTCAAACTGCAGTTTGCTCTATAATTCTGTGAAACTCTCTTCTTGTAATCACAAATAGAAAAATTTTATTTGTACAAATGACTCATGCAACATTCTTATATGGATCTTAACATAAATTCAGACTCTGTTAGCAAAAAATACATGAGAAAGAATTTTATATCCTTACTATCAACAATGTGCAGCCTTTGCTTGTGTTATCAGTCATAAGACTGATCCAGTTTGTCAGATGAGTGGAAATGTATTTTCCTACCATTCTCTTACCATTTCCTTTTTTTTTCCTCCCCCCTTGTTTTCTTCTGATTTTGTGAAGTGAATTAGTCCAATTAATGTCCAGTAAATACTGTAAAGACCACAAGGGGATTGGTAAAATCAAAACCAGTGCCTTTCAGTGAACTGCCAGCTCAACAGTGAAACAATATTACACTACCTACCATATGTTCAGACGAAGTATATTTATAGATGTATACATCTATAAGTATAGATGAAGCTTCTAAAGTATATTACTTACTATTCCATATACTAAAAATAAAGTTCAATGTAGTTGGAAACATTGTAGATCAGTGTAACCAAAGTCTGGCAACTCCCATTTCTATTTTAGAAAAACAGCAGTTCTACTGATCTGATGTTTAAAGTTGTATGAACTGAATTATGTATGTACCTTCTGCACTTGGCTAGATAAATAAATCAGTTTCAAGCATCTGAGCAGTACGCTAGTGAGTAAACCTATAACCTACTGTAACTGTAGAGTTTGGGAAAAGATTATTAACTCAATTATTTATTTAATAATATTTGAGACAAAAAATAAACTACTGTATATTTAAAGTCTGCACTTTAATTAAGCTTTCATCTGGTTGATAATAACTCTGATTCAGAATTTGTTTGACTTAAAGAAAATATTTTAAAAAATGGCTAGGAATAAATTAATTTGGTTTTCTTTTGCCAATATAGCAAGTTGACAAAAATTGTGCTTGTCATTGTTCAATTACAGTTACATTTGATGTTATAAAATTTTGTGTTTTAATCTTTGTGTTTAATCATGTGTTTTAAATCTTTGATGTTATAAAATCTTGTGTCTCCTTGTATTCTAATTGAAGAGTCAAAGTAATATTTTGAATTTTGAGATTTCCAAGTATTGAAAGTAGTGTTGCATTACCATGTTGTTAGTTTTTAGGGGTTCTTTTGGGTTTGGGTTTTTTCATTTGTTTGGTTTGCTTTGGTTTGGTTTCAGTTTGTTGGAGTTTTCTTTGTTTTGTTTTTTTTTCTGGTTTGTTTGTTTATTTTTCTTTAAATAACAGAACACTTCAGATTAATATTAATTTAATGAAGCTTTCTTTTATGTCTCTGACACAATTCTAATTTCTATTAAACTGTTTTGCATTGCTTCAAAGTGCTGTTGATCTATGAGTTGTAAATACGCAAAGGGCTAATTTGTTGTGTCTCTAGCACGCCTCAACTTTCTGGTTTTGTGTTTATTGTTATGCTTGTATTTGTTTGAACATCATTTCATTGCAAGAAAATATTCTGCAGCCAAAAGTACTTTATTTTGAATCTAAGAACACTCTGTCTTCATCTTAGAATCATTGCTGACTTGGCCTTGTTCATTAATAAGGTTTCTGTTATTTTTCTAGCTTTTTTGCACCCATTCTCATAGTGACAAAACCATGGTAATATTACTCATATTAATATTTAAATAATACTAATTATTAATTTTCTTTGGGTTTCCTTTGTGTGCAAAGAATAATTTCCTAATTAGTAATGTGCTGTGGCTATTAAAAAGAATAATTATTCTACATATTCTAACCATCCTTATGCTTGTGGTGACTGTAGTTATAACTCTTAAAAATACAGTGAATATAGCTCTGATATGGCATTGTGAATCAGCCCTTCCTTACAATGGAAAAGAAATTAAGACACCAAAATTAAGACAACAAAATACATTTAGAAGTGCAGAGTAAGAATTAGAGGCCAGCTCATGGTGGAAACTTCAAAAGCTTTTACCTTCTATTTGGCCACATGGGGATAACTTAGATACAGGAAGCAGTGTAGCACTCTAGATATTGTAGGTTAGTGTAGAAATGTGAGCCTGTGACCATTCAGCACTGCCTGCACACATAGAAGGAGTAAAGTGGATTTACTGGTTCTGCCATCCCAGCTAGACCACTGTTGGATGTAATGAAAGTGTGAGGTAAAGGTGGATACTTGCATGATACTGCTTTGGAAGCAAAGCCTAAATGCCTTTGGTAGGGTAGTGGAGGTAGAGGAAAGTCCCACATGTTTTGCAGTTTCAGTTTCAGTGAAGATTTCTTCAGCAATTCTCAGAGAAAAAATATTTTAAGATGTGTATTCTTAAGTGTTTTCAGTGACTTGAAGGAACTTTGCTCCCATTTGGTTAATATATTCTATATAGAAGATTAAAACCACAGGAAATATCTCTCTAGCTGTCTTTTCAAAAGTCAGTATAATGTGATGGTAGAAAGTAATGTTAATTGGCTTAAACTTGATAGCTTTGAAAGTCTAAAACTGAAATTCTGCCATGATTTTGTCAAGGCATAGTGGTAAGGATGCTCCTTTACTACACAGCGCACCACAGTTTCATTCTGGCAGCACGCAGTAATAATAGTCTTGTGAATTTCTTTGCTGGATACTGGACTGTGACTACAATTAAACTGTGAAGTTTATAGAAGAATAGAACATCTGAATTTGCATTCAGTAATATATGCTAGCAGGCTCTTTAGTTCACATCATTACATGCCAGCTTGCTGACATGTAACAAAACCAATTAAGGAAAGTCACCTGAGTAAATGTAGCTACCCCTGGCCATGAAAATGAGCTGAAAAATATTTCACATCCTTGAAGGCAAAGTAGCTATGATTTGCCCTGTAGTAAATGCCTATTGTTTGGCAGATACAGGTAGTGCTCTGCTTTCTGTCTTTGAGGGCAGCCAGGAGATTTTACTGGATGGAGCATTATGGAGCAATTATGGGAAGGACTGAAAGACCAAGATCTGTAGCATCTAACAATGAGACAAATGGATACCACTCCTGAGAGAGATAATAAATGATGCCTTTACTTAATAGTTATACCTTAAGCAATGCAAAAGACCATGGAAAGAAACCACTTCAAGGTCATCCACACTCCAAGGCTGCATGAGCAGAAGGAAAAACACACAGAGAACCTTCATACGCCTTTAATATCAGGGAAGGTTCTGAACAGTGTTGATACTGTTGAGTCTGTAGACAAGAGCTGATAGACACAGCTACCTAAAATGTCTTTATATTACACATAGAATGATTGGGGTTTGTTTGGTTTCTTTCATTTTTAAAGGAGGCATTTACTTCTATAGAGATAATAAAATATGAAATTTAACTCTATATGCTTCTTAATTATAGCTTTTAATGTAACATGTTTGGCATAGGTCTCTCTCTTAGTACATTCTGTATTTGAGTGATGAAAACAATCCCCAATAAAAAACAAAACTAAACTAAACTAAACAAAAAACAAACAAAACAAAACAAAATAACAAAAAAAGAAGAAAAAAATGCAATTACATGCTTTCATAAATTTGGCCATGTGAGACGAAATCTGGGCCAAAGAACACAGAGGGTGCCATAAAGGTTCTGAATAATAGATTTCCTCATGTGAAAGCAATGCAATTGTGAAGACATTGATCTAAAGACCGAAAAGGTCTCGTTGGTATACAACTTGCAGTGTATTCACAGAGAGATGATCTGTATAGGAAGTAATTACAACATCTGAATAATTTAAATTCTGGTTAAGAGTCAGATACCATGTATTTTGAGATACAAAATGCATCTTCAGGTCATAGATGAACATAAATGGAAAATACACTCTAACCTCTAGGCCTGTAAATTACATAAAAATATAATGTATATGTTCCAAAATGGTTGACTTAGTAGTCAGGATTTTGGAAATCCAGCTAATAACAATGTCTATGGATTAGGAATAAGCTCATGCTAAGACCAAATAATGAATCTTGAATGTTGTAGCAGCATGGATGCTAAAAGAAAAAGCAAAAAAGTCAGGGTCGTGACACTCTAGTCTATTTTGATGTATGATAGAACTTGACATTTAGTCACCTTTAAGTTATGTACATGCTAATATTACAGTTCCATAATAATAAGAGTCACGTTAAATTCATACTATCATAGGCTGGGCAGAAAATAAAATTTTGGGATTTATGCTATTCAGAGAAAATGTCATATGAAGTAACTAAATATCATCCTAACACCTTCCTGAAACTGAAGATTAAAATTCATAAACAGACACACTTAGACACCTAGACCAAAGAGTAGAAGACTTTTATCTCAGTAATGAGTAGATCTGTACATGGGCTGGAAACAGCACATGAAAATACGGGAGATAATTTAGTAAGAGCCAGAAAAAACATTTGAGAGTATAACACAGCTATTCTACCATCATCTCCACAAGGAAGCTTCATTTCACGCTTAGGACTGAATTTCACTTGTTTTGCATTGGCTTTTGTTAATGCCCATGTACAGAAGAAATCTCCCATTTGCTCTACATAGAGGAGGTCTCTTCAGGATATCAAGTGCTCTAACATCTATTTCACCTCTACAGGTGAAAGAAAAAAAATAGAGTTAAAAATTCCAAACTTGCAGACTCTAGACAATTTTTCCCTGCACTGATGTAGAAAGAGTTTGGATGGGTGTATGGATCTGCATTTCCTATATATAAATGAAGCTAGGATTCATTTGGTTCAAATGAACTAGGAATGCTACATGGACTGCAAGAATATGTGTTATTTACAGTCAGTTCTGTTGCTACTTATTCTATCTGAATTTTGTCAATCTTTCACACAAATAAGAAAAATGTAATTGTACATGCATGTGTCAAATCTGAATAGAAGTTCATGCAAAATGAATATCAAATTTTTGAGTTAAGGGTTTCCAGACTATGCTTCAAAAGCCCTGTAAAGTGCATCAGGAAAATCTCCATTTATTTACATCTCCTAAACTATCTGCTACCACTACCATTGAAATGTGATTCCTTCTAATCTTACACAAAATAGATTATCTCCTGCAAAACTTCTAAGTCCTTCCTTTATATATCATGTTAGTGAAGCTTTTATTTCTCCCAGTTCTTTTACTGAGAATAGTAAACTGTTTTGTTTTGGTTTTTAATTAATTTATTGAGAACAAACAGACTATAGAGCCAAGTAGAAGAAAATTTATCTCACCAGAAAGATGATGTATGTATCTAGAGCACTCTGAGAAAAATCCCTGGGTCAGTTCTGCTAGGCATTATTACACTGGAAATGGTGAGAAGGGAGCACTCTGCTCAAGCATGCAGCATGATGCCTCTATTAATAATCTTGATTATACAAAATTCTGACTAAAAATTTGTATCATGCCTTCCATATGAAAAAATGCCTCATAATTGATGTTTTTTCTCACTTTGAAGTGTGTTTATATATAGACTTTTATTTTCTTCATAATTTCTTTCTGAGACAGCTTGTATCTGTAATCAACTGCTCCATGGCATGGGCAACTAATAGGAAGAGATGGAAGCCATAAAGCTGCTAGAAAATGTGACAAAGCTACAACTTAGTTGCCATTACTGAAACTTGGTGGGGTGAAATACAGGACTGGAGTGTGGCTATTGATGACTACGAGCTGTTCAGAAGGGGCAGGAGAGGAAGAGGAGATGAAGGGGTTGCTGTGAAGACACAGCCCTCATTGTGTAGGGATGGGGTCAGGAAGGCCAAGGCATAGCTGAAATAGAACTTGACAAGTGATGCAAAGGGTGACAAAAAGGGCTTCTACAGGTATATGAGCCAGAAGAGGAATGCAAATGACAGCATGTGCCCCTGTTGAGCACAACTGGCACCATAAGAGCTGAGGAGGAGAAAGCTGAGATACACACCAACTTTTGCCTCAGTTTCACTGGCAGTCTCTCTTCCCTCATCCCCTGAATGGATGGATCACAAGAGAGGGACTGGAGGAACAAAGTCTTTCCCACTGTAAGAGATCAGATTCATGACCTGCTTCCTGGCAAGACCAGACTGATCTTCACTAGTGTTCACACATTCATTCACACACCTACACTTGCTCTAGCTCCTGGTACCACTGATACTGATCTATCAAGGTAGAGTACTGCCTTAAAAAGACCTAGACATTCAGCTAAAAAAATAAAATAAAATGTAGGTGTTCAGAGAGTAGAGAAACTCATGTTCATGGCCAACTGAGGAACCTGAACATACATAAGTCTGTGGGACCTGACGCCATGCATTCCAGAGTCCTGGGAGAACTGACTGATGCAGCTCCCAACTCATTCATTGCCATATTTGAAAAGTCATGTCAGATAAAGCCTCAGGTAACTAGAAAAAGGTAGGCATTGTACCCATCTTTAAAAAGGATATGAAGGAGGATCCTGGGAAGTACTGACCTTTCGGCCTCACCTCTGTGCCTGAGATCATGGAACAGGTCCTCCTAGAAGCTCTGCTAAGGCACATGGAGGACAGGGAAGTGCTTAGGCTGCACCAAGGGCAAGCCCTGCCTGACCAATCTAGTGGCCTGTGAGGGAGTGGCTACATCAGTGAACAAGGTAGGTGTTCAACTCAGTGAACAACGTGAGAGTCCTAGCTGTCAGCTAGTCAGGCTTCCGTAGTGCCTTTGACACAGTCCTCAACAACATCCTTCTCTCTAGATTGGAGACTGATGGGTTTGATGGATGAACTGTTTGATGGATAAGGAATTAAATGGGTGGTGGCATGCAGAGGGTAGTGGTCAATGACTCATTGTCCAGATGGAGACTGGTGACTGGTGATGTCCCTCAGCAGTCTGTATTGGGACCAATGCTCTTCAGTATCCGCATTAATGACACAGACAGCAGGATCGAGCACATCCTCCGTTGTTTATATTGAAGACATAGGAACACAGGATTAGATAGACATCTTGAAGCACTAATTCCTGTTTCTTGGCCTTCATGAATTTAGCAAACTCAGTTTGGAAGACCAACAGACAAGTTTATGATATTTTTTCCCCTTAAGTCCATTGGCATCACAGTTAATAAAGATTATTTTAATATCCAGTGGCATTTATTCAATTAAGCATTCACTTTCTCAGCAGGCTGCATACTGTACAATACTTGTCCTTAGGCAACAGATAAAGAAATCATGAAAGTCCAGACAGTTCCTGACTTCAATCTCTAACTTTTATCTGAGAAAGTTTTTCTATATCCAAGACTTTAAAATGAAAGATGAAATACAAGGATTAAAGTTCAGAGGTGGCAGTGATGGTTTAAGATGAAAGATAAAAATAGAAAGCAAAATAATAAAACCAATCCTCTGCAAATAGAGTATCTTGTTGCATTAACTATTACTACCGGTTTAAGAATCAGAAATGCAGTTTCAGCTCCAGGAAGTGAGAACATTAAAGACTTAAATACCATTGATTCTGATGGTAACAGAGTTTTTCTCAACATAGTTTTGAGGAAAAACACCATGAAATGAAAGAAACATCTTGCAAGATTGTTATTTAGCTGGATGGTGCAGAGACAATTTTTATATAGACCTCTTTTTCTTGCTCTAGGTAACCTCATAGTGAGCCACATATATAATTAAATATAATGTTTAGTGTCATACAAACACTTGAAGAAAAACACAGCCATGCTTTCTTACTTTGTACTTGTGACAAACTTCTATGATAAACTGGGTTTATTTTTTTTTATTTTTATAGATATAGCAATGCAAACGCAAGAAGATCTTCATAGTACATGCTTCTTTAACACCTATCTTGTATTTCATCTTCCTTAAGATCTTCCTTTCATCTTCTGTATTTCCTTCCTTTGCAATCATTTGTGGGCTCATGGTTCATCAGAATGAGGAGGAAAAGGGCAATGAAACAACTCTTTATACCCTTGAAAAAATATGAAAACTTTCTGCATGTGTTAGACCCTACTAAAGCCCTGTCAAAATCACTTGGTCAAGAGTGCAAATGTCTGATATGGTACCAAATCACTGGTTAATTTTCAGGTCACAGAAGGGAATGAAGCGACCCTAATTAATGTCAAGGAGTCAAGAATGCCTCCACTCAGTTTCCAGCACTTCCTCTACCAAATAATGATTGTGTTTACATGGCTTTGTATTCTATAAATATAATTCAACATGAGAATGTACAAACTGCTGCTGACCTTGTTGTTAGGTGTTTCTGTGCTGACCCACAATCCCAAGGCCAAAAGGGAACTGACCGGATGAAAGTGAACATCCAAGGATTTATTGTTGCCTAAGTATAATCCTAAACTTTTAATGAAAATTCAACAATTACTTAGATTAGTTGAGCTGCAATATTATTAATATATTCCAAATGACTACAGAAAAGTTTATTTAGAATCACTCTGAAATGTGTCAACAAACATGTTTATACTCATGTTTAACAAGTGCAATAACAAATTCAATTATTTGTCTTTTCCATTATCTTAAATTCTTGTGATGTTAGATATTACTGCCTAATTAGAACAACTACAGAGATAAGACTTTCCACTTGCTACTAATTTACACATGCTGGTAAAGTTAATTCATGTCAGGGGATAAATTCCTTTTTTTCCAAACTCAATACCATGTGTTTGTGAAGGCTCATTATCAGTGGTTTAATATGCTTAATCAATTCCGAAAAAATTCAAATGTCAAAGAAATTTTTAAGAAACAACATACATGCAGATAAACAGCTAAGTGTCTTTTATCCACATATATCAATACAAACAGCTGTCTGATTATTATCTGAAGATAGTTAATTCACTGTAGCATAAATAGAAATTATATGATGACAAAGTATGACTTTCAAACTGGGAAACTTCCATAATTCATAAGTTTTCTTCATGGTGTGTGTTTTTAGTCCCAGTACAAATTAACTTAAATCTACTTTTTCTCGTCTAGAAGTGGTAAAATCCTCTAAGGGAGTGTCAAAATCCTCCAAAATCTTTGAAAGATTTTATCTAAAATTTTTAGAGTTTTTCTGTTTACTAAATAAAAAACTGCAGGTGCATAACAAGGTTTAATTGTCTTGACCAAAAGTTTTAGGGTTTTTCCCCCCCAGTTCAAGAACTGTAAATGCCACCAGGGACCATTTACAAACACACATACCCATACACACGCACAGAGACACACAGATAAAAAAAAAAATTTAACAGAATAGATAGAAAAAAAGGAGCCAGAACATAGACTGATGAGATCAAGGGGATAGTTGTATAAACACATTCAGTTGCTGACCATGTTTAATTATTGAATTAATAGTATTCTCTTTAATTTTGTCCACACAAACACAATGGCCTCTTAATATTGATTATAAAAAGGATTGCAATGTTTCTGAGACACTTTGAGATAAAGTGGTTTTCAGAATTTATTTCTCTCTAAGCTGAAGTCCTGTGTGCTTTTGAGAGAATGGTGGATGTTACCTACTGCCATTTTTCCACATATTTTTGTTCTAGTTATAACATTGTCATCCTTAATTCAGGATTTGGAAATATCAGTGAATGCAAAATATCTGTGTATATTTTTCCACCACAGACTAGAGAGATCTATGACTTTGATAAATCTAAACAGATCTGTCGTCTGTTCTTTTTGTCAGTACAGTGAAGACCACATTAAACAGAAAGGTGCCATCATGTAGTTATAGGACACAATTTCATAAACCACTAAAAATCCTCTTGTATCTATTTTTTAAAGCAGGTGGTAAAATCAAGTAAAATAATATTTTAAAGAATATGCTTGGTTGTGGGGGTCAATGAAATATTTTACGGTAAGTTTATAATTTATTTATTTATTATAGGGTAAGTTTATAAGTTATCTGTGTAATGTAAATTACCAAATAGTGACATATTCCTTCCAGTTTTATATACCATATCAGGGAAAAAATAAAATCTTACTGACATTAAAGACTGAACAGGAAAAGCAAGGAGTACTTGATTCTTCCTCCTGCACTGTTCCAAAATTCAGGATTTTCAAAACTCTGCTGATAATCTGCTTTTCACTGAAGAAGCAGTTATTTTTATTCCCGTTATTTCTATCCACTCTTTCTGTGTGTATCCTCCACCCACACAAACAGGTATGTGTGCAAACACACACAGAGATAATTACATTTTGGGAGGCACACTCATTGTAACTAAATTAAATCGTAGTTCCAAAGAAGTGAACTGGGGTAATGCTTATTACAGCAGTTCATTTGGAGAGTGACAACTAAATATGAAGTTACACAAATACTTCTAATCTAAATATGCTGTAATTTAAGATAAATAGCATAATGTTTAAAATTCTGGCATCCTCTGGATCATTGCATAGATTAATATATGTGTTCATGCTACTTTTGCCAAAGTTGAACCTGTAACTAAAGTTGTTTTTTTTTTTCCTGTCAAAAAGGACAGCAATGAATTACCTTAAATATATTTTTCTGTTTGTAAGGACTTTCCTTTAAATCATTCTGTATTTTTGAAATGCTGTCAAAACAGAGCTTTTTTATCTGTTCACAGAAAGAAATTTAATATGAATGTTGACAGTATCTGTCATTTTAAAATAAAAACTAGACAAAATGCTGCATGGTTAAACTCAGGGAATAAAATAATTTAGTTGATGAAAATAGATTTTAGGATATTTTTCTACATTGGAGACTTGTTATATATACCTTTATTTTAATACCTCTGAATTAAGTGGAAACCATAATTATATTTTCCTGCATTATAGCCCAACCATTGCCAGAAAATAATTACAGGATGGCAAGAGATTAATCAGTAAAGCCTTTTTTTTCCAGTTAAAGCTTAGGAAATAAAGGTTCTTCCTAACTCAGAGACATTTCCATGTTTTTGTTTTTCAGCTAGACAAAATTAGTTTTTGACCTCATTGAAATTCTCAACCATAAGAAGTTTTATTAGAAAAAGTAAAGAATAAAGTCATTCTGTCCTCTCCATAAAGAAGATTAAACAGCTACTATGTAAAAGCATTAGAGATGAGATTACCTTGAGATTCACTAAGGAACTTCATACATCCCATAAAAAATTTTCTCCAAAACTATTTAGATAATAAACAAACAAACAGGACTGGTCTGATCTTCTGAATAAAAGAACAGCAAGATGTATCACTGAATGCAAACTTAATCCACAAGGACGTTTTCTTTTTCAAATGCTGTTGAAATTGAGCATGCAATTTAAGAAGCCTCATACTAATAATGAAAAGTGAGCTGCTTAGTCACAATAACTATGACAACCGAAATACACTTTTGGTAATATTGAAATAATTCTGTACATAAATATATTTAAGAACTGGCTCGTATGTAAAACACATCAGAGCAAAGAAGAGAAAAAGGTTATTTTTATTTTAAGTGCTGAGGATAAATAAAGAAAGCTTCAGGTATATATAGCATCCTGCAGCTGGGATTCTAGCATAACATTCATGATTAGTGCTCACCATCTCTTAGCTTTCATCCTGCTTTTGCAGGTAAACAACCAGCTTATTGGATCAACACTGACAAGATCATAAATTCAGAGCATTATTTATATATTTGGTAGCTATGCTGAGTTCCAGTTAATATGTGGATGAACAGCAGAGGGCTTTTTTTTTTTTTGAAAACTTTATTGCTTCATAAATATCTTATGAATAAATACAGTAGTTTGATTTTGCAGGTGTGGAAAGTAAAATGCAAACATATTTTTTCACACGCTTAGCTGTTTGTGCCCTGCTAAAGTGCCTGTGTTAGGAGAGAGGTTTCTCTGTTTCACTGAGGGAGCACAATGCACTGCTCTGAGAATTAGCAGCGTGTAGTGCCACTGTATATCCAGAAACTCAGTCTCCCAGTTGCCTTTCCTAGTCCTTAAGCAAGTGCTCTGCCATCACAAAGGGAATCTCGTCTACATCTCATCATTTCCAAATCTACCTCTCCTCTCTACATGAAGGCAGCACACTGGTGAAATCAGGAGCCCGCTGTTTTAAACACATAAGCACGATATCCCTCCTCTTCTGGCTTTTCTTGCTTTTTGCATTCTCTTCAAGAGACCGAGAGGTAAAGCAGGCTCTCGTTTAGACATATCACTTAGGTGCCTGGGCTACATGGGAACAATCCTGTCAGAAGTGACTTGTGAAGAATATGCACAGAATTAAGTTTGTGCTGCTGCTGACTTCAGGAGAGATCTTGGACTCTCTCACAGATGCTGAAACTGCTTATGACTCAGCTCTGGGTCAGAGCCAAGTACTCATCCACACTGCCCTGGTTTCCAGGGAAATGAAAGATTAACTCAGAGGCTAACTCTTTGAATTTATGAAGACACATCATCTAAAATAAAACTGAAGACAACTATAGTGAATCACTGCAGAGCTATATATCCTGACTTCTGGATGTTTTCTTTCCTCTTGAACAAATTGTACCTATTTAAGAGTACTAAAAATGGAAAAATGTAAATAGTTCCTAAAGAGAAAGAAGGTTTGAAATATTTCAGTTCTTGAAAGTATTTTTAATAGAGACAATATAAATGAATATGTTTAAGGTGTGGTTTTAAGTTGCTCAATTTAAATTTTAAATATATTTAAAGCCCCTTATTAAAAAAAAAAAAGAAAATCTTAGGTCTAAGATCATGTTCCTGATGAATATATAGAATTTTTGTTTTGTGAGATATTTTTTCCATATTTCAACCTCTGAGTTTATGTAAAATAATTGTTAAATATTAAAAAAGGAATGCAGCAAGACAATGTAGCTTAAACTTGACATATCATTATCCAGATCTAATTCCAGACCGTGCTGAGGCAAAGCAAGGATAATATTAAGCTTGGTAACACCTGCCTTTTAAAAAACAGCCTCAGGAAAGAATTGCAACTGCATGATTCTCAGTCCTATACCTACTATTTTTCAAGTTTTCAAAAGTCACAGTCAAAGGTTGATATAAAACTTCAGTGTAGCCTAGTTTGAGGATGGATCACTACATTATCTTTACCTTTTTTATCACCCTCGTTCCTTGAGGAAACCAATGTTTATTATTCAAGTGTTGCACTTCCACTTCTTCAGAGACCACACATTCTCCCTGGACCAACTTATTTTATTAAAGCAAAATAAACCTCATGAAACAGATATTTTTAACATTTTATCCTTCATTAGCTACAGCATCTTCTCATATACACCTTATTCTAGGTGTGCATTTTATTTGGTTGTTTTGTTTTTCTCAATAGCTCATCATAATTGAACTGCTAAAGCCTCCAATCCATATATTTTTATGTCAGCATGTCATTACAGAATGTAATATATATGATAATGGTGCAAAGCGTGACTAGTAAGCTCCTTCTTGTCATCAAAGTTGAGATACTACCAAGCCATCCACCAGCGTTTTGTTGGAGAAAGATTATCCAGATCCTAGAAGGACTAGTATTTAATGCATCTGAGTCACAGAAAAGCATCTTACTGTTTCCCTTTGGTTCCTTTAGGTGGTTGAAACTACATTTGCCAAATACTTTTTTCCATGCATCTTACCTTTCTTATCTCAGAAGCCCAGAGTATAACTTAGCATAACATTTTTAAAGTGATTTATGTGCTTAGGAGCCTGACTCTCGGAGGAAAATAATGATCCTAGGATCATAAATTATTTGGCCTTTTGAAAACCTAAAATCTTGCCTCCTCTGTGTAGAGAGAGGAAGGACATAGCCTTAGTCTCTTATATAACTAGAGAATTAATAGGCATTTTCTCATAGAAGAAAAGATATTTTCATACTTGGTCCTACTATGTGAAGCAAGCAATCAGCAAAATAATGAAGCCATATTTTTTGCTCCTATATCTTGTCAACCAAGGGAAACTGAGGCAGACCAGCCTTTCATATTGTCTCAACTGAGGAAGACCAGCCTTTCATATTTGCACAACTATACAGCACTTACTCATTAACAGTAAAAAAATGGAAAACCACCTTGCTAGATGAGCTAAAGGTATCTACTCTTTCATATCATCTGAGAACTGACATGACATTTTTCAAAGATAATTCTTAACACTTTGAAGAATGGACAGCCTAGAACCAGCAGCTCACGTTGCATTTCACAGCCTCGTGGTTTTTGAAGGTTTCATATGAACTATTATCATCACTGAAACATGCATCTTCATTATTCTTGTTATTGACACTTTGAGATTCAGAGTAGTTGCCATCCACTTCTAATTCAAAAAGGCCCAGTATTTTGCAATCTTTAAAAAATCTTCCCTGTGAGCTAGTCTTGTGAAAATCAAAAGAGAAAAATGACAAAATGAACATTGTTTCAGAAGCATAAACGCATCTTTGCTTCCTATTGCCTCTGAAACAACTCTCATTTTCATTTTCCTCTCACTTTATACCTAAAACAATTTCAGATCTGATGGTTGAAAAACAGCATTCACACCATAGTCTCACTTTCATGTTGCAATTTCTAGCACTACAGATAATCCCTATTCAGAGACCTCCACCGACTCAAGTGAAGTCTCTTGACCATATCCAGCTCTGAATGAAGGTATTTACTAATACATGACAATAGCTTCATAGCAAGGAATGGAAATAAGAAATCAAAAACGCTCTTTGCTCTTCATCTGAAGGGAGTTATTCAGGTATTGATCAGCTGTCAGATGTACAATAATCAACAGAGCATGGGAACAGGCCTCAGCCTCTTTATTTCAGTTGTCCACTGAATTCTCCCCTAAGACAATCTGGATAGAAGCACTTTGTGTTTTTTAATCTCAAAGCAATATTCCACTTCATTGGATATTCAGATATCTGTTCTACATTATCTCCAATGACCACTGTTATATTAAGTTCAGCCAATATACCCTGTTTTTAATATATGTATATATATATAAATAAAAAAATAATTATATATATATTACTGCTGTAGTCAAAAAGTTTTAATGACAAGGCATATTTTATAAATAATTACTTATACATAATTACTTTTAACTTTCCTCATTTAACTTCATGCTGATGTAGTAATGCTTTTAAGAGAGACATTTCATTAAGATAGGAGCCAATGAAAACTGGCTACTACATTGTGCTGAAAGTTTTTCTGGAGAATTATACTTGATATCTTTTAAAGAGTAGTTTTATTTATAGTTAGAAATTTGCTAAGCAAGTTTCTTTATACTGAAATATTCATTATGTAAATCCATAAAAGTACTCCCTTGCTATTTCTGTGGCTTCACAGGATCTAAACTAAAATAAAGTCATTATTTAGGCATCAGCAGTATTGGAAATGTGAGAAAACTGACTTTCTAAAGAATCAGAATTCTCCTTTTAAGGAGAAATTTTGGATGCTATAAATCCCAATGTTTTCCCTTGGTAGCATCATGCTGGAAAGGAAACAAGGCTAGCGTAAAAAAATACATAATACCACAGAGATTCATGGGTCTGCAGAGAAATTTGACTTGATTAAAGTTCTCATAGATGGATTGGGATCATCCAGTATGTGGTGTATGGTGTGTATATTTTCTGGCCTACATCAACATAAAGCGTTTACAAATAAAAATATTAAAAACAGTTCAAGCCACCTTATTTCAGGTGAAAACCCCTCAAGAACAATAGGATGTCAGCAAGTTTACCAGTATGAGAAAAAAAAAAAGAAATCTAGATTTTAAGAAACTAAGGTTATTTTGAGCTCTGCTTTAAATCTGTCTAGTTGTTCAGTTCTTTTTCTCTCTATGGAAAATTTGAATAAAATTTTATGTGTAAATCTTAGATAAGTACCAGCAGATGCAACCAGGAAGCAAAACATTATTCTGTATGAAGGCTCCTATTGCAAGCTCAGATTTTTCAACATATGCGTCAGACAGAAGTTATTTAAATTTTAAATTTGAAATATTATGTTAAATATCTTAATTATTTCTAGGTTTCAGTTTCTTTTTTTAGGAAATGTATGTTAGGTTACAAGGACTTCTCTGACTCACAGATAAATCTGATAGTTGAACATAATACCTTCTGAATGAACACATTCTGAGCAAGCACAAAGAAAGAGCAAAGCATATTTTACTACAGATAATTTAACTTATATTAAGACATGACTACAAGAAAGCAATGAACTCCAGCACACTCCCTGGATTTCCTGCTCGTCTCTCTGCTCTCAATTAGTCCTCAGTACTCTGAATCAGAGTGCACAGGTCTCCAATATGTCAATCACACTGTGCTCCTTATTCAGGATTTGACAAAAATCCCAAGCCTTGTCTGTACTGTCACTTAGACAAATAATTTTGTCCTGAGTTTATGTATATTGGTTTCAAAACCATTCTGGATGCCTCTAAGAAACACATATTCAAGGGGAAAAAAACCTGGGATTGAATGATATTACCTAAATAAAATATTAAACAAACTTCACACTACCTTTTGAAAAAAAGTGGGATGTCTTGTTGCATCCTCAAACACATAGATGCTAAAAGTCTGTTCCAAAAGAGACATAACCTGGGCTCCCAGGCAGCTTCATCTGCTCTCTGGCTATTCTGGGTTGACATTTGCTAGTGCTCACACACTCACCTACACCGCTGCACTTGCTCCAGTAACTGGCGGCATGGGCACATGGATCTCTGTGACACCAAGATCCCACTCTAGCTGTTGGCACATTAGTCCATTCTACTGTCTCCAGTTCCTGGCACTGCAACTCTGACTGTAGGGGCTGACACTCAGACTCTGTCCTTCATTTTCCTCTCAACACTGAACGAGAGTCCATCCATTGCAAAAAGGGTTAGAAATAGCATTTTATAAGTCAGGGCAGACTGTGCTGATGACATGCCAAGCATTACCAGACAAACAGCTTCCATGGATTTACATGGAATCAACCCTTTTATCACCTTATTGCTCCACATTTCTTTTTTTGGTCTTATACAAAGCAACAACTTCCCTCTCCTTCCTAGCCTTCAGTTCTTTCTCTAGGCATCCCACAGTAAATCTTGTGCTATCCCAAGATGCTTTTCCCCTGCATCCCATAATGTGTCCTGTACCTCTAGGCAGTGATGTCTCCTCAGTCCCTAAGGTACTCTGGAGAGCAGCTCTCTGACTCTTCCTGATGGGTGTCACACCTGGGCCAGAGCCTGGGAGTCTGTATGTGATTTTATATGTGCTGACATCAAAATTTCTCAGCTCCAGCCAGTGTCTTTGAGCCAATAGTTACAGACAGATGGAGATTTAGAAAGAAGCACTTCCAAGAGAAAATGAACTCATCCAGATACAGAACTATTGCCCTTACTTCTTTGTGATTTTAACTAAAGAAAAAGCAGATATAGAGTGCTGCAAGAAGCAGCTCGAAATCAATTTTCAATCTGAAAGCTGACGATCAATATTACTTTCCATGCCTGAGAAGCTGAAGGCTGAGGTTTTCTCTCTGGATGACCAGAGCATCCATACTACCAGAATGATCCACCACCATCTGTCTTTTGGTTAAAATAATGTACTCTTTATGTTGCATTTGAATATGTGTTTTGTGGCTGCAAGATAACCTAGTCTTTGCTCTACAGATCCTGTGGATAAAGAGCAATGGGATTCATTACTTTTGAGACTCATTATGCAAACTGCTCCCCCAGATCCATATTATAGTACATTTGAAAATCATTCCACATATCCAAATGTTCATTTTCATAGCGCTTCATTTTTTCTTCAGACAATCAGCAGCACAACGGTCTGTGCAACAGTGTGTCACATTGATATAATCAGGGGAATAATATATGTGACCCAAAGGCTTTTTGTTCCTTGCAGCAGTTCTCCTGGTAATATCCCTGCAGTAATTATGAAGAATATGCAATGATGTGCAGAGATACTCTTTCCTCTGACACCCTGGGGAATTCTACAGGAACACGTCCTTGGACTTTTAACTAGATTGATGTCCTACAGGTCTTTTTTTAGCATGGTGTATGTGGATAATTTTTTATTCTTAAGTATGTGGAGTTCTTCAGAAGCGATGCCCTTGAACCCCTGCCAAAGGGATTCCCTGAAGACCTTGTGTTAGACAAGCATAGTTTGTCCCAAATCTTTCAGAAAAACGAGTTTATCACTGTTGGAGGTTTTTAAGAGGGTGATGACTCCTGCAGTGTATATTTGCTTGGGATTTTAGAATGACAAAGCCACTGAGAGTATTCCATGTTCTTGTTTTGTCACTTCTATTAGTTGCATTAATAAAGGTTTTCCCCTTGTCATTCCCCAGCACTTTCGCTAACTGTTCTTCTCATTTAGAAAAGCTCTAGTGTATTCCATGTTTGATGTCACAATCTTATCCAAGACTACTTTATATTAGTTGAGTATAGGCAACATAGCAATGATGTTGCGAAAGTATCTGACAATATGTAAGTGTGAAGTACATCAATGCTGGTGTGATGGAAATCACTTACAAGTCAGAATCAAATGAAATCAGGGGAGATGTGTGACTTGAACCAAACAAGCTCACCACTTTATAGCTGGATGCAGAGCTATACTGGAAAAAGTGAGAAACACATATTGTTCTTTCCATACTATGCAGAATAAAAATTTAAAAAAAATTGTGAGGAGTTAAGGTGATTAGGGATTGTGTCTCCGTTTTTCTTTTCAAAATGCTTCCTATGGAAGCAGAAGAAATTCTGCAGCTACTCAGGAGAAATTCTGCAGTTACTCTGTCAAAGAGCTGGAGGAAGAAAATAGACAAAGGTCTTCTAGGATAAAGCTATATGGATCATAAATGCTTTGCATGAATCACTATTTGTTCTTTGACTTCTACTTCTTGAAATCTTACTAAAATATATTCTTGTATATAATGCACACAGATATACATACTCTTTGAAATTAATGACTTTCTAGTTTTCCTTAAATATCAACTAAAATATCAACATCTCTGTTCTTCACCTAAAGCCAAAAGAATCACTACTACATTCAGATAATTCCTATCAGTGTCTGACATAACTTTCCATATCTCTTTCTCTATTACAGAATGCAACTTCATTAAAATCAGTCTGCAAGGACTTCTGTTCTTCTTATCTACCTGCAGGATTTTCATTAAAGATAGAGGTAATTAGGCTAATGCAAAAGAAATTATAGAGTTCTGATCTCATGCCTGTTCAGGGAATGTGTGTTCTAGTCTTGATTCCAGGCATTCTACCCATTCTTCTTCTGGTTAGTGTATTCATATATGTACTGGGTAAATCCAAACACTGGGAAAGTGAAGGGAAGATTTATGACATGGTAGAAATTATCTCACATGTTCACAGGCTCTCATAGAAATATAATTATGTGGAAATTTTATTTCAGAACCAAAAAGAAATTACCTAGTGTAAAAATCATGTGCAACAAATGTAGCATTAGTTAAATCAGAGCATTCAAAATATCTGAATAAAACATTTAGAAAATATGAATGTTTTAAGTTTTACATTTTGACAATTAGCAAGGAGTGTTTTAGTGGAAACAAACTTACAGTAGTGGCAAAACAGCAATGTGTTAAGATATTAATAATAATCCTTTATTTCAAAAACTTGTCATAAATTTCATTTGAAGACATTCACTCTTTTAACAGCAAAAAACCCACATTAAATTGTGAGTAAATATAAACAGACATGCACACGAAACTGAAATGTCTTAACAATAGTATGATTCACACCTTCTAAGTGGCTTTTGAAAATATTGTTTTCTTTTTTGCTCCCAGCTTGATGGTTATTTCTGCAAAAGTAATATTTTTTAGAGCTTCTGGAATGGAAAATCAACACTGTAAGGTTGCGAAGAGTTCCCTGTTGCCCTGGTGATTTACCATTGCATGCAATTTCAACCTTTCTTTTATATAGTGCTATATTAATACTTGTGTATGAACTATAGGGGAAGAAAAATATAATTTGCAATGTCATTGAAACAAGCAGTGTATAACAAAGTGCCACATGAGGTGCTGAAAGTGTAATTGCTGATGTTCATATTCACAAAATTTACTAACATCAAAACTCATAATATTATTTGAAATGCAAAGTGGATGTATAGGCCATTGGAACTGTCTGCCTTCCTTCTGTTGAATTTAAAAAAAAGGGGTAAAGAAATCCTTTTCAGTTTTCCTTTATCCTGATAATTTTCATGATTACAATCCACAAATGGTCTTGATAGCTGTGCAAGTGCATTATCAATCATGTGACCCAGCATGCCAATACGTGTTTCCACAGTGCAATACAGCCAGTAAACCCACATGAATATTTAAAGACATAGACTTTTACAGATCATTATGCAGCTATGTCAAGTCTTACACAGTGGACAACTCAAAACTTGTGTGTCACTGCTAGGAAGCCTTCCTACCATGGTTCAATTGCCACTGTCTCTGCACGTGCTGTAGGACCTGCTGCATGCAGGGAAGCCTGAGATTCCCTGTGTTTAGAGGAGAGGGATTCTGTATGACACTTGAGAACTTCTTTCCTTGTTGCCATGTCAGTTTGTGTACTTTTCATGAAGCAGTTGCAAGATACAATTTACATGAAAATCCATGAGACTTGGGACCAGAACCCACATATGTGTTTTAATAGGAGGGTCTGCAGGGACTCCAGAGCATGTTCTCTTTCAAGTTTATGTTTCAAAGGAGTAACAAAACCCCAGATTTGTTTAATAGCCACATCCATAGCTATATCAGGGTCTTCACCTGAGCTGAACTTTGTCCCTCATGCTTTGAACTGAAGCCTCTGACTTTCACCATTTTGCAAGTATTTCTTACAAGCTACCTGTTATCAGATGTATTCTGCTGCTTTGGTATTTCAGCCTCAGGCAAAATGTTCCTTCTAAACATTGTAGCCAAGTTTAAATTGTTATTTCTAATTCTTTCCACACACCACATAGGGAACAAAAGTATCTCTACTATGAATCTTTTATTTTCTAATATAGGCTAAGAAATCCACAATTATTTTTAGTTATTAAATAAGCAGATAATCAAGGCATATATGAATCTCCTTAGAATAAAAATACTAATATTTTTCTTGCTGATGTTGAAAAATGTGTTAAAGTTCAAGCCAAAATTTTTCTGAATTGTTTTTGCTTGAGCCACATTTCAGTGGCAAAAATTAATAAAATATTATAAATCTGTAACAGTGCTTCCATGTAGTATTTTTTCTTTATTATACCTACCCCATGGTTTGAAGATACGAAGAATTATATTTAATTTTATAAATGATTTTATAAATCCCAGAATTTTTTAATATATGCTGAAACTACCAAAATTTCTTTAAGACTTTTTTTAAAATATTCTTGTATTTTTTAGTTATTAAGTTAATGAAGTTCAGCATTTATGAACTTGAAAAGGAAAATTTATTATCATAGGTTGGGCTGACCTTGAAATTTAAAGCACCAGGACACAACAAAAAGACATCAACACTCAAACAACACAAAGAAAAATAATGATGATTTGCTTTATTACAAAGTTACCCTTATAATCACACCTTATATACTGTGAATGACAGCAATTATTCATAAATAATGAAAATGTTTATATAATTTGATAAATTGTTAGAATAGCTTAATTATTCATTCTTTAAAAAATTGCTATGGTAGTTATGAGAGTTTAGAAATCAACACTACAAACATCAGTGAGAACAGTGAGCTATCACACGTTGTCAAATAATATTTACACAAGTGGAAAGAGCAACTGGGTTTTTGTGCATCTTCACATATCCAAGTAACAATTCAGTTCACAAGGATGAAATTCATAAAAATGTGGAATAACATATTGAGGTTGGCAGCATTGATGCCTTCTTCTGTATTTCTTCTTTTCTTTTTTCATTTTTTTTTTTTCTCTTTTCCTCTGTTTAGGAATATCCTTGCAGTAGAGCCCTACTACACTGGCAGGGTGTCTTGGCAAGGGTTTACTAGTGCTGTCATAAAGATTTAGTTTGGCATGAGGCAGAACAAAGATTTTCTCGGTCTACGCAGAATAAACTTATTTCTGTCTAAGAAGAGTAATGACACTCTTTTTCAAAAATTTTAGTAAGTTTTACATAATGATGTCAATATAAACATCCAAGATGCTCTATCACTTCCACAAAGTAAGCAAGTGAACCAGGTGCCAGTTGCCAGAAATTTCTCCGTCAACGGATTTATTTTGTTCAGTAAATAGTGCCCAGCTTTCTTTCACATACAAGAATTTACACAATCTTTAAAAGTATATCAGATTGTGACCTGAAATAGTGGAAGTTAGAAAGGCAAATGTGTTAGTTAAATTATTTCGTGCCTGAAAAAAATATCTCCAAGGTGCATTTTTTTTAGATAATGAGTTTGGTACGGAATAGCAAAATATTAAAGAAACATCTATAGTCAAACAAAAGTATAGTGGAGCTTAATAAAAATCATACAGAGTCAGAAAAAAGAAAGAAAGCTCCAAAATAGGTGTTTTGTTATATATTACTCTAAGAGTGACATTCTGCTAGAAATCTTGTACAAGGCTTCATAAAATCTTTTCGTTTAGTTTTCTTTAAAAAAAATAAATACAACAGAACTATAGTAATTGCATATAAAACTGGTTTAATCTAAGGTATATAGAAAAAAACTCCAACAAGATGCTCTAATGATACTTATCTAGCATGATACAGGTATGTATCATGGTATAATATAAAACTGGTTTAATCTAAGGTATACAGGAAAAAAACTCCAACAAGATGCACTAATAATACTTATCTAGCATGATATAGGGACGTATCGTGATATGTAAAGGTTTGTTCTTTTCTCATTGGTTTTGCATGAATCTTTGCAGAACAGGAAATTTGTATTTATCAACTTTACTAGCATTTCTTGCTTTAAAGTTAAATAGTACAAAGCAGTGCCTGCAGAAGTCATAAAACTGCATGCTTGGAACATCAGTGCGAAGAGGACAAGGAACAGTAACTTTATTTCTTTTGAACTTTTGAGAAACTCATTAGCAAAAAACAATCAAATATTGTAGGACAAGCTAGAAATGACAGATCTTCTTAGGATGAGATGATCAAGAGGATAATACTATTTCTTGAGACATCATAATATCTGGAGAAATGGCACTCTGCTCCCCAAAGCAGTATGGTTGTCCTTTTAAAATAACTCAGCAGTTACAGACTCTTTTTATTAAATGCATTATTGCTGACACTAGTACTTCCAAAGTAGTTAACAGCTGATAGAAAATGAAGTCAGCCTGGAAAGGTAGAAGGTGGAAGTTGTCACCTGCAGTACTGAGCAGTGCAGAAGTTACAATGTAAAGGAGAGCTCTGAGGTCAGAGTAAAATGCCAGTCCTTTCGCTGTGTACTTGGTAAGACCTGGAGTACAGTACTTCGAAATGGGTTTAGCAGTTAAACTAATGTAAACAAAACATATGGTCCTGAAAAAAAAATTAGATTACATAAAGATTACAAGAGGCCTATGATTGCAAAATATACATTTGATTTTAACTTCCACTCCCTCCACACCAGTTATTTTTCTTTATGCTTAACCAGGGATCTTCATTTGTAAAAGAAGAGATCGTTCACTCATCTTGATCCATAGACAAGGCAAGAAAATTAGAAAATATTCAGACCATAGAAGACCTCTCTTGTACAGATCAATCTCTCCTGTAGTTCTTTCTGTCATCAAAAAGACCTTTTGTCAGGACTGCACTTTTTGTTTAACACAGGAAAGCTGATGAAAAAATCAGACACTTGAAAGAATAAAGGGAATAAAGAGCAGCAGAAAGTATTGAAAATCATTTTGAATGCTCACTTCATAAACAAAGCTACAAATGTTCCTCTCTGGTCGATGACTTCAGGGACTTCTAGCACAAAGAATAACAAATTCAACTGACTTCTTATGCTTGTAGAACAGTGCCAGAATCCCAATATAGGCTGGTAGAAGAGGGAGATTGATTGACCTGTAGAGCAGCAAGACACAGGGAAAAGCAAATGTTCAGTATTTGCTGTCCTTGATGTATGATGTATTCCAAATGCCCAATGTTCTGGTTGAGGGAACTCTTGTGAACATGAGAATGCAACAAATCCTAACAATTCTTACTATTGCTAAAATAATTCATGTCTCAGTAAGTGACAGAAAACCAGGTTAGTTAAAAGGTTCAGGGCCTGATATACAACTTTAAAGACACTTCCCTCGTCTTCACATATCTATACATGTATACATATACATGCATATATACTATGCTATTTTTTAATGTCTTATGCCACTGTACACTGCTTGTCATTTAGAACCATCACAAAACATTATTTTGTTATGCAAAGACATATTAAAAAAAAAAAAGGTAAAGAAAGCTCCCTGCAAACTTTCATTGAAGAAGGTAGTAAGAGAGAGTGCTTGAACAAAGAAGGGAAAAAAGAGAAATGCTGCAACCACTTTTACTCAGAGTCTCCTTCTTTTCTGAGGTAAAATGATCAATTCTTCTGTGGTATTCCAAGGAAATTTTCTTCTTGTACTGGCTTTTTTGAGAAACAAGGTCAGTCTTTCCATATCTCTTTCTAAATGAAAGAGATCTTTTGCTCACCTACCCAACACTATAGAGCTCCTGATGTTTCTGCATTATTGATGGAGATGTTGCAGACCCGCACCACAGCCTTGCCCTGTTCTTCAGAATGATTTCAAGGTAATCTGTCCTTTGAGTCTAACTGTTCTTTCAGCTCAATCACTTCTTTCTATAAATCCTCAGAAATCTCAAGATGGCTTTCTATTACATGGGAAAAGAAAATTAAAAAAAAAGAAAATAAACCAACTAAAAAACCCAAACCACAAATGAAGCAAAATTCTTATACAGTGAGAGGTAAATGAATGACTTCTCCAGAAATATGATCAAGCTCTCAATGCAAAAGTATAAATTACTGCACAAATCTGGCTTTCAGAAAATATGCATGGCATTTTTCAAAACTACTGATAAAATGATGTATCTTTAAGGCTCTATGAAAAGTAAAAACCCTGAAGTTTCTCATAGCTCAGTTTTTTCTCTTTAGCATCAAATATTTTAGGCACAGTTGATTTTGTTTTGCATGTGACCACTGGAGTACCTGCCATGAGAAAAAGGACAAGGTTTACACAGCAGTTTTCTCAGACACTGACCTATGGGTCATGAATTGACTTTCAAAGGAATGACCACTCATCGTCACCACTTTCCTTGACTGTTTTAAAACTTTCAAGGTTTCCATTTATTGTTAACACCAAATCAACATGCATTGCAAGTTGCCCGGTGGAAAGAGACAATCTTTTTAATCAAAGTGTCTCTGTGCCATCATGACAAAATCCCTGTAAATATCTATAGTAAACATATTAAAAAAATAGGATATTTTTCTGCAAACAAATTGTTATTTCAGAAACCAGCTTTTCTCCAAGGAGATTTTGCATCTATTTTTACTGAATAAGAGCAGTCAATATTTTATGGCAAGGCTAAATGTCTGTCTTCAGGCCAATGTTTTAAAGGCTCCTAGCAGAAAAAATACCACTTCTTGGAAAGTCACTCACCGGCATTTTTGGGTGGTTGCATAGCTGAATAAAATACGTGATTATAAATGACCATGTTTGGTTTTTTGTTTCCTATCATTAGCATCTTCCTGCTATGACTACATGGCTTGTTTTTTTTATTTTAGACTTTGTATTCCCGTAGTCTTTCCTCTAATTTTAATGTATTCCTTCTTCTTCAGAGATCATAGAAGAATAAGGTATCAGTAAAGTAACAATCACACTTTTTTTCACAAAAGAACTGAAAAGTGAAGAAAATTATGACAGCACTTTTGCTAGCATATTGAAAATAATATATAAACAAACAACTACCACACACTAACATGATTATGACTCAAATGATGCAGATGAGTTAACATGTTAAAATAAACTATTTTAAATTAAAAGTATATATCTTATTTATTAATCTGAAATTAAACATTTACAAGTGTCTATCCATGCACAAAACACTGAATAGAGTTGTGTTTATTTTTAAGACAGTGAAATGAGAGCTAGGAAAGCAGTAAATTTGCTCTTAATTCATTTGTTAACTTGTTCAACTCGCCTTTTATATGTGGGGATGGTTGAATTCTTATCTGGGTGCTGTTGCCTGTGCTCTCTTGAGCATCTTCTCAGACAGCAACTTATTAACAGTTATGATAAACACCCTAGGAAGATTGACAGAAAATGTACACACTACCATTGAGAAAAAAATATTTTCATACATCTTCTAAAATGTGCTATTCTCTACCTCCATCTACTGGAGAATTCTTAACAACTAACTGACTGAAGGTTTTTCTAATTCTTCCTCAATGCATCTGTTATTTTAAAGGAGAGCTAAACCCCAGTTCAGTGAAAAAAAAAAGACTTCAGACTATGTCTCTCAAAAATAACATTTTAAGCATAATCATTAGCTCAGTAATTTCTGCTTGGATATAACCATTCATATAAACATCTAAAGTTGTAAAAGCTATAGTGACCTAAATTAATTAGCAATATTTCTTTTTTTTCAAAAAAGACAAATAAACGAGAAGCAAAACAAGCAACCAAACAAAACCCCATAGCAACATCTCTTAGTCAATTGAGAGTCCCTACATACCTTCAGCAGAACTGGAGAACTTCTCTGCATTCCAAGACTTCCATAAATGTGAGTGTCTATCTATATTAGTAGCAAATTTAATTCAATAAAGAGTACAGCAAAATAAATAGTACTGAGGACCTTGGCATCCACATTGCTAGCATTTTCTAGTGTTTTACCCCAATCTAGTCATAGGCTGATTCTGTGTACTGAAAACCCTTCAGCAGATGAAATGACAGCTTTTTCTGGCAAAGTATAATTGGAAAGATGACCATTGTGTGCATTTTGAGAACCCTACATGGACAGCACTTCAGCACAAAGAGCACAAATGAGCAATTTACTCAAAAATGGACAAACAAGGGGAAAACCAACCCTTTTGGTCTGAACCATAACATATAACGCAACCATGCTGAGAGATGCCACTACACAAGAAAAGCTAAGCCACTCATAACTGATCTTTTGCTTTGTGTCATTTTAAATTCAGATTTTGTTTCCAAGGAGGTCACACGTCAGCCTGTTTGCAACCAGCTCCCCCAACAAAGCCCAACCACATCACTTTCAGCATAAAACACAGCATTCACTGCCACCTTGATTTAGTACTATTGTTGGAAAAGTTGAAAGTATCTCACTGTATGTATTTTGGACATAGTGGGTGACCTATATTACATGTCTTCCTAAATTTCAGACTACAAGCCCACACCCTCTGTTTTCCAAGCAGGGTCTACTAGATGACCAGGACACAAGTACTTTGGATGAAGAAGGGGTGGTGTGCAGATTACCCCAATTGTTATTATTCCAATTATGATTATCTCCTAGTGAAATTAAACCCATTTTGTGGAAAGGAAACCCAGGCTCAGAGTTAGAAAGAAACATGGGGGAAAAAAGGGAAAAGAAAAAAAAATGTCTCTATAAAAAATGAGTAAGGGTTTTGTTTATAAGACCTATGAAATAACTTACTTCTATAGTATGAGGCATATGACAGCAAGAAAAAAAAAGTCATTTTTCTTTGAAGAAAAAATGTCAGTAATCTAGCTGAGTTTATTTCATTATATAATATAGGAAACATATCTTTAATTGCAAAAACCTAAGAACTAACCACTGAATAATTATTGATACTACTTATGGCTTGCATTTTTGCTTACAAAAAATATTTTAAAGAAAAGGAAGTGTATGAAATTATGTAGGAAATAGAAGCATATTATCTAGGTCACATTCCAATTACCCAGAGGTTACTTAATTCACAGAACTTTATGGAACTGTCAACTTGTAGAAAAATTACATGACAATTAAAGAGCTGATGGAAGAATTGAGGAAAAATTGTAATGTAGAAGTATCAAAATAATGTGTGCATTACTTTCAAAGTTTGGGGTTTTTTCCTGTTCAGGTAATTTACTAACTGTAGGTTACTCCACTGCATATGCTAAAGGCCTGAACCTCCAAATTTCCTGACCAAGTACTTAATCTTAGCACTGGGAACCACTGACTGACCTAATTGCCAAAATTCAGTTTGTAAAGGAAGGTGAGAAGCTGGGGTGCTCTGCAGTTTCTCTCAGATATTTAGGATATTGCCAGAATATCCACTTGGGGCTTAGGAGTCACTCAAGCTTGGGAAGTGGAGCTATAACTTATCATTAGTTCCATTAGAAAATTTGGTTTTAGCCCCTATTGTAATGGTTAGTCACATTATAGAAGCACTTAAGGATGTGGAGTATGTCCTAGTATTTATCACCCACTTTTTTTTTTTCCTATTCTTTGTGAAAAAGGAAGTTTTCAAAAGACCAATTTGAGTACAGGAGCATCAATCCTCCCAAGGGAGTGTCAGACATGTCAAATGCACCTGCAACAGACAGTAACAACCACAATTTACTCCTAGCCTTTTGTCTGCAGATGCGGTTTTCTTCTATTAGCAAGCACTGCAAGTCCTTCACAAATCACTCTGGTCATCTATTGACTCATACTCCTCTGAACCTACAGACATTGTCATCAATGCACAAAGGCAGAGGGAAGAAAACATCATCAAACTATAAAAAAAGCAAGAACCTGTTCTCCACCTCTCCTTTCAAACCCTCAGCTTTGATTTGAATCTGAAAGATATTTAGGAGAAAACATTTTTCCTCCTTGACAGGCTAGAAAGTCATTTGTGTGATCCATGACTTTTTGGGTGACAAGACACTTTTGAGATGTTTCTGAAGAGCTGATTAATATAATTGGAGATTTTCCTCTTGGTATAAATTGCTGAGGAAGTTTAAACTAGATTTATGTTGCTTTATGAAAGCAGTGTGTGAGCTTACTTCCTCTCTCTTTCTTCTTGATTGGTTTACTTAAATGGAAATGCTGAGAAGGCAAGACCATAATTCAGCAATTCACAAGTCATAGCATACAAATATAGTGTGTTCTGTCTTACCAAGTATATTGAGGACCTAGGAGTTCAATAGGAGGGATCTAATATCATCAACCTTATCAAGCATTTACATGAGTCTGAAAATATATTTGTTTGTTATATCAGATGTCGTTGTGTGTTTATTCAAATGTACAAAAATAAAACAAACAAACAAACAAAAAACCGCAACCAACAAATCAACCAACAAAAGCAAAACAAAAAAAAATCCCCCACACCAACCAACCAACCAACCAACAAAATCAGAGCAAAAAGCAATAGTAAAACTTTAATTCATCTGCAGAAAAAATGAGAGCTAAAAGACATTTCGCTAATTATGTGATTTAAAGAATTATTTGTAAATTAATTAAATTATGTGTAAATATTCCTGTATGATTTTTTAGGGATATAAGAACAGTAGAGACCAGAAAGAAATATTTCTCCTAACACAAGAACTGAGAATGTATAATTTAGCTTTCATTTAAACTAAAAAGTTCTTCCAGGAGCCTAGCTTGTATACTGTAATAAATTTATTTAATTATTTGGTTTACCAATTCAGAAAAAATAATAATGAGTCTCGTTTTTTCTTACTGTCCTTTATTCTGTTTTTAATTGTCACCATATTTAACAAGATGTTATTCTGTCACAATTTAATTAAGCCTCCCAACAGTGCTATCTGGTGGAGTTAAAAATAAGTTATTTCAATCTCACACCTTGGCATCTTAGCTCATACCCTACCCTGTACATGAACGCAGGCAGAATGAGGAACAAACAGGAGAAAACGCAGATGTGTGTGCAGCCACAGGGCTTTGATCTCATTGTGATTATGGAGATGTGGTAGGATAGTCCTCCTGATGGAATGTGCTAGATCGCTGTTGGCAGAAGACATGGTTGCAGTGTTGATATGTTGATGTTCCTGTACTCGTGGTTGCCGTGTTGATATGTTATGAGTGGGGGAAGGCCATGAACACATTTCAACAGGTTGATATACATTCAGTTTCAAGTGGGAGCACCCAGGTATCTCCCCTGATGGGGAGAGTTTAACAGTGCGTGATGTAACACTGTGGATCACATGCATATAAAATGTAGTTTGAGATAAAATTCACAGAACTGAAGCATTTTAAGAAAAGAACATATTAAAACCCCCTTTCTATTATCCTTGTATTTTCTCTTGCATCAAATTCCTGAGAGGGCCTTTTGGTCATCTAGTCAGCTAAAGAACAGAGAGGAAGGGAGTAAGTGATATTATATGGAGTGCATTCAAAAGCCAGTACTTTACTGCGCTCCTGTATTGGAAATAAAAATGTGAGGAATTAAAAACAGTTAAATATTGCATATATAAATCAACAGTAAGTAACTGCTGACAGTTTTCCAGAAGTGCTGCAGTAGTCTTCAGATCCGCCACTGCTTCACTACTCTGCCTTAATTAGTTGTGTGAGAGAACATGGTTTCCTAGTGCTAGATTGCAGGGAATACTGGATTGGTCTGATAGGATTTAAACCACCTTCTCTGTCTTAGTGATAGAATAAGGAATGGTGGTTAGCTCTTGGAAGGAGAAAATACAGTAGTGACAACATACACGTGAGCTAAACATGTGCCAAGATGTAAACCTAAAAGGCATGTACCAGGATCTGTTAAATCACAGAAATTAAACTACCAAAAAGCAGAGCAGGCCATCAAAAATTCTTACTCTTAAATACTAGGGAGGTGCTAGATCTTACATATTAAATAAATAGAAATGTCACATGGGAAAGTCTTGATTCCCTCAGGGAAGGTCTCATAAAAATGTAGATATGAGAGAAGCTGATCGAGAAGTTCAGATGAAGCTGACTTCTGCATTGAAACTAACACAAAATGCTAGGAGAATTATGGTACAAAACCTAATTTGACAACACATTTAAAAGATATCTATCAAAAATGTTTTGCCATCATTTTAGTAAGCACCATCAAAAAAAGAGAAAAAAATAGAGTGATTTAAAAAAATAATTGCATTTTAATATATGGTAGGACATATAACTTTAAAAAGTAAACTCAGAGGAGACAAGAATAAAGCAAAAAGGATTTTTTGCCTTTTATGTCCTTTGTTCCTAGCTTGATTTCTGCCTGGAAATTTAGTTCCATTTTCTTCTGTTAGGTTTTAAGTAATCCCTTCTGGTTCCTAGGTATTCCTTTTTTATCACATTTTGATCTTTATTTTCAACAGTGTTTTTGTAGACTTTGTTGTACTGCTCACCTGGGGGATTTTCTTGTCTGTTGCCTTTTTAGAGTAGTATAATATACATAGTGTCATACAAATAAAACTCCGCAGGTTGCAAGAAGTGGAGGTGACTGTTGCACAATAGGGTGGTTTTGTCCTTTCACCTTCCTCAGCTTCATCATACTGAGAAAGCCAAACAGGGCTTGCAAAAAGGAGCTGTACATTTGGGACAATGACTATTCAGAGAGATAGACTTCCCTGATTAAGGAGGACCTACACCTCCAAGTTCTTTCTGCATGGGGAGCCATTATACAACCATGGAGTGTTTATTTAATTTTTGCTAGCAATGACGACAACCATGGGCAGCAAAAAGGGGGTTTGACAGTAATTTTGTGAGGGCAGCAGTCCTGAAGACACTGCTTGAGACAGACTAAGACTGCCAATTTTGACACAACCACAGCAATAATTCACTGTAAGACGCAGTTCTGGATAACATTGACCAGCAGACTTCAAGGGTAGATGAGGAGGCTTTACCCTACTGAGTCCTGTGAGAGGAGAGTTCCCCAGTGCTAGGTGCAAGGAACGATGGATGCCTTCCCAGGACTGAGCTGGGCTCGTTGTGCACCCCAATCCTCATGTAGGTAAGCTTCGGTTAGGCATTGAGTCACTTACTGAAAGGGCTGCACTAAGGGATGTATAATATTAAAAAAAAATCAGAGCAGGACTCAGCAGAGAGAAAATGGATGAGTTTTTTATAGAGGCCCTGGAAGTCCAACAGCTTCAACCCTGCTTTGTTAGGAGAGGAGAGCTTAGACTGTGCTTGAATCAGTAAAGCTTAGAGACTACAAAGTTGGGGCAGGCTGAAAGACTGGCTTTTCAGCAACAGGACAAAAGTTTTTCTCCTCTTGAAGATGTGCTCATACAGAAGAAGAACTAAGACCTGGCAATGGATAAGCAGGAACAACTTCCACAAGGAAAGGCATATCAGGAAACCACATGTGATATGACACAAAGACAGGGCCGTCTGGGATGCTGTTTAGAAACTTCTTGCTGCAGGGTGAGGATGGAATAGTAGTGATGGTCCATTTTCTCTCTATCTGAGCTGCCTGACAGGTTTTGCTGTTTGTCAGGGTCTTGCATCCAGGATATGTAGAGAAATTAGTGAGGCCTTGGGCAAGTGCTTCCTGCTGCTCATCCATGTGAGCGTTAATGACATCACCAAAATAAATGCTGAGCATACCAAGGATGAGCATAGGGTTCTGAGTGCAAGGAACAGTAGCATGGTTTTTCATATGGACATCCTTGCTTCTGTCAGACACTGGAAGAGAAGCGCGTAGGTGCAGCTGAAGTCTACCAGCGACAGAAGCACAGAGAACCTCAGAACCATCAGGGTTAGAAGAGAACTTCAAGGAAGTCCAATCCGACCATCAACCTATCACCACCATAACCACCCCTGAGCCATACAGCCAAATGCCACTTTCAGAAACTTCACAAGCACTACTGGAGACAGTGACTTCACTTCCTCCCTGGGCAAATTGCCTTATGAAGGCTGATCTAGAACAGAGACTAGACTGAGTTAAAGAATAAAGTAGGTATTTATTAGAAGGCTTCAATGGATATACCTTGGGCGGTAAAAGAGCCCAGCCAGGGCTACACCCAAGATGAACCCAAAATGGTCACAAAACGGAGGACCGGTCAAGGGGTCTCACACTTTTATATGTTTTGGTCCATTAGCATATTGGAGCTAATTGTCCAATTATCTTTAGGTTATGTAGTCCCATCCTTCTTGTTTTTCTCTCTTTGGTCCACCATTTTTTATGCTCTTGGGCCTCAGATTTGGATCAGTGGTCCTTGGTCCTCAACTAGAGAAGGAATTTTAATAAAGGTATTTATTAGAAGGCTTCAATGGATATACCTTGGGCGGTAAAAGAGCCCAGCCAGGGCTACACCCAAGATGAACCCAAAATGGTCACAAAACGGAGGACCGGTCAAGGGGTCTCACACTTTTATATGTTTTGGTCCATTAGCATATTGGAGCTAATTGTCCAATTATCTTTAGGTTATGTAGTCCCATCTTTCTTGTTTTTCTCTCTTTGGTCCACCATTTTTTATGCTCTTGGGCCTCAGATTTGGATCAGTGGTCCTTGGTCCTCAACTAGAGAAGGAATTTTAATAATTTTGTCTACCTAGTCTGTGAAGAGAGCTTACTGTCCCCTAATATGAAGCTCAGAAGTACAGACTAAAGCAGCACAGAATCTGAAAAATACAAAAGTTAACCTGAGTAATCAATTCCAATGCCTAACAAACCTTTCAGTTAACTTTTTTTTTTCTGATCTCTAATGTGAAACTCCTTAGGTGCAACTTGAGGCCGTTTCCTTTTGTCCTTTCACTTGAGACATGGCAGAAGAGACTGACCCCACCTCATTACAACCTCCTTTCAGATAATTTTAGAGCAGTGAGGTTTTACCTGGGCCTCCTCTTCTCCAGAGTAAGCAATCCCAGTTCCCTCAGTCACTCCCCATAAGATGTTTTCTTTGACTTTTCATCACCTTTGTTGCCCATCTCTGGACACAGTCCAGCACCTCAATGTCCTTTTTGAAGTGGGTAATCCGAAACTGAACACAACACTCGATGTGTCACCTCATCAGGGCGGGGCAAAGGGGAGCATTCACTTCCCTGGTCCTGCTGGCCACATTAACCTTGATACAGTCCAGGATGCCATTCATCACCTGGGGACACACTGACTCATGTTCAGCTGTGCATTAACCAGCATCCCCAAGTCCCTTCTTGCTGAGCAACTCTCAAGTCGCTCTTCCTCAATGCCACAGCACTGCACGCTGTTGTTGTAACCCAAGTGAAGAAGCCATCATTTTACCTTACTGAACCTCATGCAGTAGTCCATCAATCCAGTCAAGATCCCTCTGCAAAGCCTTTCTACTTTCAAGCAAATCAACACTTCCATCTAACCTGGTGTCATCTGTGAACTGACCAAAGGTACGCTGAATCCCCTCATCCAAATCACCATTAAAGATGTTAAATAGGACATGCACCAATACTGAGCCCTGGGGAATACCAATACTGACAAACCACTAACTAATTGAGGAGCTAGTATCATGTGCCAGTCTTTTTGGTCTCAGGACTCCTCCAGAGTATGAAATGATAGGACAAGAAGAAACAGCAAAAAATCTTTTCAATGACAGTGATCAAACACTGGAACAGACTAGACTAGAACAAACACTAGACTGCCTAGAGAGGCTGTGAATTCTTCATCCCTGAAGAATTTGAAAGGGTGGAAGGACAAATCCCTATACAACATCATTCAGGTTTGAAATATGTCCTCCTTTTATGGATCTAGGACTGATGTCTCTAGGGCTCCCTTTGAACTGGAATTATAATTCTGTGCTCCTCCTAAGAGCAAGAGAAAGTCAGGTGAAACTTGCCAAATGGAGGAGGCTGCCACTGTCTACTGAGAGCAACTGGACTTTGAGAGAAGGTTCAAGGAGAGTCAGCAGTCCAGAGCAGACAGAATTAACAGACATGAAGCAGATGAGGCTTCCACCCGCACCTCAGCTGAGATGTTGAGAGAATTAACAAACTGTCAGACAGGTCTCAGTGGTGTGGAGAAAGAAAGCTTCCTAGGGCCAAAAGAGGATTTTTAGACTTGGCTGCCAGCCAGGTAGTGACTCCTCCTTGACATCAAGCCTAGAAGAAAATCTCTGCAGGTAGGGAAGAATCTCACTAATGTTAAGCTCATGTCTTGGAATTGTTTTCTTATAAAGAAGCAATTATACTGGCTTATCTTTCAAAACCCACTTATTAGATTAATTAAAATAAAATAATTACTATAGCAAAATTTTTGGTTTTGTGCTGATTTTTTTAATTACTTTTTCTTTTCGTCCTGCCTTTTCTTATCTTTTACAGTTTGTTAAAAAAAAAAAAGATTGGAATTTCAAGCAAATTCCCTTGAATAAGTTTGGGTATGATCTGTCATGTTGCAGTGCAGCGCTTCAAAAGTGAAAACAACTTAAATGGATTTAGTGGAACTGCAGGGCAACATAATTTAAAAGCTACTTTATACTGTACTGGACATGGAAAAATTAGCTTATTTGATTGTTTACAAAATATTTGGTTTTATTTTGAAAGCATGGAAGTATGAATCTGAAGGAATTGCACAAAAACATTTTCTACAAAAAAAGTTGCCTGAATATAGTAAACTAGGATGAAATAAGTTAAATCAATAATTATTTTATTTCTCAGTTGCTCTGTGGAGTTCTTTTCCTCTGAAGATATGATTGAGAAACAATAGGACCACTAGAGGGCAGAGACGGATAACTTTTTAAATACATTAACCATAATTCCTTCTGCGAGTGCTATTTTTGTGACAAGTTAGTAATTTTGGACTGCAAATGAACTCCTGAGCTAGCTACTGACTAGAAAGGAATGAAAGACAGATTTAAATTCAAACATTCATTTGAATACCATTAATTAAGGTGTATGAGTCAAAATAATTTAAAGAATTACTAGGGACATAATTTAAGATAATTGCAAAATTACTGATGAGACATGCAATCAGTGATGGAACAAGATGATGGGAAGAAAATATATGAGCATGATAAAGCAATTGTGAAATGAAAAAGTTGTGCTAACTGAGGAAAAGAGAAAGTATTATTTACATGTGTCCTGGGGCTGGGAGAAAAAAAATTGATACAGATTTCTATGTTTACCAAAATAAAATACAGTATTGAAAATTTATATGTGGCTCATTTATAGCTTGTTAGCAGAACATATTTATATTAACTAGTTTTATATGGTATATACTTCCAAATAACTTAGATACATACAAATATATAAATAAATGTGTAAATGCTTAACATTGTGTCTTGTTGACTTAATAATATTTTATCACATGCTACATTGGAAAGAACATAACCTTTTAATCACATTTAAACATGCACTTAATTATCTCATATTATCTTATAGATGTCTTCATATAATGTCTATAAAACTAAAGTGATGATGCTAAAATGCATTTTATAATTGTAAAAGTAAATAGTAATAGCAAAACTGTGAGTTTTCTGTATTGGCATAATAGCTAAGAAGGTTTTTTCTGGCTGAAATTCAGTTCAATAATGTTTAAAACATTAAAATGTATTTTCTTGACCCATTTCAATATTCAGTGGAGAGATGTGATTCTATTTAGTTACCTGAACACAAACTGTTAATGTTTTATGAGATAACTTAGCCTATTGGAATAATTCAGAAGGGTTTTACAGTTGTGATGGTCAAATTACAGGAGAGTTGCAGTTTTTGGAAAGCATCTGGAGCCCACAAAGGATATACTGGGTAGACACGTGAATTAATGCAATCAACAGGACCAACTCTGGTGTTACACTCAAAATCTGGTTTATAGAGAAGGAGGAAGCACAACTTTCAGATAAGTACAATCAAGAATTTATTGTTAATATAAATAAGATTTTAAGCATCTAATCAGTTTTGGTCTGCATCTAATTGTTGTAGAAGAAAAAGAAATAATGATGCAATTAAACTGGTGTGCACACACTTTTTTATACCCCTCCTCCTGCTCTTATGCTCACCCTTCCCGGGCTCCTTAGAGTCCTAAGGCTGGTGGTGTTGTTTAGGTTGCATTTGGGAGGGTATTGCCATTTTCAGTCTCTGGAGTTCTTTGTCAAGAAAGGTATGGCCTTCATGTTGATGGTTCCTTATTCCTTTCTCTAGGATTCAGTTAAGATTATTCTTGCATGCTTGCAAATGCACTTGTAAATCTTTGCTCTTTTCTCATTGGTTTGCACATCTGTATTGCAACCAATGGTACTATGGACAGTGCCTTTTACTTATCTTTGATATTGTTGCTTTGTTCTCTGTTAGTTTCAAACCAATCTTTTGCCAGCTGGCTAAATGACCTGATGACATCTGTCAGGGAGCATGAATCTGCTTCCCAGGAGAAGGAGCATGGAGCCAAGATAACCCCAGTGCAGACCCTACCCTTACTGAGGGGCTGCAGCCCCACAGCAGCAAAACTGGGTGACAAATGCAGGTCTGGTGTCAGCAGCAGGTCTCCCTAACAGCCCAAAGATCCTTAGAAAAACACAAAGTGTGTCGCAGACATCTTTTTATGAAAAATCCTTTCCTTAGGATTTTTTTTGTTATGAAAAATCCTTTACTTAGGATTTTTCCTCCTGAGAAGCTGAGCAGCCTCAGGGACAAAATGTAAACAATGATTATCTGCTGCTGTGGAATGCAACAGGTGGATCTGTGATTGGCCCATCCTGGATGTTTGTAATTAATGACCAATCACAGCCCAGCTGGCTCGGACAGACAGTCTGAGACAGCTGCCTTTGTTATCATTCTTGCCTTTCTATTCTTAGCTTAGCTAGCCTTCTGGTGAAACTTTTTCTTCTATTCTTTTAGTATAGTTTTAATGTAATATATATCATAAAATAATAAATCAAGCCCTCTGAAATATGGAGTCAGATCTCCGTCTCTTCCCTCAAAATAAGACCCCTGTGAAAACTGTCACAAAAGTGAAAATTCAAAGCTGAAGTCAACCCAAGACCTCCATCAGCAAGTCAGAAATATCAGGGGACAGAGCTGGTTAGAGGCAATGGATGCTCAGGTCTAAGCTGAAAAAGCATTTCTGGGTCCATTGTCAGGGTTTTCCGGGTAACACTGGCCCAACCCACTGAAGCTTAATGGTGCCCTCAAAGCCCTGACACTATAATGAAAACTGCAAATCAATGTGAGAAGATAAATTATCATATCTGCAAGATTTCTACAGTGAAAATATATATGTGCTTCTAGAATATTTAAAATCAGACAAGATAAATTTATGGATGCTGACTAATTTGAAAGATTCTGCTTCTATTCATCGTTTCCCTGAAAAGCAATTTTTTTTACATACCAAGCAAATAGTTTTCAAGACTGCAAAAAGCAACAACAAGGTAAGACTGAAAGACATCATGTAGTCCTCAAGAACATCAGCTGGTAGCCATATTGTAGAATGAGTAAATTGTTGTGCTTATTATGATTCTGAATGTTTTTCCCAGAAGTAGAAGCACAGAAATAGAAAATATGTGGTTTGAATTAAGATATTCAGCTACTACATCATGGGCAGGATCCTGTTATGGTCATGATAAAAAAGACAATTCTTGGGGACTCAATGTAGAGAATCCCTAAGGAGAGAAAAAAGTAGAGTCATGAGGAAAACAAATGTCTTGCAATAGACACCATCTGATTAAATATCTTCTGTGTGTTTGAGTCAAAGAACACCCAACTCATCTAAATACTCACTAAAAGAACAAGAATTATTTTCTGTTCACCCACATAATAAATTGGATAGGTACAAGTTCATTAATGGAAACAAAATAATCCTGTGTCATATATGATGATATCTCTTTATGTAAGGTTTTGGTTTCAAGTATTTTAATTTGTGCACAGATTATTAGAACAAATTAAAATATGTAATGTCCTTGATTAGTTTCTAGAAAATATAAGGAACTATATAAAACAACTAAAAATAGGAAAAGAGATGGAAAATTCTTCTTGAATTACTCTGAATTCAGATTATTCAGTATGCTAGTATAGTATATGAGTAAAATAGGATACTTAAAATAAAGAAGTAACATTTAAACTATAATTAACATACTGTAGTCTACAGCTGTGTTTACTTGGTATTGTTATTTATGATAGTAAAAGAGAAGATCTAGCAGGTCATCAAAGGCTAATAACTCAATAAAGTTTGAAATAATTTGAAATATAATGAAATAAAAACAGTTAGAAAAACATTAAATAACAAAAAACAAGACAAGCTTGTATTTCACAATGTCTTTCCTACTGGATGGTAAAAATAATGCAATTGAAAGGTTATAACTCTGAACTTTATATTTAAACAGCCAAGTTGTATTTTATAATTTATTCTGTTGCAATATTACAGCACGTCCTTTGCCAGCTTTTCACAACATTTCAATGATTTAAGACTTTATAGCTATTTAAAAGTAGATAATGATCATTTATCTTTCAAGGCCAGGTTGGATTGGGCATTAAACAATCTGTTCTACTGGAAGGTGTCCCTGCTTACAGGGGGGTGGAGGTGGAAATAGATGATTTTTAATGTCCCTTCCAACCCAAACCATTCTATGATTCTATGAAACTTTCCCATAACAAGTGGTTTATCATGTTTCATAGATTATTGTTATATTGAAAGAATGAAATACATTAATTTGTGAGATATCATGGTTTAGGATCAAGCAGTGTTTAAAGATATAAATTTCCCACTCCTAAGGTAGGTTGAGCTTTGAAATCAAACATCTATTTGCTGTGGAAAAGATTGTGACCCCTGAAAACTAATTCATGCCAGGGGTCATAAATTTTCAATTTACACACTCACATGCTTATTACTTTTGAGATCACTAATAATTAAGATGTTAACAGGATTGATTTCTGATGACCTTTACGACACGTTTTCACTTGGGGTTTGTGTGACAGGATAGACTACTGCCTTTACAGTAGCAATACACTTCTTCAGATAGCTGTTGGGATTTTGCCAATAGACCCAGTCAGGATTTGACACTGATTGTGATAGGAAACATATAGATGCAAAAGAAGCTGTTCCAAAGAACTTGCAGGTATTTAGAGGGAAGGAAAAGCTGCTAATCCTCAGCAATGTATAAACCAAATAGGTTATCTAAATGTATTACTTCATTACTTATTGCTCTTCCCAGTAGTTCAAGTGCTATTTTCATCAGCTTTTCATATAATTTTTGAACTTTAATAAATTTATGTTTTTTTTCTTTGATAATACTTTTCCCCCTAACCATTTGAAATCTAGATTAATCAATAGAGGGAATAAATAATGGTTTTCGAAGTGATTAAATTATAACAGTGTTAACTACATATGGGCTGTGAACAGTCTGAAGGCTGGAGAAGTTTGTACATACTTTTAAATATACCTAAAAACAATACCTTAGATTCATGGGGCTAGAACTAGAAAACTAGTAAAACCAGAAGATTTTATTTTAGTGGATTACAGTTCTCAACAGGAGGAAAAAAATTGCTTCTCCAGTAATTTAAAAATACGGTTTGAATTAGTAAAAATTATCTCAATATTTTGAAATCAATACAAAAAGACTCCTACAATTTTCAGATGGTCCACTGATGGCATTTTATTTGAGATGTACTACCAGGAGAGGGTGGTGTTGGGCTATAAATCTGAGGCAATCCTGCCTGCCTTCACTGAAAGTTCAGTTCTCACTTGAGTTTAGGTACATTATTTTTCATAAGAAAATATCCATTTTGACAAATAGTTCAAATAAGACCAGGACATTTTAACATTTTCAAATATACTTTATATGCTGTCTAATACTTTCAGAATGAATAGAGAATGAAAATATTTCTCTGTTGAATTTCCACCCTTCCAATCCCAAAGACAAACATTTGAAAATGAGTCATAATAATATGATTGCATATTATCAGCGTATGTATATTAATAAAGGAAATATAATGAGCACTATGATTTAAAAAATAATCTAAGTTCTTCTTACAATTTTTTTCTTTTCCTGTTGCATAATTTTCTTTTCACTTAAATTCTTATTCAGTTACAAAGGAATTGCAGATTATGAATGACAAGTGTGATTTTCTGTGGTGATGTGAAAAACATGATGCAAAATTAATCATAACAAATTTCTCATATAAACTGTAAAATATGAAAGCAGTATTATTGCTGTAGTTCCTATCAGCTGGCCATTCTTTGCTTGATAAAACAGTCTGTATCATGGAATTGTGTTTATAACCAGGAGAGACTTTGCCCTGTGCCACCCCCTGACTCTCAAGTCACCCACACTGCAACTTAGATTCAGGAGCTTCATGCTGAGGATTTGCCATCATGCCATCAGACTTCTGCAGTTTGATCAGTGTCCTTTCTGCTAATGAACAGATTTTTGCAGAATTTACATTTGTATCTAACTGATCTGTACTTTGAAACTGCTCCTCCATATCTTATCTCTATGATGCAGGGTAATAAAAAAATGGATGAAGAAAGTTTTACATACTGCAAGAGTCTCTTAATATTTAGAACATTGGGTATCAATGTTTTGCTGGTTATTTTTCTTCCTTTGTAGGTCAAGTGTCAGTGAATAAAAGATGAAAAAGAAATTCAAATTGCAAGCTAGTACTGGGAAAGGAGTGAGCATGTTCAGTGGTAACATATTACTTAACACTCCTTGGTCAATTCTTGTTTATAAACAATTTTCTATTAAAAAAATCCCAATATATATATTTTTTTCCAATAACTCTATAGAGTCAACAAAAGTCTTGGTAGAAGTCAATGGGTGTTTTTCCTTTTTACCTCAGCATTAGTCTTAATTTCAATCAATGTCACCTGGATAAAAGTGACACAACTGGACAGCAACAAGACAACACATAGTTAACACACTCTTTATCTTTGCAATCATATGAACACATCTATGCAGACAATACTCTCTCTATATATAATTTTAATTACTCACATTGCATTATTTTGATCTGCAGTCAAAAGTTCAAATTCAGACATTCATTGTTATTTATTATAATTTATTTGCTATCTGCATAAATAAGAAATGGGTACATTAATGTTCAAGCTCTTGAACAGTTGATACTTCAACAATTTAAAAAAGATGCAGTTAAAAGCTTGAAGCTCAGAAATGCAATTCATGTTTATAGGAAATGAAAGAATTAGCATAATGCTGACAGTGTCAAAAGAATAAAAAAAGTTAACTGAAACATAAAATAGTTAATGTAAAAGTTTGAAAACAAAATGTGGCAGCATTGCTAGTATAGAAAAATACACTGTATTTTTGCAATAAAGAGCCAATAGAGATTCACTGATTCTGTGTTGTTTGAATAGAATAGTGTAGCGCACTTTAATAAATAGATAAAATAAATAAAATAAAATTTATTAAAAATTAAATTAATTATTTAAATATATTTTTTGAGCTTCAGTGATTAGTTGAGCTTTAGTGATTATTCAAAGGATAATCTGTGCTTATTCTGCCTGGTTGTAAAAGATGATTGATACTTTGATAACCAATGTACTGGCACCAGTCCCTTGAATTTCAATGCTTGCTTGTTTTGTGGTTTAGAAAATACAATTACTTGAGTATTTTAGAATTAGAACTGAACTTTAGGCAGGAGACCTGTGATCTTCAAATTAGGTTTTATAAATGTTTATTCTTTGGTCCATGTTTTAGCTGGAAGTTCACTCAAAGTGTCCAGTGCTTTGAAAGTTACATCCTTTGATAATCTAAATACTTTCTTTAAGATGGCCTTAGTAATAAAGTGCATTTCCAAAATGATATACTAAATGCCACAGAAGTGCAGGCAGTTTTTTAAAAGAGCATAAACTGATGTCTCAGTGGATTTGATTATCTGTTTTTCACACTTTTTTATAGGTTTTGACTGGAATGGAGATAATTTTGTTCACAGCAGTTAGTACAAGCCTGTGTTTTGGATTTGTGCTGGAAACTGTGCTGATAACACAGGGATGTTTTCGTTATTGCTGAGCAGCACTTACACAGAGGCAAGGCCTTTTCTGCTCCTCACATCACTGCAACAGCCAGAAGTCTGGGGGTGCACAAGAAGCTGGGAGGGAGCACATCCAGGAAAGCTGACCCAAACTCTCCAAAGGCATACTCCACACCATGCAGTGCCAAGCTGGGAGATATAACCAAAGGCAAGGTTGGCCAAGGGGCCCGCTGCTGAGGGACCAGCTGCACATCAGTTGGTAGGTGGTTAGCAGTGGTTTTCATTAGCATCACTTGTCTTCCTTGAGGTTTATTTGGTTCCCTTTTTATTTTTATGTTTTCCCTTTCCTCATTAAAATGTACTATTGTTATCATTATTACAATAATAATTATTATTTTTATTGTTATTAAAAACTGTATATTTAATTTCAATAATTAAACCGTTCTCTCAACCGACAATTTTTCTCACTTTAATCTTTCCAATTTTCTTCCCCCCATCCTGTTGGAACAAGGAATGAGCAAGAGACTGGTGTGGTGCCTGGTTTCTGGATGGTGTCAAACCGTAAGATTAGAACAAGAAATATCAAGTAAAAGAGAATTAATGGCCCACATTTTTATCCTAAAAAGGTACCTTTCAAAACTGCATTAGGTAATTATTTTAAATTGTAACAGAATCGCTGTCTGCTTTGCTCCAGACAATGCATAAATATTACAAATTAATCAAAGATTGGTCTAGAGGCCTGTAAGATTGAATAATAATACATTTAAAAAGGAACATGTCGTTATAACAGTTGTCATTAAATAAGCTTCTTAATAGACTAGGATTCCTCTAAGCTGACATTACATGACTTGTTTAGTATGAATTGTGTTACTTTAAAATGGTATTGAAGAGATTTTACACTATGTTTTAAGATAATTAAAATATTATTTACATTTCTCTCCACAGTAAAAACAATACCATGGTACATGACTTTGAATAAAACAAATTACATGCTAATTATAATGTTTTGAGATATAATAATCCAGTTCTGAGAATTGTTTTACAGTTATGTGTCTTAAAATTCTGAACCCAAGAGAATTTGGATTCCCAAAGCATTTTACAGAATCACTGAACCACCAAAGCTGGCAGGAATCTGCTTAGATAATCGAGTCCACCCTCTGTGACTCAGGCAGGGTCAGCTACAGCAGAGTGACCAGGAACAGGTCCAATCAGGACTTGTGTATTTTTAGAGATGGAGACCCTACAACCTGTCTCTGCAACCTGCTTCATGATTTGAAGCCATTGCAGAATCAAGATGTCAATTTTGTGCATAGTAGATCTCTGAAAGTTGTAAAATGTCAATGAAAGAAAATAAATTCAGCTTTGGCGAAAATATGGCCATAATTTACACAGAAAAAAACTCCAAAAAGGAAAAATATTTTCAGTAATAAATATAGATATTTATTTTTCTAACTAAGACAGATTATATGCAACAAAGAGCAGTGCTCTCTAAATTGAAAAATATGGTACATTCTGAAACCCTTTTTCTTATTTTTTCAAAACAAATTTGACTACAACCTGAAAACAGAAGGGGAGAAATAATTCATACTTATTCAGTCAGGTTACACTGCACATCATATTAATTCACTATTCACGTTCTTAGTGATTAATTGAACTGAGATAGTGATTACCATGCTGTAAGTGATGGTCATGAAAAAAATCTATCTCTGATGTCATGCAGAATACCAGTCCCAGCTACTGACTCAGTAGCTGTCCTACAGAGAGGCTCACTCCTGCTGCTGGTCTGTGACTCAGTGAAATCCATATGGCTTTTCACAGGTGCCAGTACTTGGTCAGTTGTTACATCTTTAAATCACACAAAGATTTATGGAAAACTCAGAAAATTTATTCAGAAATTGTCCTTACTATGGGCTCTAGACAAAGCTGCTTTGTCTATAAAATTCCACATAAAAATGAGGTCAATTTGTTGCAAAGGTTTAGTACTCAGAAAATACTTTATTCATAGGAAAGCAACATAGCAGGTAGAGTGTAGGGCAACAGATTTTTGAAAGCAGAAATAATGTATATAATCGTGCCTTCTGTATCTGTTATTGTCATTGAGAAAAAGTAAAGGTGTGCAACAACCTGATCACAGCTGGTGAGATGAGCTCTCTCAATACAGTCACTACTTTACCCTATTCTCATCTTCCTTCATAGAAGAAAGAAAAGGAAGTTCACTCTTCCTGACCTACTTTCTACATCTTTTTCCAGCAGACATATTCCTGCTCCTGTCCTTATTCCTCACCCCTGAGGACACTAAACTGAGTTTTTCTTTCCTCAGCCTAAAGAGGATTTTCTTCCCTTTTACAGAAGAGAAAATGTTTGATTCTGCTGTACCAATGTTCTTCTTGGTCCAGGTAAGAAATCCCAATATCTGAACTACAAACAACAGTTCAAGGTAAGATGCAGTTTACATGAATAAAAATTCCTATTCTTACCTCAAAAGAGAAAACAAAAGTTCATTTGGTCTGCATTAGCTGACTGCACAAAAGCAAAGTAGGAGTCCACATCTGCCCAATAAAAAGTAATGCTAAATAAAGTTGTATAAGCCCATTCCTCTTTTGGAAAGAGAACCATATGAGTCTGAAGTCATGACATCAAAATTACAATGCAAGTTATTGATAGAACATGCTGAAGTGATTAAAATACACCTCTCCATGCATTTCAGCATTTTTATATACCTCAGGTATAATTTTTTTGAAGAGAAATCTGACATATCTTCTGAACAAATGAGCTTAGATATAACTATACACTTTCTTAAATAAATGGAAATTTGCTGTAAACTCCTATTTTTTTTTAATCTAGGAAATGGTATACTCCTTACTCTGTTGATTGGATTTTTTTCCTACATAATGTTTTTATTTTGGTAGTGTCTAACATGAACCTTACATTTATTAAAGCTGCTTTCTAAAAATAAATGTCTGTTTGAAAATAGAAGCCAAAAATGAGATCATTGGCAGATGCAGGTTTGTGTCTTCTTCCCACTTTGACAGAAAGGCTGAAAGTGGGTTCTATAACTAATAAATGGAATTTCTCTGATGTGGTCTATTTGTTCTGTGATCATAGTGTGAGTGGGGACAAGGAGTATGGCTACATGGCAGATTAGTAAGCTATGAAAACACACTTAAGGAGGTAACTGCATATGACAGCACAGATCTGTCACACCTTTCCTGAGTTGTATCTGTGGTCAGGTGTATTCGGATTTTTACAGCTTGGGTACTTCCAATTAGAGCCCAATACCCTTGCAGTCTTTACTCATCCATGCGTCAACTGCACCACCAAACAGTGAATTTACCTACAGACTTTTGGGAAGTAAAGCCAAAATAAGGTGTTTGGGGTTCTTTTTCCAGTTCCACCACTTCCTGAGAAGTCTGACTTCATGGATATGGTGCAAAAGGGGAAATGGCCACTATGAATTTAGAGATGGGGACCTTTATCTTCCCTCTGTGTTGTGGGTTGGCCACCTAGGCGGTAAAGTACCACACAGCCTGCTCACCTCCAAGCCACAGAGGGATGGGGAAGAGAATAGAAAGACCAAAAGAGAAAAAAGAGAAACACTCACGGTTCAATAAAGGAAGGAAAGAGATGGGAAAAAGTACGTGAAAGTGGTCACTCATTACCTCACATGAGTAGGCCACTGCCCATTTTCTCCCTGAGCAACAGGTAGTTTCCCAAAAACAGCTCTTCCCTTACTTTTTCTTGCTGAGCATCACACTACATGATACAGTGTATCCTTTTGGTCAGTTTGAGGAGCTGTCTTGGTTGTGTCCCTTCTCAATTTCTTGCCTACCTCAAATCTATCCGTGGTAGGGCAAAGTTGGAAGAACAGGAAGTCTTTACATGGTACAGGCATTTCTCAGAAGTAGTAAAAAACACTGTCATGTTACTGGTGTAGTCACAAATCTACAATATAACACTGTACACACTGCTGTGAACATCAACTCCACCCCAGAACAGATCCAGCATATGCTGGTACCTACCAGCTTAAGATAGTTAAATTCCAGAATCACAGTGAATTACAGTGACTTCCAGAGTAGTGTGTCCCAAAGACTGGCATCTTAAGGCAGACAAGACAAATTAACCTAAATATGCCCATACATTAAAAAAAAGGACAATAGAACAAACTTGGACTTAATTAATGAACTTTCAGACTGAAAATTAACTCACATCAATCCTGTATTGGGAAGTCAGAGTGGTGAGAAGCATGTTGCCAGCCATCAAGATCCACACTCTGCATATATTTACAGATCCAGAGTGCTCTCTGACAGGCATGCTCACTTGTCTCAGCTCCTGTATGATGTATTCAAAGCTGGAGTTCAGGACACAGTGCCTTTGTAAAGGGTATACATTTTAAGAAAAAAAGACAAAATATTTTTCAAAGCAGAGCTTAAATACTAATTCACTACTTCATTAAACTGGTGCTGGGTCTGTGAATCTTACTGTGTATATAGAACCTTCAAGAGAAAGAAATTAAATACTATGGCTATTTGCAATCTAGCCAAATACCAAACTTGATTGGCTACTGCAGACTTTAATCTTAAGGTGTTTTTCCAAGTTGCCTGATATAATCTATTTTAGCTGGATTTGGTGGAGTAACAGTAGCATGTAATGTGCAATTAGGTTAGGCACAAGCACACATTGTCATGAATAGACTTAGGCATAGTCAGCATGTAGAAACTCATTTGTGTTTAATAGGATACTAATGTTAAATATCAATGCATTATTCATAGGCAAAGGGAAAGAAAATTGTTTTACACAGCAGTTTCAATATTTCATGTTTTCTTACACATGTTTATTGAAAAAGAATAAAAAGGGAGTTTTGTAACACCAAAAAAATAAATGTAAACATATGCAAATCATTTCATATCCTCTGTTCTGATTATTGATTACTGCAAACCCAGTAGTTATTTCTACTTGTCTTGCAGTACAGAAGAAAAAATATTCCATTACTAATTTCAAAAGATTTACACAATTCTTTTATCTTTGCGCTTCGTCAGCTATTGATACTGAAGTGATATTTTTTTAAGTTTTATGAGGGCTAGATAATCAGTTGCTCTCTCAGGCCTGAAAGTCAGGAAATCTGACTGTACTGCAATTGGAATATTTGTAACTATAATTTGAAGCTGACTACTCAGAGGTGCAGATGGTAATTAATTGGCTGACTGTAACATATTGCTTAAAAAAAAAGTAAAAGATAAGTAATATATATAAACTTACAAGTTTGGTTTTTTTTTAATGGATACTAACTGGAAGCCCAAAGTAATCAGAAAGGGAGTCAAAGTCCATAGAAGTCTAGGCAAATTTGATTGTTTTCACACTGTTTTTTCTCTTGTACATGGACAAAAGATACTTTATCCCATTCAGCTTCAAAGAAAGTTTTGAATGGCTATGTGGTAGTAGAGAGGATCACTTCAGTCTAAACCTATAGTAATTAAGGTCAAGGGACAACAATGCTTCTGGGATTTCAGAAATTACTAAGAAAAAATCAATTTGTAGGGATCTTTTTGTGCTATTAGCACTCTACGCAATGCCAAACCATGACTCAATTTTTTGTGTGTATGTTCTTGGGTCATTGGCAAGCAAAACACATTTTGAAACATATCCAACTGATTAATCATAACTGAAGATTGCAAGTACTCAGGTGCCTTTTTTTTTCTACAGACCAATCACCTCTAGGCATTTTTTTTAATTGACATTCAAATATCGCCAAATCCAGGAGGAAAGGCAAGGAGAATCTGTCTGTTCCAGGAAGTTGATTCAGATCAATAAATATTTCTCATTCCAATACCAAAATTTATGAACAAGATGAACAATCTCAGAATTGGATAGGAGATTTTAACTTTGATAATAAATGCTTCTTACATTGTGAAGAACTGGAAGTTCAGGGGATTAAACAAACAAACAATAAAAAACACAAACAAACAAACAACAAAAAACCACAAACAAACAAACTAACTAACAAGAAATAAAGAAGATTCAAGACCTATTGCACCTATTGCACACAATAGCAAACCACAAATTTCAGAAATGTTTACACATTTTCAGTGATCTGACTTACACAAAAAATGAGGATTGCTAAAGAATTATGCAAGGGAAAATACCTTGGTTTCATCTGTTTCCATTGCATTATATTTTATTAAATGAATAAGAATCCAGTATTTTGTAAGGAATCATGCTCTTAAGTATAGCAGTATAAAATGCATTTTCACTCAAGTACAACATTTAAAGTACCATATGACTTTTTAACTTGAAAAATGAAATAGAAAGAATATTAACTTCAGTGTACCTTTCTTTGAATATTTTTTTTTCAGGAAATGTGATTTTTGCCTGATGGTAAATACTAATGCAAGCAAAGTTACATATATGCAGGTGCAGCCTAGAAAGACAGCCATATCCTCAGCTGCATAAGATGTGTGGCCAGCAGGATGAGGGAGGTGATTCTCTAGATGATCTTTAAGGTTCCTTCCAACATAAACCATTCTATGATTCTATGATTTAATGATTTGTGTACTTATATATTAAGTATACAAATATGAGTCTAAATTAATTTAGTTAGAAAATGCATAAGGATAATAGAAATGTGTTTCTTTAACCTGTTTCCTTACAATTTGAAGATTTTTTCAGCAGATTTTTCAAAGAATGGCCTCTCAATAAGGGTCATATAAAGATGAAACTAAATGCTTAAAGAGTAGCCGCTAGGCCAGTGTATCACTTGTAGAGGGGAATCCTTACCTTTCTTTACACAGTGGCAATGTGTTCATGACTGCAAAAAGCCACACAAACAGTGTGTTCAGAGCAGAAGGTTTTGAGTAGGACCTATCCCAATATGTAAAAAGAGACATTAGTTCTGTGAGGGAAATAGATGTTCCGTGTCTGAATTAAATAATATAGTAGGCACTGTTAGTTTCCATAATTATAGTACATTGCATTATGGGTTTGTTTTGTTTTGTTTTGTTTTGTTTTGTTTTGTTTTGTGTGTGTGTGTGTATGTACATGTGCCATGTTCTTAGTTAAGTCTTAGCCTTGGTGACAGTTCTTCCACATACAATTTTAATTTATAATATATGCATGAGTTTTGAGTTCCTCAGCAGGCTCTCTCATGTGTGAATAGTCAGATGCTACTTAGTGGTTCCAGGAAAAGGCTTCCTTTCAATATCATATATTAAGCTGTCAGACCTGTACTCATACAGAGTTCAAAGGGTTCATGTTGCAAGAAATATAGGTGAAGAGTTGTTGATACAGGCTTGAACTTCTTGCAAGCAGGGAAGGATATATTATTTACCTCCTACATCTTGTGTGTTATCAATGGCTCCTTGTGTGCATTCTGAGAAGTGACGATGAGCTGTGAATGATGGGGAAAAAATATTTTCTATCTACTGAAATAGCAAATGCAAATGCTTATTCCTGTTGTTAGGTTTAAATACTGAAGTTACAAATTAACAAGTCACCATGAAGATTAACATTTTGAAGACTAATCTGCAAATCATATGCCTGCAGTAAATGTAAGTCTGACAGTTTGAGATTTTATATATCCAAAGTTCACAAAATTTAAAATTGTTGGAGCAATTGATTAAGACTAGAAGTACCGGGTAAAAACCCTGTGTCAGTTCAACTGACATGCAGATGCACTTGCAGAATCACATTTTTTATAATAATCTGCTTAATGATTCATAAAATTATAGTAGAAAAACAAACAGTCATTTTTATAAACTTGATAAATATGCAGTTTTTGAATCACAAATACTATTGATAAACATTCTCAGTGGCTTCTAATTCTGTATGCTTAGGTTAGGAAACTCTGCCCTAATTTTAGCAATTGATTTCTGGAAATATGTTTGTGATCATGTTTTACTCTTGTGGCTGTCAACTCAAAAGCAAATAATGATGTTGTTTTCACTTTTAATGTGAATATCTATATTTAGAGATATTCTCTATCTCAAACAACCAGCCACAAGTGTTAACATTTGAAAAATGTTCAGTAAAATAGAAATAATATAACTTAAAATTCATAAATTCAAAACTAATAAAGAAAATAATCATTTATTTGGCTGGTCACAGACAGCTGAGAACCTTTGAGCCTTAACAGTAAAATACCTGTAAACTGAGATTAAGTGACAAGGTTCATTAAAAGTAGCAAATTGCAAAATTGCAAAAAAAAAAAAAAAAAAAGTGATGTGCTGAAAAGAATTGAAACTAAATTGTTACAATTCCTCAGGAATATTTCCTCTTATTTTTATTTTTTTCCAAATTATATATAAAATATATACAAATATATAAATGTATATAGATATAAATTTTATAAATTTGTATATAAAAGTTTAGGTATATATGTGTGAACAAAAACATAGGAAAAGATCTGAATAACCTTCAGCACATGGAACAGTAAATTGCAATAGCCCTTTTAGAGGTCAATGAGGCCACCTAGAGATCCATCAGTGCAAAAGAAATTACTGGAACCTGACTGGTTGGAAGCTCTAGTAAACAGTCTGTATAATAATCCAAGGCACAGAAAAACAAACCCGAAACGTTATGCTGTAGAGGGCAAATATGCTGGAGCACCACATCTATTGTTGCTCACAAAAGGCTTTGTGACTCTGTGGCAGTGGGATGAGCAAGGAAGTAGCATTTGCTGCTTATAAAACCATCCCATGCAGTGCAGGAGGGATAAGGAAAACCCTCCTCGCACGGAATAAACATTTTCCTGTATCTGTACTGTATCTGCTAATTATTTGTTTATGAGCACAATGAAAATAATACCTTAAGCACCATACGTGCCTTTAAAAATGCCCTCCTCCAAACCAGACCGTTTTTTATCTAAGCAGTGTTTCATGGAAATAAAATGCAATCTCACATGGACAGATACCAACACTGTGCTAACATCTGTAAAACAGACTATTACAATCAACCCAGTCTTCTTCCTACAGAGCAGGATGGGCAGTTTTAAAAAGGGTTGACGGCAGTCATTGTGCAAGCATAAGCACTAATATTCCATAATTTTATTTTTCCATAATAAAGTATGTACAACTGTGCATACTCACCCCTACCCCATTCACACTGAGTGGACTGGATTGACAGCTTTAGTCTCATCTATATATTTGAATAATTCTACACCTCAACATGATAGACATATTTTCCAGAGGACAAAGTTTCCCTTGTAGTGTGTTTTGTGGACTGTATTTGGGCTGGAATGCTTTCAGGTTTCTAAAGCAAGCATTTGCAGAAACAAACTAAATGCAAGGACTGCCCAAGTGAACAAACTGCAAGAGCTGCAGTGGATGTTTACTGGGTTTTTTTGCAAAATCGGGTATTAACAGCCCTTAACTAATCTAGAAGATATTTAGCTGAATTTTACTTTCTGAGGCTCACTTAGATGAGGGGAAAAAGAGGTGAGAGAAATTGCAGGAGGAGGAGCTGATCTGTCTCAAGGTGGAGCTGTATCTTGTATTAAATGACATTGGCAGATTAAAGCTCTCTGGTGGGGAAGGGCTTAAAGGCTGAGTCAAAAGCCAAGAAGTCTCTTTATTTACGCCTACCTCCCAGCCCCTGGCAATCTGACTAATAACAAACTGAGCTAACAAGAAAGACTAGAAAGAACAGAGAGAACACAGGAGCAGCTTGCATCTAAAAATCTGACAAACCAAGTGATCAAATCAAGCTCTGCTGAGCATCTTGTTTGTTTACTGCATCCAAATGCTTGCAAACAGTTAACTATATGCAGAAAAGTCAGCCTAGCTGTGAAGTATGCTGTGAATTTTAATTGAGGAAAAAGGACAACTGCTTACAGGATGGTCTGACGTGCACGGCTGCCTGGAAGATTTTTTCAATCGAATGCTTTGTACTTTGTCTTCTGAACAAGGATTTTAACTTTATGGAGCTGTAGTATTACCAGAGCTTGCAGCAAAGGGAAACTCAGAAGAAAGTGTGTGTTTTTCAGAGGGAAAAATTACATTGCATGGAAACAGCTGCTCCAACTGTGCATTACTGAGTGTACCAGGGAGTGTTGCTGCTGTACAGGTAAGAAAGACTCCAGTTAGCTAATTAGCTAAGCACACGAGAATTTCACTTCTCAGTAAAAGTTGCATTTATTTTTCTGCATGATTTTCTATAACTTTTATCTTAAATGATGGCAGTTTATACTGTGTTTTAAACAGTTTGCAGGGACATTTATTCAAACTGATTACTGTGTAGAATATGTGCATTAAGGGAATGTTGTTCTTGAACCTCTTGAGGGAGAGGAATGGGTGTTTGGTTTTATTTCAAGCGCAAAAATGGTCTTAAATGCATCATCTGACTGTAATTCCCTTAAGAATTTAATAAAAAATCCCAAAGGCTTTTAGAAATTACTAATTCTTAGCTTGGGGGTTTGAAAATCATCAACATAGTTGGTTTTTTTTTATATATAGCTAAATTAAGACAACCAAACAAATAAACCCCCAAGCATAATGAAACAAGCTATTTCAATGTTTTAAAACCAAATCAATTATTACTTAGCAAGCATGAGATTCCTTTGCTGTAAGATGACTACTTCTGGAAGTATTCAACTTTGCCTCATAGAAAAAACTGACATTTTTTAGTCTTTTAAAATTCCTACAGAGTTTAGTTACAGTATGCAGTCAGCAGTGACTTACATGAAAGCAGATGAAAAAAACTTAAGTTACCATGTGGAATTTGCTGAAAAACCTCACCACATGGAAAGGTCAGTTTTTCAAGTCTTTCAAATTACATTTTGTTGTATTGTGAACCCTTTCAGTTAAATGTTAATCATCTGTTACACGACAGCAGTTTTTATTTTACAATAGTAGCCCACTGAGAACTTCATTTCATGTTTCTGAGTGTTTAGAAAAAAAAATGGGGAAAGGAAAAAGAATAAAACTCTCCCATTAATTTTTATTGTGTGGGTATATATATGTGTGTGTGAGAGTGTTCTGGCAGTGCTGCTTACAGAAGTATGACGATGATTAAAATGTGAATGTTTTCCAATTGGTTACAAATGTTTTTACTTTCATCTCTGAAAGGAAGGCTTTCATTTCAGTAACCTAATTTCTCAATATGCAATAGAATGCAACATGCCTTAAAGATTTCTTTTTTTGTTTAATTTTGCTCAGGGACTTTATAAGTGTTGTTTGAATTTGATGCGGATTGACGCTGGAATTTCTAATGAGAAAAAGTGTACAGAAATAAAGTTGAATTAGTCATAGTGTAGGTTTGAAGCCGGCATCTGTGTCAAGAGCTTGTATTTTTTACCTTGGGTCACTGGAAAGGATAGTGATGCATGTAAAGCAAGAATAAGTCTCTAGCATAATATGATCCTGGAATTATTCTGCATATTTTAAAATAACATCTTGACATGATGTGTCTTATCAAATACTTTTTGGGGAAACAGACTTAAAGATATATATATATTAAACATGGGCAGCTGGAGTCCAAAGAGGGTTATATGAGGCAACAAAATTATATTGCAACTACTAAAACAAAGATAAAAGCTCATATTTTTAAGGACACTTTTTCTCACATTGTGAATTGCACTTACTATTTATAAACTCATATTTCTACTCTCACTTATCAGAAGCTACTCATGGAGAAAAACAAAATTCACTGTGGGCACACTTGCTGTTCTTTGTGTGTGTGTATGTAATACTCATGCCACAGCATTTAAGTGCTTGCATGTGTAAAGCTTTGCAATCTGTTCTAAGGGAAGCCTTGAAAAATAGTGTTTCTAGTAACCAAGGTGCATGATATTCAAAATATGCCTTGATGAGATGCCAAATCATATGACCACACTATAAAATGTTCATGCATGTAGTCGAATTGATCCTTGTAAAATGTTCTAATCTTTCAGAAACTGACACTGTTGGTTGTGTAGTGACATTCTGTACTTCATGTTTCAATAGCCTAGTTTGAAGGATTCTAACCTTTATTAGATGGATTACTTAAGACTCTTGCTTAGTTCAGTAGTCAAATAAATAGCACACCCCATAAACATTACTGTTTTCAAATAATCCATTGCATTTTAGGGGATTTTTTGTTATTATTTACTTTTTTTGAAATGTGGAAATACTTAACTAAGGATTATAAACAGTGATTCCTCTCTATCTTATGTATCAAGAGTTACCATTGGTCTTGCTAATTAGGCAGCCTTGACAGAAAGAAACAGAGAATCTTCTAATAGACTATAGGACAACTTAATTCAAGCCAATAACAAATGACTGATTTAAACATCTCAATTTTACTTGCAACTCCATAGCTGTATTGTAATGATGCATTTATGAAGTGTTTCAAAGTCTAAGATCAGATTGAAAGGTGATAATTATATTACATAACATATTGTTGATAGTGGTGATAATTTTTAATTTGTAAAGCACAGTCAGGTCCATATAGATTTCACTGTGGAAATTAATGATTATTATCATTGGGAGGAGTCTAATATTAATCTCAAAAAAGTTTGCCCTTGCTTGCTTGTTTTTTCTGGCATGCACTGCATTCTCAGTTCTCTTTTTTTAACATTGTGTACGCAAATTTTTTTGTATGTATATTACATGCCAACGTTACACTACTTTGTGCTGTGGCCCCACTTTCACCCACAGACTACAACATATACATTAAAATTTAAGCAAAGAGAGATGATTATTTTGTCTATGTCCTTTTCAGTTTGTGGGTACAAGGATTTCAGAGGAAATACCCTTTGATTTCCATACATAATGCAGAACTGTAGAGAGATTCCCTGTATCCTGCAAGAATGGGTTTTTGCTCACAACACATTAGTGATCCAAACCAAATCTTATTTCTCTTCAGCAGCTGGGTAACATTAAGTTAATCTTAGCAAGGTACTCTTAAAATTTGCAGTGCTATGTAGGGACAGAAAGCAATATATTCAAAATATTCAAAATATTATATTACCTTTGATATAAGCTGCTTGGAATAGTAAATTACTACTGTTTTCCACTGGCAGTCTATACAGTGTATGAATAAAACCAACACTCCTGATTACATCCTGCTTTGGCTATCAGCATGAAAGTACTGAAGATTTCCCCTTATGACTCTGTTTATTCATTCAGTACATCAAACTAAATTTATATTCTCTAATTAGAAAATAATTCAATTGTTTTGCATGATATGATAGCACTGGGAAGGAGAAGTAGCTCAGTGATGAAGATTAGGAATGTTTTTTTCTTGCTGTTATGCCAGGGAAAAGAAAAACAGAAAGAAAAAACAAAAACAAAAACAAAAAACCAAAAAACAAAAAACCAAAACAACTCAAGCAAACAAAGCCACAAAAAACCCCCAAACAAAAAACCCAAACCCTGTGAAATCATGACTCTATTATTTATTTCTTTTTTTTTTTTTTTAGTAGAATCTGCTGGACAAGATGAAGCTTTGGATTTTTGTTCTATGCTCAATTGTGGTTGCATCTGATCCTTTCCAGTCACAGCCTTCTTTTTCTTCAGTCAGAGGATCTTGTCAGAGTCTGTGTTCCTGTGAAGAAAAGGATGACACCATGATTATCAACTGTGACAAAAGAGACATCAAGATGATATCAGAAATAAATGTCCCACCATCACGGCCTTTCCATCTTAATCTGTTAAACAATGGTTTGAGTATGTTACATGTGAATGATTTTGCTGGCCTTGTTAATGCTATTTCTCTGCATCTTGGTTTTAACAATATAGCAGATATTGAGCCTGGGGCTTTCAATGGTCTCAGCCTTCTTAAACAACTTCATATCAATCACAATTCTTTGGAAACACTTAAAGAAGATACGTTTAATGGATTGGAAAATTTGGAGTTTCTTCAAGCAGACAACAATTTCATCACAGTGATTGAAGCAAGTGCCTTTAGCAAGCTCAACAGGCTTAAAGTGCTTATTTTGAATGACAATGCCATTGAGTATCTTCCTCCAAACATATTTCGCTTTGTGCCATTGACCCATTTAGATCTGCGTGGAAACCAGTTACAGACACTGCCCTATGTTGGCTTTTTGGAACACATTGGAAGAATACTAGACCTTCAGCTGGAAGACAATAAATGGGCCTGTAACTGTGATTTGTTGCAGCTGAAGATATGGCTAGAAAACATGCCTCCTCAGTCCATAATAGGTGATGTTGTATGCAATAGCCCTTCAGTTATCAAAGGCAGCATATTAAGCCGGCTGAAAAAAGAATCTCTTTGTCCCACCCATCCTGTTAATGAACTTGAAGATCCTTCAGGGTCACTGCCCTTGGTTGTAACCACCTCTATCAATGATAATCATCTATCAACTAAGGTGATTCCTCTCCTGAAAGCTCCTACTAAAGAACCAAGTTTAGTGCTTCATACTTCCAAGCCTACTACATTTCCAGGAATCTCTTGTCCTGTCCCTTGTCACTGCACCAGCCATATGCTCTCAGGAGTTCTTATGCACTGCCAGGAGCGAAATATTGAAAGCTTGTCTGATTTAGGACCCCCTCCTCCAAATCCTAAAAAGCTTATCCTAGCTGGAAACATTATTCAGACGTTATTGAAATCAGATCTTGTGGACTATACCAGCCTGGAAATGCTTCACCTGGGGAACAATCGCATTGAGATCCTTGAGGAAGGTTCTTTTATGAATCTGACCAGACTACAGAAACTATATCTCAATGGCAATCATCTTACAAAGCTAAGTCAAAATCTCTTCCTTGGCCTTCAGCACCTTGAGTACCTGTATCTTGAATATAATGCCATCAAAGAAGTTTTGCCAGGGACATTTAATGTAATGCCAAAACTGAAAGTTCTCTACCTAAATAACAACCTTCTGCAGGCTTTGCCACCCCATATCTTTTCAGGTGTTCCCCTCACCAGACTAAATCTGAAAACAAACCAATTTGCTCATTTGCCTGTAAGCAATGTCTTGGATGAACTGGATATGCTGGTACAAATTGAACTTGAAGACAACCCTTGGGACTGTACTTGTGATTCAGTTGGACTGCAAAAATGGATACAAAAATTGAGTAAGAATACCATGATGGGTGATATTTTTTGTAAATCTCCTGGGCACTTAGCAAAAAAAGAATTGAAATCCCTAAAGAGTGAAGTCTTGTGTCCAGGTTTAATAAACAGCCCTGCCCTACCAACCCATGCCAGTTTTGTAGTTGTGACAACTTCTTCTCCTACTGCCAACACCGCAGACACCATCCTGCGGTCCCTTACAGATGCTGTCCCACTTTCTGTTCTAATATTAGGACTGCTCATTGTGTTTATAACTATTGTGTTTTGTGCAGCAGGAATAGTTGTTCTTGTTCTGCACCGGCGTAGGAGATGCAAAAAGAAGCAAGTGGATGAACAAGTGAGGGACAGCAGCCCTGTTCACCTTCAGTACAGCATGTATGGGCATAAGACAACGCACCACACCACGGAGCGTCCAGCTGCCACTCTCTATGAGCAACGAATAGTTACCCCCATGGTTCAGGTTTACCACAGCCCATCCTTCAGCCCCAAGCACACTGAGCAGCAGCAGGAGGAGGGAAGTGAGAAGGAAGCTAATGATTCCAAATACCTTCGCCGAAGTCTCCTGGAAAGAGAGAACAGTTCGCCACTTACAGGTCCAAATGTCAAATACAAGGCTACAGATCAATCTGCTGAATTTCTGTCTTTTCAGGATGCTAGCTGCTTGTATAGAAACATTCTTGAAAAAGAGAGAGAGCTGCAGCAACTAGGGATCACAGAATACCTAAGAAAAAATATTGTCCAGCTCCAGCCTGACATGGAAGTTCGTTATCCTGGAACACATGAAGAGTTGAAGCTGATGGAGACACTCATGTACTCCAGGCCAAGAAAGGTTTTTCTAGAACAAACTAAAAATGAGTATTTTGAGCTCAAGGCTAATTTACATGCTGAGCCTGACTATCTGGAAGTCCTGGAGCAGCAAACGTGAAGTGATAATACATTGGGCTGGGGCCGAATTTCTGTGATTTTACTTTAAGGTGGAATCATTGTAAATAAAAGTGCCTTATAAAAACATGTCAACAGTCAGAACTTAAGCACAGCAGTAATCCTAGCAAAGAAAAACTCAGGGATCACTGTGGGAAGCCATGGGGTTGTGAGCCGGCAATATGTCAAACCCCAAGTTAAGCAAGAATTTAGTATGATTGAACTGTGGGAGGAAGATTGCTTATTGCACTATTCCTCATCATTTTGAAAAGGTGTATATGCCACTCTCTGCTCTGTTCTCTGTTTCCCAACCTATAGAGAAAAAAGTTCATTTCCTTTACCCCTTCTTTTTTCCCTCCATTTAATTAGATTCCTTTAAAACAACAAAAAGACCAAAAAAAAAAAAGAAAATTCCAACACCTGTGTTTGTATTTATAACCTTAGAGTGTATATGTTAGGTTAGTACATGCACTGCATACATGACCACTGTCTACAACTACACCTTACATACCTTTATTATAAATATGAAAGGAGTTGAAAAGTTGTCATACTAAATGTCAGTTAAAAAGGAAAACAGATAAAATATTTTTGTGTATTCACCCAGAGCCCGCAAATATTTAAGTATTCTACACAGAACTTTATGTGAATTCTGTATCAGTATGTGGAAGGAAAAATATGCATCTATGTTTACCCAACATCTTCAACAAAGAAAACTGCAAGCCTTTTGCTACTTTCCCTATCTGATAGCTTTACCTAAGTTTGGACAATCTTTTCTTGAGCTGCTGCTATAAGATATTGTGCATCACTGGTGTTTCAACTCATAATCCTGGGTAATTTGCAAAGCTACTGAGAATCAGCTGTAAATATGTTACTGTGTTTAATAAGTTTGATTTTTTTTATAAATATATATATATACATATGTATATAAATAACTTCTGTGCTGGCTTTAAATATTCTTGAAGGAAATGAGTTTGCTGTGGCTAGGAATTTCCAAGTGCATATACAGGTCCTGTTCCACCCTAACCAAAAGCAACACTCAGACAGAATTGCAAACTGCAACAATACACACATGAGGAAGAATAATAGTATTTAGCTATTTGTACAAAAATATATTTTCTGAAATTAGAAGAAAATAAAGTGTTGTGGGAAAAATAGGTTACAAACACATAGAACACTGCAGGTTTATTTTTGCAATGAATTCTCGCTAGATTTATATTTACTATTTATTCTGTATAATTTTGTATTTTTTTCTTTCCAACTCACAAGAAAAGAAAAAGCATATTCCTGGCTAATTTTCAAACTAACCAAGGAACTGCTCTCTATTAATGAAAAAGAAATAAAGAGTTTTTTAAATGTCTTTTTCTTAAAGGTCACTTTTTAAGGAAGGCAGCAACTTCTGCATGCACAAGTTTAAAACTACTTGGGAATTAAACACAATGATTCTCACTCTTGCCATGTGGACAGAAGCATCTTATCCTTAGTTCAGTAAGGTCATTCAATTTCTGTGCATGACTGATGTGGTGCCAAAACACAATTTCTGACCTGCATCTATCTTCCTCCAAGCAAATCTTTTGTAAACTGACTATGCATGAGTTTTGTTTTTTTTTTTTTAATTCCTATTTGTAAAGTGAAAAATCAGCTTAATTACTACATGTATAGATATGTATGCTAAATTTAGCATTGAAATCTTGATAAACTCAAAGTGAAAAGATATATATTCTGTAGTTCAAAATGCTGTCCATGTCTTACCTATTTGTATATACAAATTAGAGTTCTTCATATTCTTCTACGTAAGTTTCTGACAGAAAAATTTCCTATATTATATATGAAAGTCAGATTCTCAGTTCTTTCAAATTTGCTTAGACATAACAACTTTTATGGTGCTATACTAATTTCTATAGTTTGAGAATCTGACCATCTTTTGTCTTTATTAACAAATCAACTTCCTTATTAATATTTTTGAGGTGTTACCAGTTTGTTATGGAAGTAAAACTTGGCTTTCATAAATCAAAATTCCAGTTATTAGAGAAGTATTATTTCTCCTTTCTATATCTGAGAATAATTTAATAAGAAAACCTGTCTATTTTGGAAGATTATGAAGAGTTAATGTGGCAACAACATATTTTGTTCCGTTGCTATCTTTATTCCAGACTATGAAAGACAATATTGAATATTGCTTGTGCAGGTAGGGGTGAGAAAAAAGGCAAAATGTGCGTGCAATAACTTTCATTAAAGGAGTTATATGATGTTATTTTAGATGTACTTGCATATTCAAGCACATGTAAATGTGTTTCATGAGCATGGAACCTATGGAAACCCATGCCTGGATCTGGAAGAACAACTGGGGGACAGATGGGATGGCTTAGAGCATTAAAATGACACTAAGTGTCTCCATTTAAAGAATTTAGTTTCACAGAGGGAAAAAAAAATCAAATAAATTTATTTTATAGAATAATTAAATGCAGTTAAAAATTGAATTTATTTAATGGAAATAGAAAGCTTTGAATGCTGAATCAGACATTAAATTGTTCTTTTTCAAATTCTCAGAGATCTCAAATTAGTGTAAAGGAAAAAATCAGAATACAAATGTAAATGGTACTTGATAACAGAGTTTATTATTTCAGTGTGGTTGATTTCAGTAGTTATTTCCAAAAAAAAAAAAGTGTGTAAAAATAACACCCTGCAATTGGCAAGATGAGGGGAAATGGTGATTCAAGCCCTCCGGCTTAGATTTAAGAGAAATAGCTTCAGACTAAAGACAATTGCCACATGCACAGATGTCACTTTGCTTAGCTGCTAACAGTTACTTGGCAGAATGTTGAGGACAACAGTGTGGCAAACATTCTTTTCCCTTGCAGCCTCAAAGCATCAGAAGGAAGAGTGAGCTAAATTAGTGTCAAAGCAAGTCAGTTACACAGCTGTATGGGAGCCTCGCTCAGCAGGATTAAAGAGACCTTTACCATTTAGCTTTCCTTCAGAAGGGAGAGTCATGCCTTTCACTTTATAAGGACAATTGCGCTCTGTGGCAGTCTATAACACTGCAAGTGGTTTGGCAGTATCCAGGAATCTCCAGGATGTGGCTCGCTGTCCACTTTCCTATCATCATGTTGCTTACTAGGCTGCCATGTAGTGAGCTTTTATAATGAGAAGAGCGGGGTCTGCCTTACATTCAGATAGTGATTTTTCCAACTATGGGGAAAATGTACACTGCCATAACAAAAAAGGACAAAGGTTTGACATCATATGATCATTTTTCAGCTAAAGAAAATCATTGTCTGCTTATAAAAAAAATCATGATATAAGAATGGCATCACATAAGAAAGAAGGATGTGATATCCATTCCTAGAAGTTTCTTGGAATATTCCAACAACTGGAAGTGTGTTGTTAATGTTATTGATACTTCCAGGAAGTTGGGAAGGGTATTCATAAATTTTCTTGTTAAAACCCTATTGTCATTTTTTTTCAGTGACAGTTAAGTGATTTGATACATTTTTACTTAGCTAGAATAATGGAGGTTGGAAGGCAAAGCATGTTTGACAGTATGCAACAAAGTGGATCCATTTTTTTCCTGTCAGCATGAGAGTTTAATTGAGTGCGAGAACAGTGCTTCATCAAGCACACTGGTGTAAGTGGCAGCTATGATGTTGTTGCTAGGGTACCTCAAGGTAACCAACACTACCATTTTTCACCTCACATTTGAACAGACCTGTTCCCTAAATAAACATATTAAAACAATTAATTACACTTTTTTGTTTTAAACTGTTCTTATCTTTTCAACTTCATAGAAGACAATTGTCTTTCTCTTTCTTTTTCTTCCTGCTACAGGTAAATTTCCCACAAACTTTTAGCATTGGTACTTGATTATATTGCCTGCAGTGATGCCTCTCCAAGCTTTTTAAAAGAAATAAAACCTAACCCTGCACTTAAAAAACCCTATCCAACAAAGACTATAAGTGTACACATCAATTAGAACATTTGCCTATTCAGAAATGGCCTCATATTTTTACACGTTCTTTTCCATTTGAATGACAGATCAACCTTTCTGTCATCTATTCCAGACTGAAAACTAGTTTGTACTTCTTTGCGGTGATGTGTCAAACCTATCAGATTTGAATATAATCCTTTTTAACTTGCAGTCATTGTTTCTCTGATTGGAATTGGAGGATCAGTTTTCCGCCCCTCTATGCATGACAAAAATGTTCCCTGCATGACTCTAAATGGAAGATGTTTGCCATGTACCACTTAACTTACCTACAAAGAGATTATTAATTGTATAGTGTGTTAAACTGAAGAAATAAGTTTGGCCAGGATGGGAAACCAAAATATCTTAGAAAGATTAATTTCTTGTATGTTAATAAAAAATAATAGTTATCACAAATAGGACATTATTTCACAGGATAAAGTGATAGTGGCAAGAGGCAAAAATGGAGACTGAATCTCAAAGTCATCACCAGAAGGAATTCTGGATTATCATCCTGAGGGTGTCAATGTTTACAGCAACACACTTTATTAGTCACACCAAAACAATCTGCAAGCTTCATGTAGAGGTACTGAAATAATCCTGAGATTAAAGACCAATCAAACACAATTCAAAAGACCAGAACCTTTCTTAAGACTGGCACATTTGTCTTCTGTTGTACTCCTTAACACAGAATATCTGCATTTCCATTAATGAATTTCACACTCAGCCATAGACTGACCTCTGGCATTACGATCTGTTGCAATTGAAATCTACTCCTTGGAGAATTTTTTCATTGTATACATTACCTTCAGTTGAGTTCCTCTGGGACCTGATGATGGGTGCACCATTGGGGATCTGAGACAGGGAAGATAATCTTGTGTTGTAAGTCAAAAACTGTCTTTCTTTTTCAATTTTCCAAAGTTTGTGATATTCTTGATATTGTTTGAAGAGCTAAATCCTTTTGTTCCTTAAAACAGAAATGAACTGTAGCTGGAATCAATATATTTTCCATAATGAAAAGATAAAGCATGGTGTTTTCTTTCCTGCACAACTCCTAACAATCAGCCTTGGCTTTTTGACACAACAGAACAAATTCTAAAGAGCCACAGTCTAATAGAAAGCAGCTAACCTTGAGGAAGAACATAAAAGGGCAGATGCTGTTCAGCTCTATGAAAGCAAAATGCGATGAAGAATTTTTATTTTATTTATTCAGCTTCACCAAGATGCAAGAGTGGAAGTACATGCATACAGTACATTTCATAAAACATTTACCAAAGTTTCATGTTCTAAGACATTAACTTCAAAACATTCACAGTATGTGAATATTACTACTGGAAGGACTACTTCTACTTGATTTTCACTTACAGTTTATGAAATGGAATGCTGGAATACAGAAAAGAAGAAACAATATGGTTTCATGTTTCAAGGAGAAATGTTATTTATTATAATTTCAGCTGTTTGTTTTTGTTAAAAAAATCATCCAGACTATTTCATTTTCAGATAATTTTTTTACAAGTTTAGAAGTTTTAAAATTCTTCTAGTTTTAATTATTTACCAAATAAACTACAGAAGAGCAATTACTTTTTCAAATAGAAAGAAATCTGAAACCCTTTATATATGAAGAAATACTGTAGCATGCCAGGATAAACTTGCTTTTTAAAAGAAACTATGAAATTTATTTTGTCAGCTCATAAGAGTTAGCATTATTTTTAGTTTTAAATTAAGACAGCTCAGCAACTTTCCATTTTTCAAAATTCAAAGCCAACATAACACTTCCATAATGACACATATTTGGGTTGAATGCATATTAAACAGTTCCATGTTAAGATATATTAACAAAAAAACCAAAAACCTTTCAAATATAATCTACTACTTTCCCTCATATTCCCTACTGAAATGGTATAGTGTACTGTGTAATAATAATAAAAATAATAATATATTTCCTGGGAAAGGAGACCAAACTAGACAAATTCTTTTGTATCTTCATTATATATGCTTTTTGGAGAGTAGGATATAATGGATTCCCATCCCTGCAGCACATCATGTTTACACAGTTCATACAGCATGCAAAAAAGAACGATTTGGCCTAACTAGTAGTCTATGCAAGTATGCTCTTTTGTAAGTGAAAAGCTGTTGCCATTGCAATTTTAAGAAGATCTTGTGTGTCAAACATCCTTTAGATATAACTGTTAGATCAGACCCCATAGATATCAGATAATTATGAAACTTGATACAAGAAGTTTCAAGCTTGATACAAACAAGATTCCAGGCTGAGAATTCTGGGATAGTTTATTGTAATCCAGACACCCTAGAATTTGGGTAGTTGGAGCGCAGTGAAAAACATCCATCATTTTTTTACAAAGGAAAGGTTCTTGAGCAACAGTTCAAGACTGAGATTGCTTTTCTCATCTTGCTCATCTTGAGGTGCTCAATGTTCCACAATGTTGGATCACATTACTTAAGGATGAACATAAAACATCACTAAATAGGAAATGTAGCATTTAGATGCCATTAAAAAAAAAAAAGGTAAATGTTTCCATCGAATAATAATGAAATGAAGATTAATATTTGGAGATTTTAATTGCCTCGTGTTACACTAGTGTCTTTAAGTAATGTATTACTTCAGGAGAGATGGGG
>NW_005054407.1:317784-380295 GCF_000277835.1 Geospiza fortis | reverse complement strand
TCCTGATCACTCACACATTTGGATGTCCTGAAGGGAAATGTTGTGCAGAGGATAGCTATTTCTATGCTACCATACATGATAGTATGAAGGCTGAATCATACTTTATAAATTCTAAAGTAATTGTTTATTATAGGCTCCAAGGACTAAAATGTAATCTGAAGTTGGACTTGCAGTCTCAGCTTCCATGATTATTTTTATTAATAAAAATGACTGCAGAACATACAGAAGCTTTATTATTCCCCATATAAAAGCATTTATGTAAAGAAAAAGATTACCCTCTGAATTTTTGATTAATGCCCTGATCCAAGGGCCATTAAAGCTAAGGAATTATGTTTTTCAGATACAGAGTAATGCAGAAGCATCTTAGAAGTCTATGGTTTTGTCTGCGCAGATACATATAGAAAAACAGTACTTACAAAAGCATTGGGGTGTTGTCGCATCCTATTGTTTTCCAAACAGCATAAGTTGGAACTAGACAAGACCAGACCCTGTTCGTAACTATAAGGGTCTGACCATATACTAGAAAAATACCTCACAAAATTTATTCTGAACACTCCCATGACACAGTCTCCTGAAAAATGAAAAGGTATGTGTCTGTTTCTTCCCCTCATTTTTTCTAACACCTAAGTATTAAGAAGATCACAGTGTGGGTTATAAAGGTAAATGTGAATAATAAATGCCTGAAATACATTGGAATAATAAGAAAACCTTCTTCACTACTGCAGCACTGAGATTCTGTACCTAAAGTACCCATGGAACCTCACACCCTTGAAGCAGGAGGCTAGACTAGACAGCTTCCAGAGGTCCCTTCCAGGGACAATATCTGTGGTTCTAATATGATTCTGCAAAAGATTTTTTAGGGCAAGATAGTCTACAGTCTTTCTTTTCTATACACAGTCTTCCTGAATATGAAGTTAAAGAAAAAGGCAATAGTCACCAAACACTGACATGAAATAAAAGCTTTTCATGTAACTCTTTCTGTAACATGCAGATACAGTCATTTGGATTTTGCATCGAATAAACAGTACTTCTTTGATAGTATTATATTGGTGATGGTGAACTCTGGCTACCTAAGTTTATTATTAAAAGCACTTTCTTCCAGAATAGATGACTTCAGATCTCCAAATAAAATACGGAAACTATCTGAAACACTTGAAGAGTGTCCCTTTCTGTACTGGTAGAATTAATGATTCTTGTTTTCATGACACACTGCTGGTGTAATTCTTCACTCATTTCAAAGGTAACAATCATAGTTTTTTAAAATTTCTTCCAGGTTTTAATTCAACATATTCTGTTTGTCAAAAGGACAAATTATTAAGCAGTATATAAGTAATGTATGTTTTAAATTAAAAACTATTTTACATAAAAATTCTACTTTAAATCTTTAAAATTGTGAAGTAGCAATTGGAAAAGACTCTTTGGTCTAAGCGCAGTGCTTCATGCTACTTAGTAATCAGCTTTTTAAAAATCCTCCTATGATATGTTATCTGTTACCTGAAACCCAGTACTTCCATACAGATTTAGGGCAAATATTTATGCAATTATATTTCGATGTTTCTTATAGTCTTTAGCTATTAAAGTTAGCTATTTTTGAAGGCTGGATACTAAATGGGTCTCTGATTTGTCCTAGGATGGCTGTTAGTAAGATCGTTATATGTACTTGTACAAATATTACATTCTTGTATATCTTTGTGGAAACCAAATTTCCCAGACCTAACTAGACCTACATCTGGAAGTGGTTTCCTAACTTTGCTAATAGAGTATTTTTTAATAAAAATGCCTATAATTTTAATAAAAATCAAACTAGAGTTTTTAGAAATAAACAAAAAATACTTGTTATTCCTAGAGTTTAAAAGCAGAAGATTAGACACCAATCATGTAAATCTTTGACAAAGAAGATCAATAAAAAAATGTATTTGTTTTCTACCTAAATATGTAAATACACTGCCACATAGTTTTGAAATTTTTATTCCTACATAAGATGCTTTTTCAGACAACAAATGCCCAACATAGCTATGGAATTTGGCTGACTTAATACACAGTTGTATTCTCTTGGTACTGCAGTGAATCCTTGGTCTGACATCTAAAAGGTAGATCCAAGAGAGGACTGAAAATCATTGTGTTTTAATTAAAACAAAAACAAACAAACAAATAAACAAAACCTGTAAGAAACCCCACAACAAAAGAAAAAAAATCCTTAATTAAAAAAAGGGAAAGAAAAATCATTAGAATATTTCAAGGATGTATCCATTGTTCTCTGCATAACCTATCACTTACTTTTATTTATCATCCATCTCATTTAGTTCTTTATTTACTTTCTTTTTAAAATTTCTTTTTTCATGTATGTAAAATTTTGTAGCCTGGATAAATTTAAGTTGTGGGGTTTTAGGTAGCAACTAAGTGTTTGTTGTTCACCACTGGCCAATGATCTCTACAGTGAGCTTTTAAAACAACACAGATCCTTTAGGTCCTAATAAACATACTAGTGTATAACTCATTTTTTTGCTCCTTTCTCTTTTGGTGTAAAAAAATCACAATGCAAACAAGGAAATAAATATTTATATGAGGAGAGGAAGAAAAAGAATTGCATCTCAAGTTGACTTGGAATTTTCCATCAAAGTACAACTCGATGGAAAAATATGTTTTGCTTTAGGAATTATATTCTTTTCTATTCCTTAAAATTGAACATATTTATGAACAACTTTTAATAAATATTTTGATATTTTACTTCCTGTTTTATTACAGTCCTTAGCAAATTTGGAGTTTCAACTTTTTAAATTGATCTAATGTGTATAGAACCCAACAGCTCATTTGTGTAGTATGTTAAGATTATCAGTTCTCATTATGCGAGTATAAGAATACAAATTATTAGGTTTGTGTGCCAGACTCTTAAAATGCATTCCTGGATAGGATCTCTCATACCAACTGACTGCCAGCCCTGCAAGCCTCTGCGGGAGCTGCTTTTGGATTAGTTGCTGATGTTTATTCCAACCTTCTAAGGGAGATTGTGGAGGAGATAAATTGTACCCTATACTTAATGTTCACATGGTAGATGAAAGAGCTAAGGAATTTATTTCCACAACTGGGAACAGCTTCTAGTGGTGGATCAAAATTTTTTACTGCAATTCTGTTCTAACTAGTTTAGAGGCGTGAAATCGTGAAATAGTAACTACTGAGAAACACATTATGGTTTTTTTTAATATATTTAGGAAAATATGAAGTCATCTCTCTGTAAGATCTTGTCCTATTTTCTCAGATTTTGATGGGTTTGATTTTTTTAATTCCTTTTTTTTTTCTTCTTTCTTCTTCTTAAGTTTCTAAGTTATAAAAAACTACTTAATTTTCCTTGATATGCAGGGATAGGCATAATTTTTTTACAGTTAATTGCTGTGGATCAAGAGGAAGCTGTGTAACTTATTAATGTTACATAATTATTTCTTCTTTTCTATTTAAACATCATCGTCTGCCTAAGTCTTTAGCTTTACCTGTGAGACTTTTCCTAAGGAAACATTTTCCTGTTTCCACCAGCAAGATAGGAACAAAAATTTGAGAGGAAAAGATTCACTGCTAACATATCTGTAGCAGAGGTTTGTGTATTTTTCTACCCATTTACCTACTAATCTTTGTTAAGCTGTTGCTGTATTGATGGATCAGTTTTTCCACTCCAGCTGCCATCACATTTTTTTGTCAAGCATTCCTATTAAACATGCATTGCAATACAAAACTCAGCTGGTCTATCAACAGATTGATCTTCAAATTCAGGAAATTCAATCTTTGATAAAAGGTTTGAATTGTTTGTATGAAAGAAACATGGCATATCAAGTATTTCCTTTATGGTTTGTAGTGAATATAAGATGTATTATCATAGACAAAATCCCAGCACATGAAAAAGTTGCAAGGTCCAAGATCCTCACTAGATCCAGAGTGCTGTGGCCCCTCCAACTACTGATTCTGGGACGTCTGCCTGCTTTGGAAATAAACCCGTGCTACTAGCAAGGATTTTCTGTAACAGCTGATTTGGACAGCTAAAACATTAATTGAAATAACAATAAATTTTTGGGTTTGTGTTTATGATGTGCTCCCTTTTGGCTGTAACAAAGTTTGAGTAGACACTTTCACAAAAATTTCTGGTGAAGAAGACAGCCAGGTATGGCATTAGTAGGATTGAGTAATACATATAAAGAACAAAAAAAAAGCTAAGGCTTAAGCACTGACACAATATTTATGCAGACTGACTTTTATATTATACCTTTATATTATACCTTTAACAATCTCTCATCAGCAGAAGTGACTGACAGTTGAACACTTCGTACTCTGCACCATTTTAATTCAAAGAGCACAATTTACAATAATCTTTCTGAAAGAACATTAGTTCATAAGGCATACAGCTTTTTTCTTTTTGCATTTTCATTAATTGTTTCATTTAGTTTAAAATGTGAATTTTCAATGGTGGTATTTCTTTGTGAATCAGAATTGAATGGCTTCCAATTTTTTTCCAGAGCAAGAATATTTTCCCTATTACACATCCTACTTTTTTAAATTATCAAGATGATTTTTTAAAGAAATAAAAGATCTGTATTTCCCTCTAGTTTGTACTGTTTATCAAGATTTGCTCCTAGAACTCTATTTTCCAAACAAGATTGTTCCATGCATAATTCAAATGAAGAGCTACTTCTTTCCATATATATGGGATGGAATATAGTGGAAAAAAAGGTAATCCTTCTTAGTCTGTGCAAGCGTTAAAACACAATAAATAAATTTAAAAAAATACATAAAGGATCTCTGGTCTGAAAATTTGAACATTTAAATAGTTTTACCAGAAGTTAAATAGGGTAAAGAACTTGAGAAAGTTCAAGACCAGGGCATATGATTTTTTGTATTAAAAGGAAGGATTAAAGATTTGCAGTTTCTGAAGTAGTCATTGAGAGTTTAAGTAGTAAATTTAATTATTTTCCATAATTAATAATATTTTGCAATAACACTACTCATATTCATACTGGCAAAGAATCTATTGAAATGATCTATTATGGAATATCAAGAGCAATTATGAAAATATTTAAATCAATTTAAAAAAGTAACTGAAATGTCTTTCTTTAAGGATTTCTTGAATACTGGGCCTTATGGTTTTGGTATGTAGGTTCTTCAGCCATAGTCATTCTCTGACTGTTTTGAAAACATTTTAGAAACCACAACTATCAAGTTCAAATTGTGCCATACATATTTTTGTGACATGGAGTTTATAAAGTTTGTGATATTTGACTATAATTATTAGATATTTGTGCCATCATATTAAGAGTTTTCCCAGAAATTTACATTTGTGTAAATGGTTTGGTTTCTGTTGCATATAAATATGAAGTAGTGGTTCATGATCATTAAGAATGCTTAGACTTCATCTCATTAACATAGTCTTCTCCTTTTAAAGGAAATTTATATAAAATGATGGATGCTACAGGTTATGTATTCAGCTTAGAATAAATTTTGTGATAATCAGCATTATTTTGTCCCGAACAGAAAACCCTTAAACAGAGCATATTTATTGAAATGGAAATATAAAGCTTTGATGTAAGTTTCTTTAGAAAGTGAAAAAAGATGCTGAACCAGACACGATGGTTTGTACAGGCTGTGTGTTTCCAAATCTTTTTGACATGCTGTCCAGAAGAATAAGCCAGACTACCAAGGGGTTTGAAAGGAGACTTCCTAAGTGATTTTAAAAAGTAATACAGTTTCTTAATTCATCAACTGTTATTAAATTAGTGTGTTCCCTTAACTGTCACCTCAGGTTTCATCCAAACATAATTCTACAGTTATGTCTAACCACAGGGCATGTATTCACAAAACCATTTAAAATGCATCTTTTTTTTTACTGATATACTCTGTATATTGTTCCATACTACAATTTCTTTGTAATGATTGCAGAACAGCAATATTGTTAAGAAGATGAAGTTTAATAACATGTCAATCTTCAGCTTAGAAATCATTTAGCGTAACAAACAGATGGATGTCTTTCTCCTTCAAAGCAAGTACTGTTGTAAACTTCCCCTCTGAATGAAAATGAGTGAACAGCACATTTTAAAAAATGTTCATGTGTAAACTGTGTAAAATATGCACAACTATTCATGTGGACATCTATACGCTTCCACTCACAGGTTTGTCCCTCATGCCTTTCTTAAAAAAAAAAAAGACATCATGCAGTCCCCATCTCTGCTTTTCAGGTCACATCTGAAAATTCATTATGCTTCAAAAAGATTTTAAAGATCTTATTTCTGGTTTTGGTGAATAGGCAACCCATTTTTTTGGGATTTAAACATTTTGAAAGAAATTGATCCACATCCAGGCCAGTAGACAAACAAGGTTCTTTCTCTCCCTGTTTGTTTTTCACACTTAATAAGACACTTCACCTGCTCACCATCAAGAGCAGATTGATCTTCACTAGTGTTCAAACATTCATTCACTCATCTACACTCACAGTTCCTGAGACCACAGACACCAATCTTTATATATCAGACATCACCTTAAAAAGAAAAAGTCAGTCAGTAAAATATAAAATAGACATTCAGAGGATAGAGAAGCTCAGATTTGTGACCACCAGTGGAAACTGACCATACATAAGTCTATGGAACTTTATGAGATGCATCCTAGAGTCCTGAGGGGATCAGCTGATGTAGCCGCCAGGCCACTCTCCATCATACTTTAAAAGTCATGGCAGTCAGGCAAGGTTCCTGGTGACTGGAAGAAGGGAAACAATGAATCTACATTAAAAAATGCCAGAAAACAGAAGGCCCTGGGAAGATCATGGAACAGATCCTCTTAGAAGCTGTGCTAAGATAATAAAGGACAGGGAAGTTGTTTGAAACAGGTAACATTGCTTCACCAAATGCTCTAAACTGGGGAGAGATAGATTTTATGGGGGGATTTAATGGGGTGGATGAGGAATTGGTTGGATAGTCACATCCGGAAGGCAATGCTCAATGGCTCAATGTTCAGACAGAAATCAGTGTCAAGTGATGCCCCTCAGGGGTTCATATTTGGATCAGTATGTTTTCATGTCTTCATCAGTGACATAGTTGGATTGAGTGCACTCTCAGTTGGTTTGCAAATGACGTCAAGTTTAGTGGTTCAGGTGACACACCTGAGGGACAGGATGCCTTTCAAGAGGGGACAAGTGGGCTCAGGTGAAACCATATGATCCAACGTGCTGCATCTGGGTCAGGACAACCCTCAGTGCCAAAAAAATCTTGGGGTTGAAGGGTCTGGGAGCAGCCCTTCTGAGAAGGACTTGGCGGCGCTGGCAAATGGAAACTGGACAGAAAGACAAAAGAACGGTTGCCAGCAAGTCAATGAAGGTGATTTTCTTTCTCTACTCTGCTCTTTTGAGACACCACCTGTACTGCATCTGGCTCTGGGTTCTTTGGCTCAGGAAGGAGATAGACCTGTTGAAATGGGTCCAGAGGAGAGCAACAGAAATGATCAGAGGCCTGAATCATCACTCCTATGAGAAAAGTCTGACATGGTTTGGGTTGGTCAGCCTGGAGAAGACCTCAGGAAGACCTCATCATGGTCTTGCAGCACATGGGAGTACAAAGGGAGCTTGTAAGAAACATGGGGACAAACCTCTTGCATGGACCTGTTGAGATAGGACAAGGGGCAATGAGTTTTATTTAAAAGGGTAGATTTAGACTAGCTATAAAGAAGAGTTTTTCAAAATGAGGGTGGTGAAACACCAAAAGAGTGTCCCATCCCAGGAAAGATTCCAAGCCAGGTTGGACGGGGCTCTGAGCAACTTAATCTAGTTGAAGATGTCCCTGCTTATTACAGGAAGGTTGGACTAGATGTTCTTTGAGGTCCCTTCTACCCTAAACTATTCAATGAGTCTGTGATCTTGGGAACTTCATTTAATCTTGTATACTTACTTTAAATTTATTTGTAGAAGAACAAGAACAAATCCAACCTCAGGACACACTTATTTTTGGGACTGAGTTTCAGGTTCCGTTTATTTATGGTCCTGTAAATCTGACATTTTTCTCTGTCCTTTAAGCTATATAAGTCATTCTGTCATGGTTCATTCATTAGTGGATTGATATATCAAAATTATTTGTTGACAATTAGATCTATCAATTCTATTTCTACATCCAGATATTTGTATTCATCTTATTTAAACCCAGTGCAATTCACAATGCTTCCGATTCAAAACTCATTATTCTTCCGAGGAGAAAGGCAGGACTGCATTCTTCATTCTACAATTCTCAAAAGAAGGACATGTAAAATGGGATTCATCCCAGGGTCTTTTTTTTTGTGGCTGAGAGAAAGACACATTGTCTCTTCACAATGTAGATATTTAAAGCAAATCAGATGAATCTGCTCTAATTTTTTTTTTCTCTTGTGAATATAATAGGAGATCAGGTGATGCAGACACATTTATCACAGCTCCCGAAAGCTGTATGAGGCAGAATCCTCACAGAGAGCTGTCAGGACTTTTCCAAGTTCACAGGAAATATCTTGCAAAGGCGATTCAGCGCAGGTCCCTTGGGTCTCATTTGTAGAAATTCTTTTCTGCCTAAAAGAATTGTACTGACAGTCTATAAATATAACATTTACAGGGTTTGGAGGGGAATTACTGAAGGTGTATTGCTGGGAGGTAAAAATGCTTTCCATGATTTTATGGTCACTTCAATTTAATTCTTTCCCTCCTGTAATTATTTTCGTACTTCTGATTAGTCATTCAGTCATTGGTTTCCTGATTATTTAATCAAATTAATTTCCATACTGACTATCTATAATTTTTACCAGTTGCTCAAACAATTTCCATTTACTATGTTTCTAAACTATACTCATAAAACACTGAATGTAAATATCTACGTTAAGTCTGCATTTGCCTCTCATCCTTTCAGTACAAATAGAGGAAAATAAGATGTTTATCAAAATACAAGTGTTACTTTGGCTTCATTCTGTAGAGATTTTTCATCAAAAGTAATTATTTTAATGTACACAGAGTAGAAAATAATTCTAAGCAAATATTTAACATGCAATTTTCACGACTGCCCAATGGCCTAGCAAACAAAGAATTAGGATTATGATTTTATGAGAGGCCTCTTCAAATACAATGCATTTTGGAAGACTGACTTTTCATATTACTGGCTGGGTTCTTTTTTTTTTTTTTTCTTTGTAGTACTTCATGTGCTGAACCAAAACTTTAAGTATTGAGTATAATATATTACAACTTTTGAAAAATAAATTCGGGCAAAATACTATAGAAGCATATATAACATATATTGAAGCACTATAGCATATATTGCTTCAGCATTATAATCTGACTTGAACAGCTAAAGTTGGCTTGATGTACAAAGCTCGATTTTATTACTGAGCTTGTCTTAAGTCATGAGGCTTTTAAAGGTAATGACACCCGATATTTTATATTAAAACTTTAAGTGTCTTATATATTCACCCAAAGTTGACTACACCTTTGAAGGGAAGGTGTATATACATATTTCTATACACACACACACACACACACACACACACACACACGCGCGCGCGTATAAAAATATACATATCTCCAAGCTTTTATAGATATATATTATAGCTATCTCCAAATTTATCTTCTGTCTCTTCATATGCTATATCACTGCATTTCATGTAGCTGTAACATTTGATTTGTTAACTGGCAATATTTGATTTGAGTTTAAACATTATGAAAAATGGAAAATAGAAACCAGATATTTCTATTGGGAAAAAAAAAATCAATGACAAGGAAAGAAACCTGTGGCACAGGAACAGGATAAATAATAGCAATGCTATTAAAAAGCTCTGGAGCCTAGGACTGTATATTTAAGTGGATTTGCCATACCAGGAGAGCATAAATAGCAAATTATTAAAGCATATATATTTATTAGAAATGGTGTACTTCTTTCTCCTTTTCACATATTATTATCCAAACTAGCTTTGCAGTGAATATGTTATCTATCACATTTGCCTAACAGGCAAATCATGCATTTATAGTTACAATTTTGTCATTGTTTTGACTAATTCAGGCAAAATTAAGAAGCAAAACCACACACAAAAATAAGGTGAGCCCATATAGAGAAGTGCATAATGTATCTGTTTCCCTCTCCTTATGAAGGAGTGCATTTCTCACTTTTTAGAGCAAGGCAAAGGACAGGTGAGGGAAAGTGATTCAGCCTAAGCTGAAAGGAGCAAACTACACCAAATGAATTTGCATTCTCCCAAAGCTGTGACTGATCTACAGGCAAATCGTCATGTATTTCATACATTTCTATTAAATTATCTGGAATTCTCCTCTAAGTGAAAACACAGATCAAAAACTAGGGTTTGTGAGTCAATAACTGCAAAGTTACTAATGCTTTGGGGTCTGAAGGTGGGAGGCAGTGCACAATGCAGGGATGTTCACAAGACATGTCAGTATTTTCTGTGCTTCAGTAGGGAGGGCATGTGTAACGTTGAAAAGAAGTTTGAGATATTTTACAATATTATACAATGCTATTTGATCTATAAGCATTTAGTCTTAAAATCTTTCATTGTTTTTGCTTTTCTCATACCTATCAAAATTCCCAGCTCCTTTCTCTAGACTTATAGAACCAAAACCTTTTCTTTAATTCAAAAGAAAAAATTGCAATAAGGTGGGTTTTTTTTCTGTTTTTATCCAGATCAGATGACTCGAAAGTCAGAATAATGGACAATAGACATCAACATAATAGGTGTATAAAATATTTGTAAAAAACTCTTTACACAAGCACTAGATATGTCTATTACTGACAATATAAACTTTGACTAAAATAACTCCAGTCTTTAAAATTTTTTGATGGTGTACAAGTTTGTCAGTTGACAAAGGAATTTTTTTTTAACCTGGAGGAATTTCCAAATACATTCAATTCTGAATATGCCGCAACATAGTGACAGTGGAGATGACTTCAGACTTTGAAAGAAAACATTTATCATATTCCATTCAATGGACACACACTCCCACCATATACACAAAAGGGTCACACAAGCACAGTGACCACAGTCTGGTAAATTCGCTTGAGGTTGATATATTAACAAGGGAAATATTGCAGTTATTTGCTGCAATAGTATGTATGTTGAATATTCAGAAATAACATGTATGTTTTCTTCTTCAATTTTCTGTAATTTAAAGATTGTAGAAATATGGAAAACTCTTAATGGTTTTATGGCCACAGAGTATTCTAAAAAATAATTTTAGGAGGGTGTTTCTCCTTCATCTGCATATCTTCTACTAGTTCACCATGGCTTAAATTTTTTTAGATTTTTTTTTTAATAATCAATGAAAATTGATGCAGCATTAGACTAGAGACACTGATTTAAGTGTCTAAATGTAGCTGTCTAAGCATCTGTCAAGGTCAGTGAAGAGCTAGGTAAGAAAGCCCTTGGAGCCAAGAGACTAGTCTGCTGATCAAATGTAGGTGCTTCTCTTAACGTGCTACGTCTCTCTAGCCTCTCTTGCCTGAATTGTCTGATTATCCCCTGACCGTAAAGGAGCCTTTGACAGCTCTCAAGGCTGCACTTCTTCACTGCTACAGACTTCCTCTTTCCCTGGTACAAAGAATTTCAACTTCTCTTCTGCCCATAGAACTAGCTCAACAGCAAGTGTGGAGACACTCACAATGTTACGAATTTTTCATAATAAAACTCACAAAAATTACACCATTCTTTAGGAAAGCTGAGGAATAATTGCAGAAAACCTAAAGAACTGGTCCACAAAAAGAGACGTGATGGCTTGGCCTTGTTTAGATTGAAGATCACTATGTTTTCCAGGCTGATGTGGAGAAAGCAGGAAAGAATTGAGGTGAAGCAAGAATGACCAGTTCAGCTTTAAATTATTACTCTGGCCAGGGGCTTGAATAGCTTGAATTTAAGCTTCATATTGCATGTCTTGTGAATCACCTGAATTTTTTTGGATGGGTTAAGTTTTAGTGTCTTCATTGATTATTATATTGACCTGTATTAATGACAATACGCTCTTCAAACAACATTATATTTTTGTTAACCTTTAGCAACAGACTAAAATAAGTATTAATGACAAACTACATCTGCTGCTTTCTCTCTGTCTGTATGTTTCATCCTTCCTATATTCATCACCTCTGTAACAGAATATTCTAGCCAAAATTGTTCCCAATGCAGCCAGAACAAATAGCTTTCCACAGAATATGGGAATATATGCTAGAATCTCACCTGCTTGTATTGATGTATTCTGGTTCATCACATGCTTTACACGTTGCTGTTATTTTGCCTGTACAGACACAATCTGTCTCTTAAATTATATAATTTAGAAACAGTTCCATTATTTCAGAGACATTAGTACTGCTAAATACGTTTTGTCATCTTATTTAAATCATTTTATATAAGCATTTGCTGTCAAATGCATGCTTGAGACTTTTTGAATGATTCTAGCCTACAGAACAACTGTCAGCATCAACAAAGTTATCTGTGCTAAAACACAGATGCCCATATTAAAAGTTAATGCCTTACTTATTCTGTGGAATATGCAAAAAAATTTAACCAGAGCCCACCTGATTATCTGATGAAAAGTGATAAATTTTTCTCCCCAGGATTCACTGGAATACTGGTTCTAGTTTAGAAATAAAAACTGTATTTTAGTTATGGAGAGAATCTATTCATTACAGTTTTACATATGCAGGCACAATAAAGACATTTGCTATAGATTTGCTATAGACATTAAGAATTATTATGAACATTATACCACTATACAGTTAACTTACCAGTCTAAATTTTATATACATATGTTTAATATAACATTGAATTAGCATGTATTCCATGACGTATATAAATTAATATTTTAAATGCCATGACTTTTGTAAGCAGCTGTATTTAACATTCTGGAATCTTCAGCAAAGTTACTAGCAAAAGCTTCCTTTTTGGTAAGTATTAGTGTTAAAATTTAAAACAAAATAGAGCAAAAGTAGCTAAATGAGAAAGTTTTCTGATTTTCTTCATATTGGCTAAAATTACATAGCATATATTTCAGAAAAAGCCATCTAAATTTAAACTAAATTTCTGAATCTGTACAATAACCTGAATTTACATTCAAATGACTGAAAAAAGGTAAAACATATATGGATTGTGATAGTCATTATGAGCATTTAATATTCACTTCAATATTGTAACTCTTTGGTGTATGCAACATGTAACAAAATTCCCTCACAAGAATCTCATTCTAATAATTTCCAGGCTTTCATGTTGTATCTTTCACTGGTGAGCTTGAAGAAAATGCATAGCACATTATATCAAATATCTCTTTAGTGGTAGGCATAACTGCACTATTTTTATTTTATAGCTACATTATGATTTGCCTAAGGGGCCTCAAAAAGCCAGAGGCCATTATGCTTTAACAATCCCTGGATGATTGAATAAAAGAGAAAAAAAAAGACTAATTATGGATTGAAGTTGTATATTTGAAATTGAATCAATGTATTCAGAAAATTTCTGCTCTGGACTCAGTTTTAAAGGATTAAAAGGCCAAACCATGACAAGGTTGAGTACTTTGAAGGCTGATTTAAATGGTAAGGCTTAATCATCTAGTGGGTATGGAGGCATAAATCAAAATGGATTAACAGTTTACAACTTAGCATTTTAGTCTACATAAACTTTGCTGGATATTTTTCAAAGTCAATGAAGAGTGATGAGCCCCCTAGCACATTCTTTAACAGTGAAATGAGTTGTGCCTAAATATTATGCCTGTCTTTTGAAGGCTTGTATCTGGGAAAATGAAGTTTACCTCTTTTGACCCATCTCTCAGCTGTATCCAACTCCTGAGCATACACTGTGGCAACTATGTGTGTTTGTACAGCACATGTAAACTATTAGATGTGAAAAGGAGCCTGGGTGCCTCTGTGCTCAAAGTTATCCATGCAAGGGAATTGAGGACTCTGTGTCAGAAACCAAGGGCTCCTACACAGTGCACAAGAAGAGGTACTTTTTTCAAGGTCTTGTAGTGATGGGACAAGGGCAAATGGATTTCAATTATATGAAAATAGATTTAGGTTAGGTATTAGGAAAGAATTTTTACTATGAGGGTGGTGAGACCCTGCAACAGCTTGTCTAGAGAAGTGATGTCCCACCCCTGGAGGTGCTCAGAGCCACATTGGGTGGAGCTCTGAGCAGTCTGGTCTTATGAAAGTGTCCCTGCTCACAACAGGGGGTTGGAACTGAATGATCTTTAAGACCCTTTCAATACAAACCATTCTATATTTTTATTACTACTGTTTCTTTTACCTAACTGACAGCCTCCCGTTTAGTGCTTAAGTGACTGTCATGAGCATGAGAAATGTACATTTGCAATCCTTCATGCATGTAGGGGAAACTGAAGCGCAGATTTTCGTTGTACAAAAAGATACTTCAGCCTGTCAGGTTTGTTTAAAGGCATTTCACAACCTTTCATCAAAAGCATTATAGAAGTGTACAGGAGGCTCAACTACACTTTCTGTGTCATATTATTTCTTAAGAGAGGATTTTCAGGAATGATTGGGCAGATGCTATGATGTTCAGGATTTCTAACTTGGAAATGTTTAGTAATACTATCTGTAAAGTCTGCATTAGTGTAAACTCCTTTCACTTCAGTGACGGATGAATAGGCATTAAAATTTTAGATTTAGATACCTACTTCCTGTTTAATTTAAGTGCTTTTGGTATTTTCTCTTCTTTCTGTTATTTCAAAATACATGTATAAAACACAGAAATTGCCCAAAAACAGTAGTAAAGTTCTCTTCAAAGCTTTACTGACCTTTGGTTGAACTTGATCTGAACTGTTAACAAGAATCCTGAACGTCAAGTCCTGGATGATTTTTTTGGCATTTTAGTAGTGCATTTAGAGACTATACCACAATAAAAATATTTGCTGTCAGATTGCTGTTAAATTCATACCTTTGCTACTGATAAACTCCTTAATAATGGTACAAATTGGTAATGTTTGGCAATGTTAGAGAAATCCACATTAAAAAAAAAAAACCAAAACTAGACTAAAAACATTTCAGATATATGCACAAATGCACAAATACAATTTTGACAGAAGTACATTAAAATACCATTCAGCACAGCCTTTCTCCTGCACATACTCTGAATAAACATCTCTTTTTCTGGTCCATGAGGAATAAGGAAGATTCAGTTGTACTTCTTTCCAACCACTGCTCAGCTACTGCCCAGAGCTGCTTTAACTTCTTCACATGAGAGACCGGGAGAGCTGTGCTGGGCTGTGTTGCCCTGGGGCTTCCTGGGAATCAGAAGACATTTCTGCACCAGCCTGGGCTCCTCACATTTTGACCTCCTGCAGCCACCTCTTCCACAACAGAACCAGATGGGTTTCCTGCAAGTAAGGACTTGCTTGTCTGAGGAAAATGAAGTTGGAAAAATATGGGCATTTGAGTCTGATCCAAAGCCTGCTGATCCCTGTGTTTTTGGCGTTGGCTGAGCTGTTAAGATCCAATCTTGATCTGTCCAGTGTCAGTGAAAGCTGTGTCTGGTTAGAAAGACAGGTATTGCTTTGTACTGTCAACACTCCATGTCCACCAACTTACTTCTGGTAGTCACAACAGAGACAAAAAATAAAGAAAAAATAATTATGTAAAATATAAATGACGACTGCCAACCTGGACATAAAAAAATTCCTGTTCTGTTTAATAATAGATGTTTTTAGTAGTAATAATTAAAATATTGACTACAAGAGGTGAAAATAAACAATACTTTTATATGTAATTGCAACAGAAAATCTGAAGCATTTAGCAAAAAGAGTATTTTATATACCACTATGAAAATTGTTCCTGCTTAAAGTTTGGTGTAAATCCTTCTTGGTTTCTTCTATACTAACAGCTTCTTGAATAGTCTGTGATACAGTCAACAAAATAAATCAGATTGTGAACACATTAAAGTTAACCAGATCTATTCCTTACCCTAGAAATGTTTAATTTATGTTGACAGTCTTGCCCTGAGTGGTTATAGCTGGAAAAGTAAGGCAGATTACAATCCCATCTTGGAGCATATCTGCTTCCAGTTTTCAAAATGAGTGCATTTAGCTCAAAAAAATCTCTTATTTGTTACACTGAATTTAAAAGTTGAAATTTCTTGTTAAAGAAGCTTTAATGTGAAGTCATTAATGAATGTGTTTAAATTAAACTCCTATAAACATGTCTAAACATTACAGAGACTTTACCTAGTTTTTTTTTACTACAGAAAATTTCATTTTATTTTTTTAATGATGGCATCATGATGGCATGATGGAAAAGTAACAATCATTGTGTAACCACAAAGACCCTGAAAATTCACATAAATTTATATAGATTTAATATAAATAATAATTGTAACTACGTAACTGATAACTATAGTTTAATAACTATCTGGAGTCAGAAAAAAAAAGCATTTTGGGTCAATGCCATGATACTTACATTGTTTATTGAAAAAGAATTAATTATATCTTTGGTGCAGTTACTTCACTTCCCAGTTTCAGGATGAGCAGAGAGCATCAAAGAGGAACTGTTATGGACTGACTGCAACCTCCATTCCCCATCCCCCTGCAACACACAAGCTGTGTCTTTATCTTGACCCAGGAGCGTTTTCATCTTATTTTCTCTGCTTGCCCTGTTGAGGAGGGGGAGTAAGAGAACAGCTGAGTGGGTGTGAGGGGCTGGGTGAAGGTCTGGCATCCCTCCAAGGTCAGCCCACCGCACAGACCGCAGCTTAAAACAAAAGAAACCCCAAGACATAACTACCAGTTACACAAGCACTAGATTCAAGCTTGTACTTCAACGTATCTCTGCATAAATTCTGCATGTATGACAGCTGGGTGAAGAATCTTTTCTTCCATGGGTATCTGTACAGTACTTTCAATTTCAAAAGAGGCAAAAATAAAATCACATAGTGGTGTTATAGGGATATATATCAGATTAAAATCTGCCTTTCTGAAGTGTCTGCTCTGAATGAGGATGTTTAAAACACAGGAACTACTGGTTTTAACAGATTCAGAAGCTGAATTCAATTTTATTCCATTCCATGATGGTTCACCACTCCAGATTATATTACTATAGGATAAAAAAAAAAAAAACAAAAACAAAACAAAACAAAAAAAACCCCCACACATAAACCAACACCAATACCAAAAAATCCCTCACTAGATCACTAGTATTTTTTAACTGTTACAACTTTGAAACAATATTCAATTTATGAGTTCCTATTTCTCATAAAGAAGGAAAAAAACCCAACTTTCATTAATTATCTATCTATACATTTAAAATACCGGAAAGCAGAACAGCCAGGCAGAGTGGTATTTTCTCTAATTTGATAACAAGTGGTTTACGCAGAACTGATAAGAAACTCTTGGTCATTAGACAATAAAGCCTTTGGGTTTGGAGGTAGGTCTAAAAATGCCGGTTGTGGCATTTTGTTGTTCTTCCATATATTTTGTCATGGAGTAGAATACACACTCTGTTTTCAGTGCCCAAACCCCTTCAAAGTGCTTGAGGACTGTTACAGAGGTAAAGCAGTCCATGAAGCCAGGCTGCTGAACTAAGCAGAAATAACTTGCTAGAAGAGAATGCTGAGCAGAGCTGCAGGCCTTATGCTTCATTTCTTAAAGAGGCACTTTATTCTGGTCTGGAAAAATGACTTCTCTCTCCATTTGGGATTCATGATCCACCTCCTGACATTAAGGGTATTCTGGTCTGGAAAAATGACTTCTCACATGGGATTCATGATCCATCTCCTGATATTAAGGGCCTTTATCACAAACAGAGTAATTTCTCAGAAGTTGTGATAGATTTAGTCTTCTTGTCCTTTCTAGTTTAATGGTTGAATTGCATATTTATATGCATATTTTGTTGAAATCCATCTTTTGCCGGAGGGTATTTAACTTGTATAATCTATGAAGTTGTAGATATTTTCTCTCTTTGTTGTTGCTATAGTATAGTTTGGATAACATTCTCATTATTATTGACAATAGTTTGAATGCAAAGTATTGAAGTGAGTGTCTCTCATCTCAGAAGCAGTCTTCTGTTTCTGTTTGTAGTCTGGTATTCTCATCTTAAAGTATTATCCAGTTTATTTCCTCCAGGAATGCATAGAAGGAGGAGCGGCTTGTTAATGGGATTGAGTTAAATAGTAAGTAATTGTCAACTAGCTATGGCACATATTCTTGAGCATTATATTTTGAAATGTTAAATATTTTTAAGTTTGACATGTGATTTATGTCAAGTCGAATGGATCTGGCAAGGACTAACTGAGGATAGTGAGATTAGGAAATAAATGCATAAATGCCTTTAGAATGCTTTTCAATTTTCAGAATGAGGGCCCTGCAGTACATAAAGACAGCTGGCATGATGCCCATGCACTGGAGTGATAAGGCTAAAAGTGCTAATAATTACCGTAGATGCCAATTCACCAAGATACCTTGTAATGCATACTGCTTACACTCTGCTTGTATACCATGCTGATTTGATGTTGCTACCAAAACTAAAAAAAATTCTTATTTAAAAAAAGTCTGGTTTATGAGATACTTGACTAGAAATGTTGTTAAAGGAAACATGTCTCATACACCAAAAGATTCTTAATTAAAGAAGACTTGTATTTAAACAAAATACCTTTCTAATTAGACATAGTCTAGAACAATATCATATTATCAAAACAATTCCTTTTGATTGAGTGATTTTTGTTTGTTTTCTTTGGTTGTTATTTACTTGTCGTTTGTTTTTTACTTTTTTTTTAACAGAAAATATTACTTACTGGCTAACTATTTTTTTCTAGTTAAGCACACAAAGTAAAAACTTGAATGAAAAATAAGAGCGTATCTGAAACAAATACAGGCATTTAATGAGATTCAGAAATAACATTTGATGTACTGTGTAAGAATATAAACCAAAGATTTGATGCCAATTGACTTCTCAGCCAGGCAGGACTAAGTCTATTCAACATCAGGTAGGGTGACCTCAGAATGGAGCTTAGGGAAGGTTTCACCTGCCTGAACTTTAGAAAACTGAAAGCGGAATGTCTTCTTCCAAGATGATTTCCAGAGGCTGCTTTGCTGTCTATGTAAAGAGAAAGACATATTTGAATGGTGAATTTTCTAATAATGAAAAAAATGTATCTAATATTAGCAGAATGATTGAACTCTGTCTTCTGACATTAATGTAATGAAAGCCAGAAATGACTTGACTAAATTTGGTACCAGATTTTGAGGCGTCGAACATGGCCAAAGGAATTCAATAATGTAGTTACTTGTGGGGGGGAGGGGTTCCTATTAAAATAAATGTTAGTAAAAAATGCATACAAAGTCAAGATTTTATTTGCATGGCAAAATCAGTATGTAAGTGCTCCAAGATTAAATATTTCTTCAAATGCTACTTTTCTTGTAAAAATAATGAAAACTAATTATAAATACATTTAAATGCCATAAAAATATTATTTTAACTAAGACAAAGGTTTCTTACTTTAATTTTCAAATTTAACTGCGAAGCAGCAATGAATTTGTCATCTCAACTCTCTTTTCCTCTCATATATAGTTATGGCCTAGGTCTATGAAATATTTTAGTGATTCTTAAGGAGATTCATGGTGGTCACATCAAAATCCTACACCTATTTAGAGAAGCGCCTGTCTAGAGAATCTATCCTAAAAAAACTTAAGAAACACAAGTTGATATGGCCTACTGAGAGAAGCTGATAACTAATTTTTGTATTTTAATATTGTAATTAAAAAGATAAACATTCCCATATAAACGGTTTTTTCTCAAGAGTTGTTTTCATTTAAAGAAAAAAACAATTATTTCCACAATTCTGTTTGGCAAATAACTTTTTCAAGGTTCCTCTATCATATCTGCTAGAAATGTGGATGTGTTGGATGTGTTATAACATCCTGTCGAAGAGAGTTGTATTTATCTTTAATATATTTGGAGTGACCATACAATCAGAGAGCATGCTGAGTTGGAAAAGACCCATCTGGATCATTGAGTCCAGCTCATGGCCCTGCACAGGACACCCCAAAACTGACACCTTGTGCCTGACAGTATTGTCCAAATGCTTCTTGAAGTCCATCAGGCTTTCTGCTATGACATCTTCCCTTGGGAGCCTGTCCCACTGCTCAAATCACACTGTAGGTGAAAAACTTTCTCAGGATTCATTTTCATACTCTTAAAAATTACCTTCTGGATGAAAGATGGTATAGGAAAAATCATAGCAGAAATGTACTTTTCACTAAAAATGTCAATACAATTATGATTAGCACAGATTTGAAACTTGATATATTCTATATTCTCTTATATTAGATGTGACTGCCTGTATTTAGTTGACATTTGATTAAGTAATCCTTATTGCAAACTTAACTTCAAACTTCAGCAAAATAGGGCTCATCTAAAATGCTGTTTTCTAATATCTTACAGTCAGAAACCCTTTGTCTTTTAAATGTCTGTAATGTGTTGTTACTGAAAAATAGGTTTGTTTTTTTTTTAATTGCAACTTCACCTGTTGCAATTCACCTAGTGCCTCATGTAGTTCCATTCTGAAAAATAAATATGATCCAATCGTGGCTACTCCTATGCAGTACTACACTTGTCAGCATGTCTTTAAAGTGCAAGCATAAAGTTTTTTATTCAGATTACAAAGTTAAGAGCTTCTATTTATAGGCAGCATTTATGCTTGCAGCACTTAGATAAAAGCACTTAGCACAAAGGTATTTAATCTCTAACAAAAATCTCTACTTAAAAGTAAGCAATATCTGTATAAAAACACCTGTATGATATGGAGTTTACTATCAAACATTGAACCTTAGAAGGTGTGTATAGACTTCTAGCTTTTGTCTTCAATATTTCCCCAAATAAGAACTTATTTATTAATTTACAGGACATTGATTCTTTCTTTTCTGCAGTCCTTTCATCTTTCATATAGAAAGGAGGACTACATGAGTAAGCCTTTAGACTACTTTCAGAATTCCAGGAAAAAAACCTGTCCTTCTGTTCTTAAAAGAGAGCCATAGAAATTTTGCCCTTGTTCTTCACATTGACACAGATGTCAGCTTGTAGCCACCACGATTCAATTTTAACAAGTTGTGCTTCTTATTTGGGGGAGGGGAATATTGGAAGAAACCAGAAGCTGAATCACTTCCATTAAAAAAATACCTAGCACACAATAGAAATCAGTTATAAAAGATCTCACAAAGGGAAAAAAAGATTTTTGTTCATGGAGGAAAGATAGTGCAAAGCTTTAATCTTTGTAAAGGCTTTCTATGGATATGAAAGTGTATTACATTTTTGTGTTAGTTTTTGTACTGAGACTGGCAGGTGGCTGGAAAAAGAATCAAGAAAGGTTAACACCTGTCTTTTCATAGCTTGAAAAATTCAGGTTTTAACTCATTTGAAATCTCAGAATACTGAAAGCATTAGAATTTTACCCATCATTTTCCTTACAACAACACTATGATGGATTTATATGAACTATGATCTTTATCTGAGATTAAATCTAATGAGAATTACATATACACATATGCATGGTTTCTTCCATTGGATGTTCTCAATTCAAGTTAATTATTGACATAAATTATATAAAGGCAGAACACAATTATTAGTTCATGTGGTAAAATTTCCCTCATATCTCTCATGGCTTCTAAATATATACGTTTTGGTTTTTATGGTTTGTCTTTGTTTTTTTTGTGGTTTTTTTTTTCTGTGAATTACAAATGAAATGAAGGTGAAAGCTCCAAACAAGTGTCAAGCTACTTCTTCACATCACTGTTAAAGATATCCCAGAGCCTTAAATGGTTTGGGTAGGAAAAGACAATTAAAGATTATCTAGTTCAACTGCATTGCCCTGGTGGCTTTCACTGGGTCAGGTTGCTCAATCCAATATGACTGTGAACACTTCCAGTGATGAAGGATCCACAATTTTTTTGGACAACTTGTTGTGACATCTCACCACCTTCCTTGTAAAGAGTTTTTTTCCTTACATGCAATCCAAATCTATGCTCCTAAAGTTTAAAAGCATTGGCCCTTCCACTGACATGACAGGTCTTTCTAGAAAGTCTGTCTTTTTTTTTTTGTAAGCCCCCTTTGACTATTGAAAGGCAGCAATCAGATATTTCAAGCACCTTCTCTGCGCTAAACAGCCCCAAGCTTCTCAGCTTTTCTTCATAAGAGAGGTTTTCAAGACCTTTGATCACTGTGGTGGCCTTTCCCCTGGGCCCACTGAAATCTGCTGGCTGGTTACACTGTGTTTGCTGCACCTCAGAACGGCTGCCAGGGCACACATCTGTCCCACACTCAACCTGTCACATTCCTTTCTGCAGTGCTGCTCTCCAGATATTCCTCTCCCGATTTGTACTTGTGCCTGGCATGAGTCCATTCCTGGTGAAGTTGGATGCCATTCCAATTTGTTAAATTACTGTTAATTGTCCAATGCTCCAATATATCTAAATCCCTCTGCAAGGCACTTTGTCCCACCTCTCATAGGACCATAGAAAGGTTTGGGTTGGAAGGGACCCCAAATACCTTCCCATCCTATGTCCCTCACCATGTGCAGGGACAATAGAAGGGACCCCAAATACCTTCCCATCCTACATCCCTCACCATGTGCAGGGACAATACTCAATAACAGAGGCAAACTTTTTAATGGTGCATCCAACTTCTGCACCCAGATCTTTGATAAAAATCCTGAAGAGAACTAGCCCTAGAACTGAACCCTGAGGAATGCTGCTGCTGAAAAGTTGGCAATCAGATGTACTCCCATTCCCGACATTTTGAGCCCTGACCACAAATTAGTTCTTCATCCAGTGTGGCTTGTAGAAATCCCACTAGTTACAAATTCTTACATAATTTAGATACAGAGAATGTTCTCTTCACCAGCACAGAAAGGAAAGAAATATTCAATGTGAGTGTTTCCTTCCAGAAGCTACAGTTTACACACAAAGACAGCATTGGGCTTTCATAGCTGTCCAGTAAATCCAACATGGCATCTCTTAGCACTTCTTCACATTTCACTTCAACTGGATGACAAGTATGAAAAGTCTTAGTCTAAATTTGTAAAACAAAAAGCAGTTCTCTTCCCACAAGTGGAAGTGCTAAGGAAAACATATAAACTGGGGATGTGAGATTGCCTGGAACTGTTTACACAGAAAAAGAGACATGGCTATTATGGCTATTGTATCTGTTTTATATCTCCTTTCACTACATAAACACTCACAATCTGCGTATACACAGACATAAATAAAGAAAAAAAAAAGGGTTGACCTGCATTTTCAAGTGCTACTAATAAGTGAATTGAATTTGAGCACCCTGAACAAAGCTTTTAGCAGCTGCTGGCAACATTATTAGACTACAACTAGATTTATGACAAGGTATGTGGAAAAATCCTAGTTGAGTTCCAAAGACAGAGAGAAATAAGATGATTTAAGGTTGAATTAGTTCAGAAGAGTAAATTAGAATGGACCCATCCAAACCAAATAGGGATTTGGTGGGAAATCATCTCTTACAAGATATACCATTCCATTTTGTATTTTACAGTTATTAGCTACTAGCCAACATAAGAAATCTTATGCATAAAAAATGTACTCATCATCATCTATTTTACTCTCCTTAACTGCCATGTCCAATTTATTTTTTGTTTTCACTTTTCTTCCACTATTTTTTTCTTCCAATAGCAACAACTGCATTCTTTGTGTGTACAATGCCATGTTTAAAGGACTTGCAGTACATAGCACATATTCATTTCAGGCCAACCCTTTGTGCTTAATATATAGATTGCAGAAGCATACTGTCTGTGTTACCTATGGAAACCACAATAAAGAAAATATTTCAGCTAGCAAAGCTATATAAAAAAAAGTATAAGATTTATCAGTACAAGGAGGGGCAAATGTGTGAAAACTCATGGGCTGACATAAAGACAATTTAACAGGTACAACAACTACTGGCACATGCTAGAGAAACAAAACACAGGATTAACCCACTGCTCTGTGGGCAGGAAGGTGTTCAGCCACCTGCAGGAAAGCAGGGCTGCATCGTGCATAACAGCGGCTTGGAGAAACAAACACCATGACTCTGAATAATCTCCTCTTCTCCTTGTTTCCCCCAGCTTTTATTGCTGAGTCTCTTGGGGTCAGCTGTCCCAGCTGTGTCCCCTCCCAAATTCTGCACCCTCAACCTGGCAGGATGGGAAGCAGAAAATGTCCACTAAGAAGAAAATTAAATCTATTCCAGTCCAAACCAACATAAGTTGTTTTTAACTTGAACTTAATGCCACTTTGAAACAAAGAGACTTTTATTGTTGTCTTTGAAACAAAAGAGGCATCTTAAATGTTTCCAAGCAGGTTGCACCCTGCCGTACCCCATCAATATTGGTTTAAAGAGTATCAGACAGATTTCAGTCCAAACACTAGTCCTAAGGAGTAAGAGAAGGAAATAAGAAATTTTGGAGATCTATTTATTGCTGTCATTTATGTCAATAACAAATTAACAGTGAACTATGAAATCATGTCTCTGAGTTATGATCACAACTTAATTTTACAATTCCATTTATTAGCCTTTAACAGTAATGATTCCCAAAAGATTGTCCATTCTGTAAAATATCTGTAAGTCTGTAAAACATTTTGTTAGGTCTGAACCTGTCAAAAGAAGCAAAGCATGGACATGTGACTGCTGTTTGTTCTCTCCAACTAGACTTAACATTTCCATACAAACTTCAGTGGAATATAAAACATTGGTCATTACTGGCATACAGTGGAAATATAATTAGCATATTTTTGGTTTCTTCCAGATGTGATGCTTGCTAGAAAATTAAAAAAAAAAGAAAAAAAAAAGGAAGATTCTTCTTACAAAGAAAGATAAAAGTTTATACTCTTATCTTAAAAGGAATCTTGTTCTTGTTTCAAATAACTAAATCTGTTGAAATTTTAATTTCATTTTATTTCCAGTGGTTTTCAGAAATCCAAATTACATGCTACCATGTAATATTGAGTACTTACGTAATATATTCAACAATGTAATATTGTAATAATAACAAATCTTCACAGATATATATCTCTGTAAACAGTTTCCTAAAAAGACAACTATGACATAATTGATCTTTCTCATGAGTTTGTACAAAAAAGTCACATATTCAAGATTTTAGAGTGCAAATGCAGCACTATAGCAGTGACAACAAGAAAAAAACCCAGGGCTTTATATATGTATTTTTTTCCATTATTTTATTGAAATAAAAGTCAATGATGCAGATCATGATGTAAAGAAAACCTGTGAATCCAGCCCTGTTCTATACCATCATAATCATCATAAAACCAAACAAATAAATAATCAGAATGCTTTTATTTTCCTTGACCTATCTCTTGCTGAATTAGTTTTTCTACATTCCTCTTAAAACTTTAGTATTATAGTTTCTGACAATTGCTATCAAAATAATTTGTTGAACACCAAATGTCTCCTGCATACTTTTGCATTTTTGAACTGTTTATGATTGTTCTACCCCATGATACGTCCTTTCATTTCTATTTTAGTCAAAGAATGAGTATTTAATTCTGCAAGTCCTTATATCATAAAGTCTTCTATCAAAATCTAAATATATTCTAATGATTTGTCCAGTTATTTAAAGATTTTCTCCAGACAGACAATCTGCTATTGCATTAGTTTCTCTTCACCTTATAAGAAAATATGGGGGTTTTTTCCCTAAAAAAGCTGATTATGTCTCTTCTTACTCTGGAAATATTTGCTGCATTATTTTACTGCATGACTAGGCATGATTTAGAAGTTATAACTGCCAGCAGAGAAGAAAATTTTATTGTCTGATTAGATTACATCAACAGACTCTAAGGCTAAAACTTTCTCTTAACTGTTCTACAAAAGATAATGATCCTGTATTGGTCCTTGATCATCCATGTATGTGGGAGGCATGATCACGGAGAGGAATTTTTTAAAACTAAAAGGATTTATATCTTTGTCAGAAGAAAGTAAAGTGACATTTTTCTTTGTATGTTAAGCCTGTAAAATTCTAAATAATTAATTCTGAACTACACCATATATGTTTTTTCATCGTACACATTACCTCTGAATTTTACTTCAAGAAGACAGACTGCATATTTGAGTAGCAACTTGTAGAGTATCTGTTATGTTGAATTTTATATAACATGATGATAATGTCTATTTGCATTTTTTTTGACCATGAAATTAAAATAATGTTCAGAAGTAATATCCTTCTAATTACCAGCAGGATGGGAATAATGGCAGGGGAAGAAATACATAAAACAGATCTCACTTCTGAAATATTTTATTCTATATTCTAAAACATGAAATAAATTGAAGTGCTAAATGCTTACAAATGCTGTAGCTTCTTTATATGCTATTGTCTAAATTATAGTGGACTTTGTGTCCACTGAGATTGGAAGAAGCAGTTGTGCAACTTTTAATGGGTAATTGGAAACAAATGAAAAGGTATTAGACTGTAGTAATAAGTAGAAAGATATACAAACAAACCCAAAGACAATAAAAAAGGAGCCACCATTACAAATACTGCAAGTTCTGCAGGGAAGAACTTGAAACATTATCAATGTTTTGCACAACAGACCACATTTCTACTGAGGAAAATGGCTGTCATCATACTAGGAACCCTGGAAAGATTATGAGTGCAGCACCAAAGGGAAGGGTATTAGTTTTACCTATTCCAGAGTGACACTTTGTTTTAAAATATTAATTTTCTGTATAAAGTTACGTTATTTGGTTGTATTTTTGTAACTGGACTCAAGATAACTGTTTTAGTTATATTTGGTATTTAAAATTTTAGCTGAGCTAACAATAAATTGCATGTCCATGTACAAAGCATGTTAAATTTTTGTCTATATAGAATTATAAGCATATAAGGGACAGTGACTTTCACTGTGAGAAGGCATTATAAGTAAATAGTTCCACGAACAACATCTTTTCCACAGAGGTTTAAAACATCTTAAAAATGTAAACTTTTTAGAACAAAGATTAGTCACTCTTTCTGTAAAGAGACTTCGAGAGTCTCTTCCTCTGAGTTGTTCCTGATATTTTCATTTATTGTTTACTTCCTAGCAGATGTGGCAAATTCATTCTTTGGAAATGATAGGTTGCTGCAATTACAGTTAAATCAGAAGCTTGGAGTCTTTCTTTATTAATCTGATTTCCTACAGAAACAAAATTTATGACATACTCCTGTCTGCATCTCTTTGTGATCATTCCCCTCACCAGCAAATGAAATGTTGATCACCTTTGTGAAATCAGTAAAGATCTCAAAGACATTAAATATAGTGCAAGTTTTCCTAAAACTTGGAATTTTGCAAAATTTTGCTGCCTGCCCCTGTCAACATCTTGTAATGTGTAATACTAAGCCACATTTTTTTTTCCCCAATTTATGCATTTAAGCAGAGATACCAAGTTTACATCCTACTGTGCTGGTATAACCACAGCAGACAAGGGGAATGGATTCAGACTGCAAGAGAGAGGTTTAGAATACATGTTAAGACGAAGCTCTTTGCTGTCAGAGAGGTGAGGCAATGGAAAGGGTTGCCCAAAGATGTGGATGTCCCACCCCTGGAGGTGATCAAGATGATCTTTAAGGTCTCTTCTGACCATGGACAGTCTACGACTCTAGGATATGCCTCCAAGTAAGCTGCCTCTCAAGACAGCAAATTCTCGAGTTTGCTATACTCAGAGGACAACTGACAACAAAGCCAGGTTGATATCCCCAGTCCAACCATTAAGCAGATGCAAACACATCTGGTGTAAGTACTTCAGCGAACTCAAGGGGAATTTTTCCCAAGTATATACCTTGCACGTGCTCCTTTGGGTCTATGTGAGTCCAAACATGAATATATTATGAATGTTGCTGTCTTAGTCTCTTAAGCACATTAGCTTTGTAAGTAAGTTAGGACTGTGAGTTATTGCTGTGCAACAGTAAATTCTACAGAACCTTTTATTAAATTGTTTAACTTAGGCTATAGATTAAGTGCTGTTAAATTTAAGTACTATTAAAACCTTTAGGCCTAAACCATTGATCAAGTCTGAGGCTAGGTTTGTCAAGGGGGTCCACTCCAAACCTGGTGACTCAATAGGGGACCTCCCTTCTTCCTTTCTCTATTCCCACCTATGCCCTTTTTCTATCTCCAGCATCCACACAGATAATTTCACATTGATTTTAATTATAGATTGATTTATTTTAGATTTTAGACCGATTTGTTTTTCTCTTTGCTTTTACTTTTTTGCTACTAAGTAGTAGAGTGGATCTTGCCAATGAACTTTGTCGCACTCTCACTTTTATATTAAACCTGCTTCTGCCAATACCTTTGGCTGGACATTCTTTGAATGACCTAAATTGTTAATTCATAACAACTGCCAAAGAGAGAGTATCAAGAATTCTCCAGTCTCTGTATCTAATCTTTGGTATCGTTCCTGTTTAGAGTACTTTAGTTTTTTCCTATTTGTTTTTAACTTGATACTTTGGTGAAAATCTAGGATTTCTTGCAGGATTTAGTCTTATTATTACAAGGATATTCTGTGCCAGCTGACAGTCAGTTAATTCAATATTTTTTTTAGTTTTCCTCTTAAGATGGGTCTGAACAAATAAAGCATTGTATCTTTAGATATGTGTAATACAGCATTAACCAAAGGAATTGACTGTACTGCAAAAATGTATGTTAAGAAAATGCTAAATACATACTTAACACTAAAAAATCCATATGGAAATGTTATTATTAGTTCTGACAAAAGTTAACTTTGCAGATAAATGACAGAAAACAGACATTCAGCTTGGATTCTTTTCTCCTCCATAACACCCAACAATCACAGAGATATTTAATTCTGAGGATGGGAATAGCTCAGTCTTTAAATTTAAAATGAGCTTTTATTTCATCTTACATCACTGAAGGAAATGCGAGCCTGGGCTTTGATTTTAATGAGCACAGATGTGCACCAACTGCGGAGAAATAAATTAATTGTTTTCCATCTAATGCAGATGTGTCACCTTCCTAATTCTGCCACCAAAACAGTTTTCCGCTTTGTATGTATCAGAAGTAGCTATAATAAGACTATAAAATCTGATTGTTTTTGAAGATTTGAGACGTAAAAAAAGCCTCACATACGACTTATTCACAGCCTGTGATGGTAAAATTCTTTTTATATACAACAGGATTTTTTTTTTTTGCATAAGCGCCACATAGGCAAAAGCATTAATAAAACCAAAATAATATCAGTATTATTTTCTAACTGGATATATATATATATGCACTATGTAATTGATAACTTATTATATACCACTGGTCATAAAACCATCAAAGCATTGTCATCTAAAGCATGAGTCAATAAATTTATATTTTCATTACAGGATCTATTCTGACCTCATAAAATAATGCTTTCCACTACCTTATTCAGTCAATCTGAAGATTTTCAACACAAATGTTTCTGTTTCTAAAGGGTTGACGGATTTAGAATTAATCCTGATCTTGTTGTTTCATATCAGAGAAGAAAAAACCCAAACCTTTGAAACAAATCCATAGAAAAATCATTGAGTTTATTTAGAAGCATTTTTGATCAGCTTTTCTTTGTCTCATCTGCCTGTTTTGTCTCATTTTGCTTTGTATGTCTTATGCAAAATATGTTTCCATTATGCCCATTGCAAAAATTTCAAGATGATTGACCGAGTTATGGTGAATTACTATAAAAAAAAAAAAATAAAGCCAGTTTTAGTACTGGTAGAGTAGTGAATACTATGTGCAATTTGGTTATCATTTTTGTGTTGAGTATTTGTTTAGAGCCATTTTACTACTCAGTATTCCTTCTTATTTCAGTGCTGACAGCCAGCCACAGAATTTGTCCTCTCACTTCTCTCTTCTAATTAGATTAGCTAAATCTCTCAGAAAAACTGGCAATGTGCCACACTCTGAGATTTTAATATTAATTCACTATAGGGTGTCCTGCTTTATCTTCAGCCCCACTGCTCTGTGCATCTCATCTCACCTTGGACCATCACCGGAGGTAGCTAATGAAATTTCTTTAAGACTTTCCATCATACCAATGTCATTTTTACTTGTCATTTATTTGAAAACCATTCAACAATTTGATGCCTGATTGCTTCTCTGAATGTGAAGTCCTAGACTGCTGATGTAATTAACTTTCTATAAGCCTCTTCAAACAGATCTACTTTTCTGGAAGTGCCTGTGTTTTATAAAACAGCCACAAACCTTAAGAGGTGACCCTTTCTTGAGAAACAAAAGTAGCTAGTTATCAATCTACAACCCTAGATTTTTATTGCCTTTTGTAAAATTTGGGACACAGTTTGATACAAGTTTAGTACTACTCAAATATTGCTATGTTACCTACAGATTTGAAATTCCGTAAGATACCAAAGCTATTGTTCCCTGTTCATTTGATGTGAAGGTTATTATGAGCTGAAATAGAAACACTACTGTGTTGGGTTTGCATGTGTGTCAAGGCTGTCAGGGGTTGGAGGATGGGCTCTGGTCTGTGACAGAGAGAGCCAGCTCCAGCTGGCCCCAGCTGAGCCACCCCAGGGCACGGCCAAGCCCCTCAACCAAGATCATGGCATCTCAGGGAAAGCATTTTTAAGAAAGATCAGAAAATGCCACACAGACAGAAGAGGAGGGAACACAAAAGCAAGAAACTATTCTGTGAATATCAGTCTCAGAAAATAAAGAGTGGGAGCTGCAGCCTGTGGTGAAATCTCTGAGGGAGGGCATCCTCCCCTTTACCCTGTGAAGGAGACTGCTGGAGCTGATATTCCCTCGGAAGGGCACACAGAGGAGACAATCACTGCAGCCTGTGGAGGACTGCACGCAGGAGCAGTTGGCTATTTCCCAAAGGAGATTACACCCATGGAGACCTGACATGGGAGCAGATTTTTCTCCTGAGGAAGCTCACCCAATGGGAAGAGCCTGCACCAGAGCAGGATAGCAGAAGAGTGAGACTGCTGTGTTCCAACCATACTGCTCCCTGTCCATTCCTGTGCTGCTAGAGGTGGGGAGAGGATCTGGCAATAGCAGAGTGAAGTGCCTGGGAAAGGGTGGAAGAAAGGTGGGGGTTTGATGTTTTTTCTTTCTTTCACACCACCCAAACCTCTATTAACTAGCAATAAATTGAACTAAGTCAAGCTGAGACTGCTAAGATATCTCACTATCTTTATCTCAATCCATTAGATTTCTCATCCTATTCTCTCCTCCTGTTCCACTAAAGAGAGTGTGTGAGCAAGTAGCTAGGTGCGATTTTGGCCCTTATCTCTCCACAACTGTTTTTTGTTAACTGTCTAATTACTTGAGTCAAATAGTAATGGCATTAAAATACAGAGCCTTGATATATGATCTATCTTCACTGGCTAGTTCCAGATATCTACAATTTAGAAATCTATGTCTGAGAAGGCAATATTAGGTCTCCTTCAAAATCCATAGAGAAAAATGACCATGTTATGATGTACTTGCTCTGATTTATTATAGTAATCTTATTTATAGTATGATAAATCACACTATCTTTCTAATGATTTGAAGAAATGTTTGCAAACTCTAAGTCAAATTATAGAGATACTACTTAACCTTACCTCTCTCAAAATTAGTTTATTTTTTTATGTGATTTCTATTAAATATTGTCTGATTTGCAGTAAAGTATTCTTAAGAAGCATAAAATAATTCTGAATTTTCACAAGGCTCTCCAGACATGAATTTCAGCAAAGATTTGAACTTCTGATTTACTAATGTCTGGATTTTCTCTGCTGAAAGGCTGCTAGATGAAACATGCCTGAAATATGTATGAAACTCAAAATACTGACACTCTCCATTTGTGGAGATAAAATCATCTAATCATGTGCCTTATGTTTGCTATGCATCAAAGTAGGTCTAGAGTAAAGGAGGCCAGTGATTAAACACATTAGGTAACATATAATGTGAAACTGTTCTGACAACACTGTTGATCTATGCAGACTCGGCTCATTGCATTATCCCATTAGTTGTATTAATAATTATAGGGACATTATAGCTGTAAAATGCTATGAAAAACTCAAACAGCTATTTTTAATTTTGAGGAACTTTAAGATGCAGATCCACAGTGGACTAAATCCTTATGACAGAGGAGTTCATGTTAGGGTAGAGCTACTGAGAAGGAGGTGATGCATATCCCCAGAGAAACACGAGAGAAACAGAAACATCAGGCACATCTGTCCAGCCAGAAGTGCAAATCTGCAGACCTACAAACACCATGAGAGAGCATTCTGCAGTTGAAGACAAACCTGGCACCAAATTCCTGTACGTCTGTCATCCTGTATTTTCTGGAAAGGGCTCTTTCATGCTTTTCAAGGCAGAGCTGTAATCAAACATGCTGTCATACAGGACACAAGTCTACCCCTCACAGATGTTCCCCTGAACTGCCTTCCCTCATATCTTTTTTGACAATACAATAAATCTGTCCCTCCTCCTTTAGCTGACAACATTTAGTACTATAGGGGAAGTTTAAGGTGGTGCAATCTATAAAATATAAATGATAAAGATATTATGGCTACCTCTTACATATGACAGCTGGCACTTCACCATCTAATATGATGGACCTCAGAAAATTCTTTTTCAACCACTGTTTTTCAGAATTGAAACAATGTTTAGGATCTCATGTCTCAGATACCTCTTTCGTTTTTTCAGGAGCATAAGGTAACGCCAGCATTTGCAACCAATCTTTTGACAATTTACTAAATACAGCATTCTTAAATTACCAAAGAAATTACACTCAGCCAAACAAAATTATAAAGTATGTTGATCTCCCTCTATATCTGCTGTTGCCTGCAAAATAATTCAGGATTATATTATCAAAGAATGTTCTCCTATAACACATGGAGCTACTTTTTTTAATTATCTCTTTTTCACCTGAAGTCACCATGAATATGAAAATTTGATGTATCAGCTTCACTTCCTCAAAAGAGCCTGGAAAATATCTTCTTCATTCATCCCAATGTCTTAAGATTGGAGTCAACACTTCAGTTATGTCATTCCCTGTCCGGAAAGTTTTCCAACACTTACAACTCCTCAGAAAAGTTGAACCAATGTTTTTCCCCTAGCTTCATTCCACTCAGTGTCCCAAAGCATTACAGATGACATTGTCACTCTTTTGAAGACCTGTACTAAAGTTATATGAACCCTGTACCAAAGTTATATGAAGAAACAGGGACAAGCTGACTATTCAGCAGTCAGTCTGTGTCTCAGCTTCCGAATGTAGGTTATGTATCTTGAGCTATGATTCTAAGATTCCCACATGACTAGGAGACTCCCATAATGTCTCCATGACTATTCTATTTTCTGGAAAAAATGGTGGAGGAAAAGAATGACTTATTTTGCTTGAATTACTCACCATAATTAATCCTTTTTTTATATTTCACTTTAGACATAATCCAGAATATGATGTTTATTAGGTTTTTATCTGATCGAGAGCAACATTGTGGTTTCGTAAGAAATAAACACGTCAAATTTGGCCTCTCCTTACTTTAAGGAAAATTTTGTATCAGTTTAAAATATTGGGGAAGGTGAAAAAACAAACAAACAAACAAACAAACAAACAAACGAAAAATTATCAGGGGAGGGAAAACACACCCCCCCCAAAATTTTGTAAAATAAAGATTTAGTTGAGAAAAAGTTCAATTCCTGAAATAAGAAGCAGGTTGAATCTGAGGTTCTAAAGATAAACATCTGGTTCAGCATGTTATAACAATAAATTCTAGAGAGGACATAAATGTTTAAACTCACTTTCAAAATTCCAGAAGTTTATCTTACCTTGTGAATGAAAGCTTAATCTGTACAAGAAATACAACAACAATTATATATACACATATTCTTTGCAGCATAACAACCTCAAATTATATGAAATTCAATCAAAAGATAACCTGAATGAAATATAATCTGTACCTAAAAATTTTAGAAGTCAATTATATCTACTTCCTTACAGATAATGGCAGAAATAAGCAGAAATGTAAAAAGTGTACCAGAGAGATGTATCCAAGAGCTATCACTGCTGACAATTAAATTAAAAACCCCACAAATATAAACTCTGATTGAATTCAAATAACTTAGAAATTCAACAGCTCAGATGACAGATTTCTTGAGCTGGATTCTTTGCATTACGATTGAAATGACTTCATTTAGTAATATAATTTGCTGGTGATTAAACCTCTTTGCTTTAGAAAACTGTTTGAGCTGGTGACAGAAGGACACATCTTCACAGTTTTGTGTTAGCCGAATATAATAAATGTAATCATGAAGGAAGGAAAAAAAAGAAAGAAGAGTTTATGATTGGCATCAATAGTATTTGGACTATTTGGAATGGAAATATTTATATCTGATATACCCTTGTTACAATTGCTGGCTAGATTTTTGTCAGAAGTAAATAGCAGAGTGCGAAATTTTTAATCAATATGAAAATAGTGCCAGAAATTGTACAAATTAGAAACAAGAGTAAATAATGCATACTCTAAACTCTCTCTGCTCTGTTTTGCCACAGTAAATTTTAGAACTTGCTTACATGCGTTGCCTTGTATTTCAGAACTCCTTATTTCCTGGTCAGGACATGAGAAGAAGTATGCATGCCTACAGATTTAATTCCTGTTTTCATAAATCTCTCTGCCCCTGTGATGTATGACAGAGTTGAGATACTCCTCCTTACTGCTATAGCCAATACAGCTAATACATAGCTAGGCAAACTCGTTTTTCTATGTACTGAAAGTCTCAAAGGTAAAGTAAGTACTTTCACTACCACACCCACATTGTGCAATCCACTTTGTATAGTTCCAGGGAACTACTGAAATAACAAAAAGGACATGTACAGAACCTGGTTAGGATTGCAGCTAAGTGAATTCCATTAGAAACTCTTTGTCTGACTCACATCCTTAATGTACAATTCCTCTGCTGTACTGTATTTTCAAAATTTATCTTTTATGATGACTACGGGTGCTACCTAACTTCTGCTTGCAATGAAATATTTAGTCATTCAATAAGCAGAAGAAATTAAGCAATTAATTTTAATACTGTATCACTATTTTTTTAGTTTTGGTAGTGAAGACTAATATATATATCTATAAAGTTTCTATCTATTTATGTATTTATTCTATTTATTTATTTTCAGCTGTGGATAAGGGTTGCATGTGTATGTAGCAAGCAGCAGTAAGTGAGCTGTGCTTTTTGTTCTACAGACAGAAGGCAGAAAACATACAAGAAAATAAATACAGCATAAATACAAATAAATGGAAAACACAGCATTGGTGTATTTCTTACCAGAACACACTTCTTGCCTCTTGGTTCCTTCTTTTGTGGAAAGTACAGTCACTTGAATGAGCAAGATCAAAGCTTGTAGTAGGGCTTTGCTACAATGTTTAAATGCAGTCTAATTATTTAAGACTGAGCAATTATAATGAAAAGGGGGCTTTCAGGGAGTTTCCTTTTAAGGAATTAAACTGCTAAAAGTTTCAGATGAGAAATCTAAAGCACACGAAAGTACAAAATCAGAATGACACATCTGCTGATCACAACCTTATTTCCCAAGAAGACAATTTAGACCAGCAGCCATGGCTACCATGCTATATTATGCCTTTTAGACTGCAATGCAGGCATCTTAAAATTATTTTCTAAATATACAGATTTTTTTTTCATTTGTATAAGAAAAAGACAGAAATTCTAATAGAACTGCTCCTCAGAACTGTTCTTGACCACATGAAAAATTCCTTCTTCTGTAAGACAGACGTGGATTTGTGGTCTCAATTTTTTCAGGCTGTATACCCCTTAGCAAGTTACCATTACAGCAGAAAATAACATCTTATCTGGGGGAAATGAATGCCCTGTCTTTTGGCCAATACTACAGTGATAAGGAAATATAAAAGTTCTTTATCATCTTGTGTATTCAGTAGCAGAAATTTTATATCATGTTGCTGCACTTCCAGGTTTACACCAGACCTTCACAATTGTATTGTGTCAAGGACTCTGCGGAACCTTTCTCTGGACTTAAGTGCTCGCTTCTCAGGTAGAATTGATGATTTTGCAGCCAGTGATTAAAAAAAATACAACTTAGACACCTGGGTACACCATAGCAGTGCCTGCATGTAAGCCAGACATCTAAAGAGGATTTATGCATATGCAAGGTAGACACTCAGGTATTTAAATCAGATGACTCCTCAATAAATGCATCATACGAATCTAATTTTTTTGTTTGTTTTTTTTTGGGTTTTTTTTGTTTGTTTTTTTTTTAGGTTTTTTTTTGTGAGAATGAATGAGAAGGTGTTGAGCAGGACGGGCAGCATTCCTGTTTGCAGTTTTGAATGTCTCACTTGGACTATGCACATTCTGTTGAAAATTCATCATCTATACACTGTTTTCTCTTCACTGAAAACATGAGCATTAAAGTTTGTAATAAAAGTATTGTTAGGAGAACAAAAGCCTCGAGGATGTTAATGAACTGCCAACTTAGATACCCTTTATTTTCACACCAGAACTGAACTACTTAAAGAGTTTTTTTAAAAGCTTCACAATCAAGTGGCTCTTTAAACTTAAAAGATCCAATTCATTAATTAGTAAATATTAAGAGGATTTGTGTTCTCTAAGTGGGTAACCTCTAATAAAGCTTATAAATAATATAATGAAAAAACGAACAGAGGTCAAACTACAACGTGAATATTAAATTGCACGTCTTCCTGAAACTGACTTTCTTGAAGATGTTTAACTGGAGGAACTTGTAGAGATATGTAGAGTTGAGAGTTTTCCATTTCACAGTCACAAACTAGTCTGAGTTGGAAGGGACCCACAAGGAGGATGAAGTCCGGCTCTAAAGTGAACGGTCCATAGAGGGATCAAACTCACAGCCATGGCATTATGAGCACTATGCCCTGACCAACTGAGCAAATCTCAGGGTTTCTTCACGTCCTTGTGGCAGTGCTAAATCAGAGTGAATTTTTTCATTCATCAATTCTCAAAAAAAAAAAAAAGGTCAAATGAACAATTAGACTAAATTAGCCTAACACTAAATGAGTAACCTATACAAGGGAAATAAGCAACTCACACCCACCAAACCACCAAATCCTCTCTGCTGTTTTGAGACTTTTCCAAGATAATATTTTAGATATCTCTCTCAATTCAGGAATATTTCAAAATATTTGCAAGTACACTTTTTTTTTTTAAATAAACATTTTTTTGAAAAAATGAGGCAAGAAACTTTCCTTTTATCTGAATTTAACAGTGACTGCCTTCAAGTCTGCAATCAGGATGAGTTGTAATGCTCCTATAATTCCAACCTGGCTATTTTCCATACAAGTAACTGACATCCCTTCAAGTCATTCAAGATAAAAAATAGTAGATTGTGACAGCTCATGCTGAGATCCATTGACTAATATATTTGGACACAGCTAGACCTTTGTGACTTTGTTTTCCATTCGTTTGAGATGGCATAAAACAACTAGCGCTTATATTGCTTGGTTTGTTTTAGGGCAAAAAACCCTAGACTTAAAGAGAGGCAACTTCCGAAAGATTTTAAATTCCTAAACAATGTTTTCAAATGATAGCTCCTGTGGCAGCAGCTCTCTGGCCACAGAGATCAACACGGAACTTTCCCAGGCCTTTCTGGGAAAAGTTTGTGAGAAAATCAGAGAAAAGAATGAGAAGCAATTATTATCTTCACTTGCTGCACCTGGTATTGCGAACATGTGAAATGCGTTATGGAGATTTGCTTATCAAAGGGTGGTTTCTTAATTAGTCAATGGTGATGGTGTTTGGATTGCAGGACCAATCAGGTCCAGGTGTATTGTCTATAGAATTGTAGTATCCAGGCGTAACTGTCTATAAAAAGCAATGGGTTTCTTAACAATGATGTAATATAATAAAGAGATTTATCATTCTTCTGTGAATCATAGAGTCAATGCTAATTATTACATGGCGGGGGGTCTGCTGCAATGACAAGATCCTATAGAGACTACTGACAAATTTTGCTTAGATGAAAAAAATCCTGGGTTCAGACATCATCAGATATTATTCCAAGTACCAAAAAGATGGTATGAAATCATTGTTCCTTAAAAAGGTACAAAGGAATAGAATAGAATTTTCTCCATCAAATTAATAAACAAAAAAAGTTTGAAAGTAGCAACATGAAGCTTCAGAAAGTTTTTAATTTTGGAAAAGAAACAGAAAATCATTTCCCCTTCTCACGATGAAATATAGGAAACAAAATCTCTGTATGGATGAAAAATTAATTTACCTTTTTCCTGCAGTAAGTGAAGCTGAATCCAAAGTTCATTCCAACAACCACTATTAATATATACTAGTGCTGATATGATTATTCAAAAAATACGATTTCTGGGAGTAAAATGGTATGAAGTGTACAACTTTGCCTCATACATACAGGACTATGTCTTGCAATAGCAAGAAGTGGCAGTCCTTGAGGAAACAATGTGCTGTGTCTATCTCCAGATGTTTGTCAGCCAATGATTAATATAAAATTCTGGGCTTTGTTTTTATTAATTCGAGCTGGTCATCACCTCTGCTAACATCAGTAAAATACCACATTACACAACATTCTTCTCCGCACATCACAAGCACTTTTTAAATTGATTTATCTAGTTCCAATAGTTTTTAGAGAGACAAATAGCACTGGAATAAAGCAGAAATGTTCTGACCAGTGGTAATTAAAAATAAAATATATGTACCTCAGGCTCTAGGTAAATGTGTTTGAATATTTTCACCTTGATCAACACCTTTGCAGAGGGATGTAATGAACTGTAGAATTTGGAATAATGCATTGCAATTTTGCTTTTTCAGTTCAGAGAAAATTATTATAAAATTCAATCTTTCTCAGTAGGAAACTTAAAAAATTACAATTGACAAACTTTAAAGTCCAGGACAATAAAAAAAATTAAAAATCCCAAACTTTATCTGTAATAACTGTAAGTAAGAACATACTAATTAAATAAGTGTGATGATTTGTTCTTTAAAGGTTTAAACTCTAATTTGAATGATATTCATATCCAGATATACTATTCCTGTTTCTGCTGCCTATAGTAGTAACTGACCAAGAATTATTTCTCCATGTAAGTAAAATATCCAGACCTCTAGCTTATGTATGTCTGTTTTTATTCTGAAATCTGTGTGACATAGAAAAAGAAGCCTGTGAAAAGCAAAGAGAGTAACTGATTTTCTAACTTTGTATTTACACAAAAACTAGGGTGGTTTGACTAAGTGATAGAGACACCGTATTTGCTGAGGTAAAATGGATATAGGCCCATTTTTTTCAGATATATGGGCCTCTAAATCTGTTTCAGGAGTTATATATTAGTCCATGCCTGTTACTCACTCTTATGTGTCTGTTATGGAGAAGGAGCAGTGTCCTTGCTGGATCTCAGGAAGGAAGGTACAGCACCAAACAGCACACTTAAAAACAAAACAAAACAAAACAAAAAAAAAACCCACAAAAAACCAAAAAAAAAACCAAAAAACAAAATCAAAAACAAAAACCAAACCAAAACCAACCAACCAAACAAAAAACAACCAAACAATTAAATAAAGGCTTTAATAATAAGACAGGAAGAGGAAGAAAAATATGGAGAGTAAAGTAAATTTTAACAAATTTTATCTCCCTTCAGATTCTGAGAACTTGATTTTACGCATCATCAGATGGACACTGGATCAATCCTCTTGCAGCACAGTGTGCATAACCTATCCATGAAGAGGTTCACCTTCACCCCTGCCACGGCTCCTTACATCTGATGTAAGTAAAATTTATGCATCTTGTCTTGACAGGAAGAAATCTGGTCTTTTCTATGCCTATTAGAACCTGTCTAGCTACACATATCTAAGAACTTCACACAGGAACAACAGTTATCCAGGGTGTCCCAGCACATTCCCTTTCTGTTTTATGTAGGAGGGGGAGTTACACTCTTGTCACACTGTTATGCAGGCTTTTTCAAGCCCTAAGTACAAGCCCCCAAGACCAGATATGGGTTGCTCATGGTCACTAACTCCTCAAATACAGTATCTTCCTTAAGACTTTTAATACTGTCTCATTGCTTGCATTGATGGTTTTATGAAGATCAGGACTTGTAGGTTTATATTCAAAGCGTTAACTCCACTGTTTTTAAGATTTGTAGCTCTTAATGCTCGATTTGGAGATGAATGGTTGTCCTAATATAAATTTTTGGTTAGCAAATTCAGAGGGCCTGATCAGTCAGAAAGTAGATCTGTCCTTCATTTATAGGTCCCATGAAATGCCTGTGTGTCTGAAAGTGGAAAAAGTTTTACTAAAAAAGTGAAACAGTACTGATGCCCAGTTCTGCTCACGTCTCTTTGCTTAATGATTCAATTGCTATTCTTGTTCTTCTATGAACAATGGAATAATAAATCTGCCCACATAATGAAATCCAGACTAACCAACTTCTGTTCTAAGAAATGTTAAGATTTTGTTAACTTCAGGCCATTTTCAGGCATCTGCTTACTATTGGTGATTCTGTCAATGAAAAAAAAAAAGGAAACTGGTAGACGTCTGAGTCTCTTTGTTGTTGTTGTGGCTGTTGTTGGTTGCTTGGTTGGTTGGCTGGTTTGAGGTTTTAAGGGTGGGGTTTGTTTGGGTTTTTTGGGTGCATTGGTTTTGATTTTTTGTTTGCTTTGTTTTGCTCATAAAGAATCACAGAAATAAAGGCAATGTAGAACAACTTCCCACTCATATCTAAACTACTGCCATTACAGGACCAGTTCAGCTTTAGCTTTGTCTTGTTGACTCCTGAAAAGTTCCAAGGATCAATGTTCTGCAACTTCTTTGGGCAACACGCTCAGATTTCATCCAAACTCTTAATGCAAAAGTCTCTTTCTGTTGTCAAACATCCCAAGCTGGAATCTGTAGGTGTTATCCCTCATTATATCATACGCTACTACCAAGAGGAGTTTGCTTGGCACTATCCTAGCAACTCTTTCAAACTGTGGTAGGAAACTATTAGATTATTTTGAGCCTCCAATGCCTGCAAAATATGTCAGGTATTCAAGGCCCCTGACAGTGTGCATGATCTGCTGATGATAACCATTGAAATGTGGGCCAATCTGTGGTTTGCCATCTTCCCAATTAGAATTTTTTACTACTTTACAGTTAGTGCGATATGCATAGTGACAGGACTAAGGGCAATGGTTTGAAACTGAAAGACAGCAGGTTTAGATTAGATATCAAGAAGAAATTCTTTACTCAGAGGGGGGTAAAGCACTGGAACAAACTACCTAGAGAAGCTGCAGATGCCCCATCCTTGAAAGTTCAAAGTCAGGCTGGACAGGGCCCTGAGGAAACTGTTCTAGAGACTGGCATCCCTGTCCATGCCAGGAGGATTTTAAATGGATTATCTTTAAGGTCTATTTCAAACCATCCTGTGATTCTGTAATATTCTCATAGAAACAAATGCTAGTGGTAAATTATTTGCTTGAAACAAATTTATACACACAGAATATAGAAATTAGCATTTCAGTAGTACCAATGTCTACAACCAAAATTAAAGTTTATCTAGCAGTGAATGATAGCTTGGCAGTGTTCTGTGGCTATTTATGTAAACACAAGAACAAGTCTGTAGAATTTCTTTGGTATGTTTATACAGATTTTAATGTATTTCTTCATACAGTAGTGCAAAGGTTAGTAACACACTGGCATATAAAATAAGGTAAAGTCAAACAATTTAGCAGAATTTAATAACATTATTTAGTTCTTTTAATTTAAATCACAAATGTACAGTACATCTCTGGGTCAGACGTCTTTTTCTATTGGACTCTTTCCATGTCTAGAGGATCTAAAACTGAAAAAAAAAAATCAAAAACCCCAAAAGATCTTTGTTCAAAAGAAACATCGTTTTTTTAACCCCTCAAAGTATTTTAGAAGACTGATCTTGTTCTGTGACCTTTCAGCACCATGCACAAAATTCAGGTTTCTAGCATTTATTTCTGATAAATTTCTTCCTACTATCCTAATAGCCAAATACTAAAGTGTGTATTTGTTTCAATGATGTTTGCTCTCATTTAAAGTGAAATACATGCACTCAAGGAAGCTCCCTGAAGCAAGGGATCTGGAAAACATTAAAATTAAAACAAATATTTCTGAACAGTTTTTAATCAAACATTTAATCAAACAAATATTACCATGAGTGATAGCAATAAGATGTAGTTTTAACAAGTATGTATTTTTGATTTCAGCATATGTGTTTGATGACCCATTGAAAAGCCAACGGAATGCAGTCTTGATAAGAATTTCATCTTGTTTCACACACTTGACCCTGTCGGCCCACTCTACTGTTTCTGCACATTAATTACCCATTTGCAAAAGAGAAATGATAAAGTATATTTAGCTTCTAGGTCATCAAGTACATTAATATTAAAATAATTGATAATATGTTTTTCTGATATAGATACAGCAATATTAGGAATTAAGATGGACTATATTATATATTTGAAATCTAAGAAGCTGTCATGATTTATGATTGTTGAAGGGTTGGTGGCATTTATAATTTCTTTTTCTCTCTAAGATAGGGTGCAGTAAAACTTCTGACACTGATGAATGATACTGAATGAGGTGTAATTCTTATCTCAAGCATCATATCATGGCTGAACCTAAGTGCTCTTTGAATGTCCGCTTCAATTAAAGTCCACTAAAGTAAAAATTTTTTTGAAGAGTCTGTAAGTATTTATTGCAGTAACCTCAAAATCTATTTATGGGGAAAAAAGAACACATAACTTCTATGGTCCTAAGAATTTGTTGACAGCCCAATAAATATTTTAACAGAATGATAAAAATGTAGCAATTATAATAAACCCTGTTACAATAACACTATCCTTCACAGTCCTAATCCATATAGAAAAGGCCCAAAAATAATACTCTCATATTATTATAAACACTAATATCAATTGCCAGATTAGGCCAAGTCAAGTTCAGGAAAGCCCTGAGTGCCTGTACTGTCAGGTCAATACAGAACTCATGACTTTTTGACTGCTAATGGTGGACTTATTTACTTGTCTCTAACAAGAACTATGCGGACCTATTTTTATACCAGTTCTTGCAAGCTTGTTTACTTCCTCATGTGTCTGGGCAATCACCTATCCAATTTTAATGTGAAGATGCCCATTTTTGCTGATATATTCAGCTTTCTTTCAGCAGAATTTGCATCTCATGTCTTTATTTATTAATAGTAAAGTCAAGTTTAGATGAAAAAAAATGAAGAGAAATTTAATTATTTTGAAAGAAAAGGAACTCTAGGGGAAGTTGAAAGACAGTAACATTTCAGCAATGCAAAGGATTATAAATAATTTTGGTTTTTAGACAATTAATTTTGACAGAGCACGTAGACTGTTTTCCCTTGCGCAAGTCAATAATATCATACTCCTTTACAAGAAACTCTGTGCTAGGCTTTTTGGCATGGACCGTAATGAAGAAAACAGCCTGGTATTATTTAAGGAAGACAAAATCTCTACATATATTGGCCCAGCTTGTCTTCTCCAAGAAGACGCCAAACAATTGACCCTGGAAAAGAGGCGTTTCTTCACAGTTTAATCTTTATCTTTGCTAATGAGGATCTCATCTATTTTCAACAACTGTAGTTTTAAAGTAGTTAGGTAGTTTTTAATGAAAAAAAAAAAAAAAAGGAAAAGAAAACCAAAACATTTAGGAAACCTTTTTATTTTGTTATAAACGAGCGGCAAGCAGCTGCACTGTTAGGTTTATCCATGTATTAGCCCTGTATCTCTCTTGGTTTCAGGAATGGAACTGAACAACCTTTCCACATGCTGCTCAAGCATATAGTCCAGGAACAGGCTCATCTGTTTTCTTAGGCAGGTTTCTCCCTCCCTTTGTATTCTTGTTGAAATTGTTCTACAGCTTATGACCAGCTGAGCACCAGCTGGATGAAGACGTGAACCTTCTTTCTCAGCACATGACTGAGAGCTTTAACAAAAAGCTACAGAATTGGTGCTTTTCCTAGACTCTTTCTAGCGATATGAAAATTTAACTAAATAACTGGATCAGAGCCAACGTCATAGTACAGTGTCAGCGTGCCAAAGGAATTGCCCAGCTAGTGCCACAGCACGCCAGCAGCTTCTTCGCGTGGCTGTCCGCCAAAAGCCGCGCTTACAGCTGCCTGAGCTGAGCTCTTCCCGGCATAAGGAGAAGGCTGCTCCAGCCTGCGCCCGAAGATCTTCGCAATGCTTGGCTCCGAGGACATGAGTCGCAGGCAAGATGGCAAGGAGACAAGTCAGACCTCCGCAGCGGGGGGTTTATTGAAGGTAAAGAGGTACAGGAACTGAAGAAAGCTGCAGGGCATCTACCCATGAGGGCGGGGACTGTCACAATTTATAAAAGGAGGCCGGGGGCGGGGGGAGGAACAAACCCGCCTCCCGACCAATAACAGAACAATACAACATAATTGACAGAACATAACAACCAATTAAAGTAGAGCTTGGGTGGGGACTTAAGGGGTTACCCAATCACCCTCGGTTCGGGATAGAAGATTCTGGGGTATGGGTGTGGGAAGAGGGTGACGGGCAGAGAGGTTGGTATGGCAACGTAGGAGGGGTTGGGAGGTAACTATAGAAACTAAGGTGGGGTTTAAGGAATGACAGGAAACTGGTAACAAAAAGGAGGGAGTAACCAGGGTAACCGGGAGATTGACAGCTGACCTCTAAGGAGGAGGGTGGGGAGGGAGCCTAAGACAGAACCACTTTTAACAAAATGTGGGGGAAACTGGAACATACCAATGGAGTATAGAAACCACATTAAAGTATAGTTTAAACCTTAAATCCTGTAAACACAAGAGCAAAGCGGCCGCGCCGCAACAGTACAGGACTTTTACACTGTAAACTTAAAAGGACATTTTGCTGGTTTATAATTCATTAAGAAGTGAAAATCAAATAATAGGGGTTCTTCTTTGGCTAATATTCAAAGTAGAAAAGCTTTTTATATAATAGTGTCTGAGATTGGTTGAGTGAGATCATACATTGCCTGATACTTTTTAACATTTAGGATCTATTTATTCAAAGGTTTAGTTCCTAACTAATGCAACAAATATATGCTTATGGCAAAGAGCTCAAATCCAAAGATCTATTTGTGCTACCAAAGACCTTAACTCTCCCTCCCCAGATCATCTTATTTTTCATACTCTGTGAATGTTCATTTAATCCCAGACTACATATTTAAGATAAAGACAGGCTTCTAGTTGAAGAAAAACCACAAAACAAAAAAACAAAGAAACAAACAAAACCAAAACAAACCCAAAACAATTCCATATTATTCTTATAACTGGAACTCTACATATTCTTTAAATCTACACAATCCTACAGAGCCCTTCTACTCATCCTGGCACCCATAAACAATCACTTTGTCGTGTGAGATATGTGCTTAATTTTCTGCTATGGAAACAAGGCTTGTGTTTGCTCAGTACTATTATTTCAGACATTCTTCAGTGAAAGAAACCCATAAGATATTGTATTTACATCTTAGAGCTGTAGCCCAGCATCCTAACACAGATGTGGCCTGTTTCCTCCAGAAGATACTGGCCCTTGGCTTGCAGGTGTGAAGAAATAGCCAGTAGAGTTCATGCACCTGAAAGTGTAATTTAACTTTTTAATTTCATTTAAGAAAGAAGTGTGACCAATTAATACACATTTAAATGAGGAAAGAAGTGCAGGCATCCTTAAATGCAAAAGTATGTTACTGACACTAATTTCAGTATCTTAAATGGCCAAATATTTGCAGAAATATTTACAGAACAATCCACCAAATGATCAAACCCATTTCGGGGATAATGCTGCAGATTCTTTGATGGATGTTTGTGTTTATGGAATGATTCCCATGTGACTTGACTGACACGGTTAATAAATCAGATAATTTATTTCAATGACAGCAAAGACTTTCAGGTCCTCTCAAGCTCAATTGAATGTGCAGCCTCTGATTTATTAATTTATTCCTTGATGTTTTCCTTATTTTTAAAGGTCTCATTGATTTGAATTAAACTGTCCAAGTCTCAGTTTGGGAAATTTTATTCCTTTATTCTGTCTTTCAAATTTTGGTTGGTTGGTTGGTTGGTTGGGTTTTTTTGGTTGGTTGTTTGTTTGGGGTTTTTTAGGGAGGCAGTTTTTTGCCTTTTTTTTTTTTTTTTGGTGTTTTATGTTTGTTTGTTTGTTTTGTTGGGTTTTTTTTCCTTTTTTCCTCTTTTTATTGGCAGCATGTTTGCATGTTTGCTTCAGCTTTTTTCCCTAAGGTTTCACAGTTCCACTCATACATCCCTTTCTATTAATGATGGTGAAACTATAATGGCAATTAAAGGACTGCTCAGCTTTTAAAGAAAGTGAACTCCTGGTCATTAAAATAACTTCTCAAATTTTTAAATTTAAAATTAATTTTATTGTACTTAGAGTTTTTCTATTTGTAACCCTTTGCTCTGATTGTGGAATGCTCCTTCAAACAAAATAACCTCTCTCATTTTAATATGCAAGGAAAGACCAGGAAAATGCTGTACATTCCAAATTTCTGTATTGTTCTTTTTACAATGACAGTAATGGAGAATGTAATCAAAAGTGTAAAGAAACAACAGGTTTCTAAACTTTTGTTACATTCTTCTTTTTTTTCTTTTGTTATATTTGTAACCAGAGATTATGGGATTTTTTTTTTGTTTGCTTGCTTGTTTATTTATTTTTGCATTGCACAAACAGATATAAGAATATTGATCTATGTGTTTATGTTTAATACTTTTAGGAGGAATTTTGGAGAATTTCACAAAATCCAAACTTATTAATGAAAGAAAATGGTATTACTTTTGCAGCTTCACTCCTCTACATAGTGTCATTTATTTAAATTTATCAGCAGTTTATAACAGCTGTCCTTGAACTTGTAAGTAGGACATAAAGTAACTCAGACCACATGTTGAAGACTGTAGTCCACCACTGCCCCTGCTCTATCTGTTCTGTTGTTGGAAAGATTAATTTTCCAGTATTATGATTCTAAGAGCTTTCACAAGTATTATATAAACTTTTGAGAGAAAACCAGTGGTGAAATACTGAGCTACAACTCCAACTCAGATCACAGAAGTAAGGCTTGAGTATGCATGTTTGATTGCCAGAAACCTGAAATAAACTACTTTTAATTGCAATCCTTCATGTATGCTGATATTCTTACATAAGGGAAAATCCCTAAATCAAAATGCAATATATGTTTATTCTCTCTATCTACCACCATAGCAATGTCCACATCATGCAACTTTTAATTAGAAGGCACAAAGATGTGAACATTTATAGAAGGGAAGTTTCAGTAAAGCAGCTAGAGACAAACTTTTCAAATATTATTAGTCATCTTTTTAGTCCTACAGTTTCCTAGAAAAAGCGTTAGAAAAGAAAGAAAAAGAAAAATTGATTTTACTTATTTATTTTGAAAGATGAATTTTAAAACACACTAATGTAATATTTTTATGAAGAGAAGTGTGTTGTGGTTTAACTGAGTTGTCTAGATTAAAAAGCATCGTTGCCTCAAGTATCTTTCTTTTTCACAGACTACACTTTGAAAGCATCTGTCTTTATTTTGAAGATAGGTACTTCAAATTTAAAGAATTATTTTTTAGGTAGTTATAGATAGCTGAAATTAATTCTTCTTGCTCTGTGTCAATATTTGTATTCATGGGGTAAATAGGAAAATTCATGATGTATAAATATATGATTGTAAAGCACAGTAAAAATAAAGAGATTGAATTCAGTGGTAGAGATTTGCTCTCATTCTTGAACTAATTTTGATATTTTGTAAAAGAACTTCAATTTCTGGATTTTCATTATCTGAAAAACACTTATAGTGAAGAAACCTTAAGCGATGCTCAAGGTTTGGAAGTTGTGTAAAACCTGGACATGGAGAGCACAGAGATATCCTGTGTCCTTCAGGAGCTTGTGTTTGAAATGGATTAAAAGTCTTAGCTTTTAAAATCCAAGATTCCTTAACACCTTCACATTTGAAGAATGGATTTTCAACATCCTTCTAAGCAGCAGAAATTATGTTTTCATTGTGCAAATAGAATAGAAACCTGAGTCCTAATTTATAGTTACCTAAATTTGGTTGTGTGTAAAATGTACCAAATGATTAAAACACCAAGGAAGCCAAATTATAGTGTATTAAAACTACTGATAAGTAAGTTTCATTTCAACAAAATGATAACTTTTTGTGGTAAATTAATGCTGCATTTGAAGGTAATGAAAACTTAGAGGGAAGAAAGCACAAACAATGCAAATGTTAAAAAGTAACTTGAAATGCAGGTCTTTCTTTTCTATCCCTAGGATGAAAAACTTAATTTTTATACTCAGCTGCACTTAATTCAAGACACATGTCCATCCTGTCTCTATACACTAGCTACTACATTGCCTAAGTCATATTTCACTGGTACTTCAAAAGCACTTTCATTGTCTTCTTTTTCCTAGTCTGATTTTTGAAGAATTTTACAAGTATAACAGCCACACTTCATCAGCAATTCAACAGGAAAAGGGCTGAGGTTTGCAAGGTTTTTCTATTTTTTTATTTTTAAATCTTCCAGATCCTGTCACATTAGAAAGACTTAGATGCTGAGAATTTTAGACTGTGGCCCTACTTGTGAGTCTATTGTGGATTGAATTTTTCCATATAACCCATCCACAATAATATTCTAAAAATCTGACTCCAAGCATTGACAATTCTACCCTTATTAAAAAAAGAGGTAGTAACAAAATTCATACTTTGTTTCCAATTATCCATACTTCAGAAACAATTAATCAAAAACCACAGCAGTGTAAGAGATTAATTTCCTTCTGAGTAAACAGAAAGCTACAAAAAAAAAATTGTGACTTTACACTGTAATGGGTTTTACTAACCCAACCATTTATTCTCTACTATAACAAAAGAATTTTTTTCCTACCAGTCAAAAAACCCATTTTGTCTTTAATGTTTCACAGTGACAAATCAGTTTGTCAGTAGCTATAATATCTTTTTCCCATGGTATTATTTTCCCATTGCTAGCATTAATTAATAATTTTCAAATATTATATCATGTTTTATATTATAAAATATGCAAATTCATCGGGTATATCCACTTTCTGTAGTATTCCCAGACTTGTATAACCTCTGCTAATCTACCTCATTTATTAATAATAATAGGAAACAGATCAGTTCTACCTCAGGTCTCAGCTGGGAGAACTGAGAACATTAGGAACATTCACAACAGGCATGTGCTGTAATCCATCTGCCACAAGCTCATGCTGTCAGTGCTAGATGAGAGGGATGTGACACATTATATTAGCTTCCAACAATTTCTCAGTCACTGTGATAATAGGAAAAAAAATAAAAGAAAAAATAAGTGGAGTGCATTACCTCTTCCAGATCCATTCACCACCTTAAAAATGCAGCATCATCTGTTTTGTATGATTTCACTTTCAGAGTTAAAATTAACTTGGAAAAAAATTGCTTAAAAGTTTAATTGCTCTTCTGATTTTGTATGATTTCTAATTGCTTTGTGTATTCCCATATTTGAAATAACAAAGTTGAAAATTCATACTTCTCTGAATTACCTAAACTAATATCCATCATTTGCACAATATGATGTGAAGATGGACTTTTATGCTTAAATTTATGCACTATGGAAAAGGTCTTCTAAATTATGTGTCCAGGGAAAAGTTTTATGCCAGTGAGGTTTTCTAAAACTTGACAATGGAGCTTTTAGGGATAGAGCTTGCAAACAAACAAACAAACAAAAAATCTGTATTAAACCTCCTTATATTGTATTCAAGTGCAAATATCACATATATCTGTGTGTGAATTTTTGTGTGTTTGTGTGCACGTGAATGCATGTCAATAGCAATAGTATCTGAAAAGCATTTTTTCTCAGATGGTAATTACCTAGTGGACAGTGCGGGACTCATTTTTTAATTTGAACTTGACATTATTTTATATTAGAGTAAAAAATATTAAGTGCTAAATCATAATTAATTTAATTTATAGTTTTAAAAATTGACTGTATGTAATTCTAATTAAATGGAAACTCATACAAAATACTTTAGCAAACACTACACAACACACAAGCACACTGAGCAGTTGAGACACATCTCTTGTGTGTTTAACTTTCACCTTCTAGTGCAAAAAGTTTAGATCATGTAATATGAGTACAATTTTGATGTAAGAGGAAATACTCAATTTGCACATTGAAGATTTTTGAGGGGTTTTTTTATATAAATAGCAGATAAGCAGTAACTTGGATTAACTTTCATTCTCTTCCTTTGAATTTTCTTTTCATAATATGGGCTCCACTGCCATTCATTATTTTTATTTCTTTCAAATATTTAAAAATAATTTTTTGGTCTGCTGGTGTGATTTTGATTTAAAGATCATCTATATAATTTTTTATGTAGTTTCATACTCTTTTGCAGTTTATTCGTAGAAATTTAAAGCCTTGCCAGCTTCAAAAGTAAAAAGATGTAATTTCAAGTGACATTGGACTTTTTAATTGATCTTTTACTAAGTCATACTGTGTGAAAAATATTAACATAAGGTTCAAATCCACAGATAAGACTGAAGCTCTAATTTGTTGCCTCTTACTTTTTGTCCCTTCACAACACATTTAGAGAGTGTGATGGTGATGCTTTTGATGTGACATGTCCTGGTAGAAGTGTTAGATAATAAAGGTCCCCTTTCATTTATAAACCTGACTTTTTGTTTTTTCCATTGTGAAATTGTCTGGCAATTGCGAAGAGTTTGACAGTGATACTTAATTCATAACATATTCCATATTTCCCAGTTTAGATATATAATTTGCATTTGTCTTTTGACATTTGCAATTGGAGATTTCTCATGTTAGCTCATAAGCATGCAAAAAGAAAAATAATTATATCCAAAAAACAGACCATATTTAAAGCCCATGCATATAACAGAATAAAACTCATGGAGTTATCATGGAGTTAAAGAAAAAATCAAACAAAAACTGCATCCTTCTTATGTGTTGCACATGCACACAACTGGGATTATATTTTTTGTACAGTACCTGACCTGCCTGATATTTTTAGGCAGACTTTAATAAATGCAATATTTTCTATAAGTGTTTTGGCCATTTTTTGAGATGGAAAGTTAATTACATTTCTTTTGAACTTCAGTATTCCAACAGGAATTTTAAAATTCTTGATGGGGGTGGGGCATAGGCAGTGTGTGTCCATTGGCCTCTCCATATAAGTCCCTCTCTATAAAATGACTACTTGTTTCAAAAAGGTCCAAATGAGTGAGCTAGCCACAGTCATTGATTCAAATTTTCTGCACTTTTAAATAAGTATGCTACAATAAGGCCCTTATGACTCATAGTAGATAACTGAATCTCTTTTATCTGTTTTATCCTTCTTGTTCTTCCGATTTCCACACTATCATGATCTTGTGGATGTGTTCTTACCATGTGTACTGCTAAGTGTTAAAAACTGAGCTTACTCACCAAAGCAAATACCTACCATCATGACTAATACCTTCTCACTTTTTCTTTGTATTCTGAATGAGACTTCTTATATCAGGCTGCAGTAACTTTTTTTATATTTACTTTGTGAAATGTCTGTGGGATAAGTTCACCTTTCTGTTCAGTGTTTGTACTGCTCAGGGGAGACTTAGACTGTGACAAGGGCCCCTAGGCAACACAGTTGTATAAAATGCAATGCAGGAAAGGGAGCATATTTCAATATGACACAGCTAAGAAAATGGAAATTCTACAAAATAATAGAGGAGACATCACTACCGATAAAATTGTGAATTCTTCAGGGAATAGAGCAAATCAGTTCAGGTCAAATATGAGTACTGCACACCGTGGATGTAGACAGAACCTTGTGTCAGCATAAATGAGTCTCACACTTTTTATTAAAGGTATGTATATATGAGTATTGTTGAAATTTTTATTTTGCCTAAATCTTGATTGTGATGGCTGACTCGAGCTGACAGGTAAGTCCCCACACAGCTGCCTGGTTACTCCCCCCAGTTTATTGCTGAGCATGATGTTATGTGCTGTGAGATATCTTTTTGGTCAGCTGGGGTCAGCTGGCCCAGCTCTGTTCCTGCCCATCTTCTTGCCAACCCCCAGCCCACTTTTTGGGGGCAGAGTGAGACCTTAACCCTGTGCAGGCACTGTTCAACAGTAGCTAAAACTTTGGTAAGCTATCAACATTGATTTGGTCATAAATCTAAAACAGCCAGATTGTCTGCCACTAAGAAAAGTCCTGTGAGCCAAATCCAGAGTCAAATCCTGAGCAATAGTGGACTTGATTTATTTTTTCCATTTTTAAAAGATATGATCATTAAAAAACTATATTTAATCACTATCCTAAATAGTCTGTCTCTTTTCTAATTGCATCAAAGAGCCTACAAATTAAGTATATGTTTTATGGTCACCTTTTTATAACCTTTTTGTAAAAGCACATTTTTAAAATTATTTTATCTAACAGTCTCTTGCTGTTCATTCAGTCCATGGCTGAAGTGAAATTAGGGGGAAATTATCTTCAAATCAGACTATTGAGAAACTGATCGATAATTATATTGAGATTGTTTCATGCATGTGAAAATATGATACTTCTTCACAGATATTTGGTTAATGGACCTGCTCTTCTGTGAATCCTTTTATTTATTCTGAGTGTGCGATAGGTTTCAAACAGTAATTACTTTGTTGGCAAACACTTGCAGATAAATAGCAAACTCTAGTACCGTTCTGCTGTGTTTTGCTAGAAAGATAAGGCAATAAAACAAATTAATATAAATCAAACTACATTCAGTTACATATTTCCTATTCTCACTACTTTAAAAAATAGGGTTTTTTTCAAATACAGATACATTGTTTATATTTTATTTTGACGATTTCCATATATTTTGTTTCAGAAAATGCCAGTTTTATGTTGTGACTCACATATATGAAATCCCACCTGTCTGAGAAAATCCAAGGTATTATGACAGATGTTTTGAACTATCAGCCTGAAGTATGTGTATGCCAAAACATCCAGCAAAAAGAAAACTATTTAATACACTTTAGAAGTGAAAGCCCAAGTTTAGTCTCTTACAAAGGTACTTAATACCAGCATAAGAAACCATCTGGATGTAAGAAATGCCTAAGTTAAAGCTACAAAATAGTAAATAATACAGAGAATGATACATAGAGAACATGTGGTGAGAGATCATTGAGGAGAAGCTTTAGTTACACTTCAGTTGAGTCTAACAATTGCACAGCAAATGATTCCTGGCCTTTGTTAAAGCAAATAGACTGGACTCCTTTATTTTTCCAAGAATGTAAATAGAGAAGTCCATTGGACAGATGGAAATCCTGCAGCGTTTGAAAGACTGGAAAATTCTATAGGGCTTCTAGTGATATACCTGATAATATTAATGGGGCTGGCACTGAGATACAAAATAGCCTGAGTGAAAGAAATTCTAACTGTTCTTGGTGCCTTAGACAACAATAAGGTTTAAAGTGTTTGTAGATACGTCCAGCACTAGGAGCACAATAATTTAGAAAGAAATCCATACACCAGTTTTGTGTCTGTGTGACACAGCCAATGCAGTAGATATGGAAGAGCAGCATGGGTCAGCTTACTCACTGTTTGCAAAGGACCACTTTTAGCATGTCACAGTTATAAGGCGTCAGGGAATATCACAACAGTATCGCTTAATATGTTACTGGAGCTGTTTCCCTCTTTTTATCTTTTCACTTCATGAATTTTCAAAAGTATGCTTTTTACTATTCAGAGTATCACAGTTTAAAACCTCAGCAGTTAAAACAAACTAAAAAGATGTATACTGCTTTGAGGGGTACAACAACCTCTCCTCTTGGAGATTAATCATTGATGCAAGCTTGCCCAAATTTCTGAGCAGGTTCATTTAGAATTTTTCAGCTCTGGAAAACCTTTTATTTTGAACCCAAATTTTACACATGCTTACCCTTTAAAACACAAAAATCCTATAAGTTTCATGCCTAAATTTTCATTTACTTCTAAAAGTAAAATGACCGGTTATTTTTAATTAAGTAGAAGTAATACACTAATTACAGCAGAAATTACACTTTCTTCTTGCACTTTTTCTTCACTGTATCCATTTGTTTTCCCCTGTCTTTATCAATATTCCCTGCTTTCAGTTTTGTGGTACATTAGGTTCTTGTATCTCAAGTTCTCTCACTTATCTTCCTGTTTCACACACTGCCAAACTCCTGAGGCTTGCAAAACAAATGGAAAATGCATGAAGAATTCCTTATTTTCTAAAAAAGAAGTAAACAGAAGTAAAAATAACATATCAAATTGCATTTGAACAATGGTTCAAAAGGGAACTTTGAAATGAGATTCAATTCTAACATAAAAAATAGAAAATATTTTGCTTTTTCAAAGTGCTATTTAGAAATATATATTTTTCATATTTACCTTCACAATAAGATTCTCTTGTGACTTAAAGTCTTTATGCTAGCTGCCTATACTTTGTCTACTATTAATAGAGACAATCACTTCCAGAATTTTATTATTCTTATTTGAAGATAGGTATTTAACATATGTATTTTAGTGTATGGAAAACACATTAAATTTAGTCCTTTAGCAATATCAGAAACATGATATAAATATAATAATAATATAACCCATACTTAATTAAAAGTCACAGCCTGGAGAACTAAATTCCCTTTCAATGCAATGAATTTGAGGTGTTTCAGTTATGCTAAGGTTCTCATGGATCTATATTTTTGTTCCTTAGAAAACAATTTTGTTATCATTAATTTGTACTTTCATTTTTTTTTCCTTGCAAAATAATTCCAAAGGCATACTCACATTTGTCATAAACTTTTTCAAAAGCTGTAAATTTAGTTCCTTTTCTGGTGGGATGTATGCTTTTTACACCCAAAAAACTGTTTCATATTCTGCAGTTCACAAAATGACTGTGTGCTTGCTAAAAAACCTTATACTGAGTTGTCTACAAGATACAATAGTGTCTTTTTAACTTTTAAGACCTTCAACAATAGTTGTCTGTAGAACTTAGATATTAATCCCATTCTTATAGCAATTTTGTGTAACTTCAGCAGCAGGCAGTAAATATCAGTCACTAACAACATCTACATCTGAATTTAGGATAGATGCTTTGAGTTATGTTTTACTGACTATTGAAATAAAGATACTACCCATAATCTCCACCAACAACAAATCCAGTTAATGTGCTATATCTTACTGTTACAGATATCTCAGCCAGAAGCTGAATTTTAAAAAATGTTAGCAAATTCTTGCTCTTTCTAAGGAATTTGAAAACAGTGATACAATATCTTTATTACAAGGAACAGATGAGATGTTAGGATAACAATCATAAGACCCAGAAGTAGAAAAATTAGTAATATAAACTTGAAAGCAAAGAGTAGGCAATACTTCAAAGACCAATCCACTAGTCTTTTTCCCTTCTTTCTTGTTTGACTAAGTCCTGCTTCCACTCATGAACATGGAATCAGATTAATTTCTGTCTTTGTCAAAAAGCATTCATAATCTACAGATTAGATGATCCAGTTAAGGAACCATGGTAGTCTGCATTCTGTTTCTTTTCAAAACCTAATTTGCATCTATGTTTTCAATGTCTAGGATAAAGTGTGAAAAAAATGAATAAGCTAAACACTTTTTTGTGTCTGGCAGAGAAAAACCAGTGTCTCTGGGGCTTCTAAATCAATAGACTCCCAGCAAGTGCAGAGATAGGCTTCAGTTGTTCAAACATCAGTCTCTAGAATAATTTCAGACTTGGTGAAATAGCCTTCCTGGTCTTCAGCTTCTCCCCTCCAGATGAATGTATGTCTACCAAAAGTCTTCTGTCCAGCCTGAAGTTCTATGCAGATGGTTTGGTGCTCTAGAACATCTAATGACTATTCCTCCTTCTGCAGCTTGGAACTTTGGGCTGATGTCTCTTCAGGCGCTCTGTAAAGATCCCATCAACCTCATTTTCATTTCTCCTGTTGTTGCATTCTGTTCATCTCCTCCGGAAGAGGTTATTTTTGTTTGTGGTTTTTTGTTGTTGTTGTTGTTTGTTGTGGTTTTTTTGTTATTGTTGTTTTCATTGTTGTTGTTTTTTTGTTGTGGTTTTTTTTTGTTATTGTTGTTTTGATTGTTGTTGTCATTTTGTTTGTTTGTTTGTTTGTTTTTGCCAGACAGTCCAGCTTTTCAGCCAGAGCACAGATGCAGGCATGTGCACCATTTTCCATTGCTTCGGTGGGAGACCTCTGGATGCCCTGGAGCTCAGGCTTTGAGTGGAAGTCCTCAGTGTGCTGGGATGGTAGCTGCTGTTGAGGCTTGTGTTTTGTGCCCTGTGGCACATCACAACATGTTGAGCAGTCCTGTGCTGTCCTCATTTGCTGCTGGATCCCTTCCATATGCCCCTCTGCACAAACTGCTGTACAAACTACTGCATTTGTGCATTTGTATTTCCTATGCTCCTATTTGTTGTTCACCCTCACTTTAGCCTGCAGGGGTATTGGCCAAGAGTGCTGGGGATGCAGATTTTGCTTTGGCTAGGTTTATCAGTTTATCAATAGCAAAACAACAGGCAGACCAAAAAGCACTCAGAAATTACTGCAGAGAAAGATAATTTTTTTAAGTAAAAATGACATGTTAGGGTTCACTTTTAACATGTTGGCACAGATCAGCATATTTATGTTTAGCTCTGCTATCTAACCCCTCATTGCTTAACATCTGGGTTTGGAGATTTCAGATTTTCCCTTTGGAACCACCTCAGACTTGCCAACCCTCAGAAAAGTCTTTTTTAATATCTGGCTGCAGAGGGAGACACCATGGAGTGCTTGAAACTGCAGAATCCAAGAATCATAGAATTACTGTTGCTGGGAAAGGCCATCTGCAAATGTTGCAGTCTAATCCCCTCTTCTCAGAGCAGGGTAAAACACTACAGGTGCCTCAAGGCCCTGCCCTGTTGGGTTTCAAGGGACAGACTGAATGGCATCTTGAGGCACCACATCCAGTCTTTCACCACCCTTGTGGTAAAAGTGCTCTTATGTTAAAATGCAATTTCATCTCTTTCAGTTTGCATCTCTTGACTCTTGTCCTGTCACCTGTCAGAAGAGTCTGGCTTTAACTTCTTTGCTGCCCTTCATCAAGTGTCTTTGCTGACTGAGTCTCCTTCTCTCCAGGCTGAACACTTCCAGCACTTCTGTACTGACTATCTCTTAAGTCCTCAGTCAACCAGCTCGAGGATGTCCATGTCTCGCTTGTGCTGGAGAGCCTGGACCTGGACTCAGCACAATAAATGTGACTTCAACAGGGGGAAAGACCACCTCCTGCCCCACAGGATGTGATGAATTGCCACCTCAATCTGCAGAAAATGCTTTTCCTAATGCAGGCCAGAAGGCTTTTGGCCACATGACCACCTTTCCATGATTCTACTGCCATCAGAATGGATAAACAAGTTAGCCCCTGGGAGAGCTCTGGTGGGCATAAAGTTTGTTTTCAGTCTTTGCTGTCAGAGAATATGGACTGTGACAAATATAGACTCTCCTCCTATGGGAGAGAGATGAAGAAGAGAACACCCGTAATCTGGTATCTGCTGTCCCTGCATAACACAAGCAGGGTGGAGGGACAATTCCAAGAGTAATTCCTCATAGGACAATGTGGTTACTGAGCCTCTTTCAATGCCCTAGGTGTGCTCTACGTGCCGTGTGAGACAGGGAAGGAGGGGTGCATTGCACAACATGCTGCCAAGTCATACCCATGGACGAGTAAAATGAATAGGGTCCGTATCCTGTTGGGGCCTGTGCCATGTGGCTTGCAGAGAGATTGTAAGCATGGCAGAGAAAATTGCCAGCCTAGGCACAAACTGCCCCATGCCAGCTGGTTTCAGTGCTGGGCATTTAGTGCACTCATGTAGATGTGGCTGCAGAAACAAAATTCAAGTGAGCATTTAAAGCATTTTACCGTTACTGTCTTCAATTTAGTTGTATCTTCCTTCAAAGAGTGAACAGGTCCTAACACAACTTCCAAGGTTTAGTCAACAGAAACAGTTTTTTATAAAAATATGAACACAATTTAATTTAGGTGCCAACACAAATTTCTGATTGGAAAAGCAGAAATATTTATTTTAGATAAGATTATTATATTGAATTAGGTGATCTGTTGCATCCTACGGTACCAAATAAAAGAAATTGCTTTTAGGTAAAGCACATTTCTTTAAATGGAAAAAAAATCACAGTGGATTTTAAGAAACATTCCTCTATGGAGGGTGGTCAGTTGGCAGAATATCTAAGAAGCAAACATAACAAACATTTTCAGATAATCAATTAATAAATTGAATTTGGCTGAAGGGTACAAGCAAGCTGGAAAAGCTTGAGTTTGTTTATAGTCAGCCAGGCTAGCTAAATGCAAGAAGGGAATTCCTAACTGAGCATACTGTTTTCTTTCTATATTTGCTATTATTTATATCTTATATAATTGTGGGGCTTTTGTTTCCACATAAACAAGCAATGAAAAATTGTTCTTTTTTATTTTTAACTTTCAGTCCTTATGGATTGGTGTGGCTAAATTACTTGGCAAGCATCCCATTGCCGATTCAACATGGCCGTGTATTGTACTATTGTTTCTGCTTTTGAAAACAGAAAACAAATCTCATGTCAAAAACATGCAATATTTAGACAAGATGTAAACAACCTACTGTGATTTATTGGAAATGCTTTTCACAAGAATAATCTCGGGCATCCCATATGAAGGTGTTTAGAGAGAACATGCATCTGGCTGTATCAGTCTTAAGTTTATGTATTTAATGTGTATTTTTCCATAAGAATTTTCCCACAGCCAGTTCCTACGTATGCGTTCGGTCTAAGATAAAGGGCTGACCATTTTATACAACTATTACAGTGTATGAAAATTCATGTTAGTATGTATTATTAAAATGTAGTCTCCATTTGAAGTCTGAAGGAAGAGATCTGCAGGACTACATTTATTTTTGACAAGTCTGAATCTGTCATTAACTTGGCAATACACACATTAATGTTAGCTTCTGACCCTGTGCATGCTGATGGCTGTTCTTATTGTGCATCAGTCTTTCCTGCTATGTGAGAATACTGAAGATGGATCACCTTTTTTTTTTTTTTTTAAGTGACTAAAGCACCTTTGGTGGGGTGCCTCTTTCATATTGGCTTGTCCACTTAGTGATGTGTCTTCAAAGTGCTTTTTAGCACAGCTGGAGATGTAGTCCATGGTAACACGATTTCTCTGTTTTTTGAAATGTGGGACAACTTATCTGAAAAAATAGATCAGAACACTTCAACATTTTTAAAAGCATGTTTCAGGAGCTGGGAAGGAGACTGTGGAGGTGAAAAAACACTTTGATTAAGCTGGTTAGCTCTTTTTTATATTTCTTATAAAGAAGCTATGATGTATTGACAATAGCATTTTTGTTTCTAAAAATCAAAATTATTTAATAGCTTTATAAATCAGAAAATTTTTTGTGAGGGTGTAAAACTCCTGTCGTCTTTGATGAAATCTTAACTGTTTGTTGAACTAAATATTACACGTTAATGGACTAGAGGAGAAAAAAGTGCAATCCTTCCCAAAGCAAGCAAATGTCTTTGGCACTTTTTTTAAAAATTGGAGTTAAAAAGAAACTGACATATGTATTTGAGCATCTAAATGTTCACATTAGTATACTATATAGCAATCTTTTGCAGTATTGTTTTTTCATAATTAAGACTATCTGAGTGTAACAAAACCAAATATTCCATAACTGGAGACACTCGAATCAAGGCTTATGATGAATAATTAATTCTTTACTTGGTGCATTTATAACTATTTTTTAACAGCTAATAGGATTACACGGACTGGAAATTTTTCTTAAAAATTAATCCATATAATGTTTTCTAGTCTAAGCTAGATATGTAAGTTGTCTCTATGGTTATTTCAATAAAGGAATCGTTTGCCATTATGAGACATACATCTTTAGACAGACTGAAGTAGGTGTTCAATTTTCACATGAATAAATCTAAGTAAGATAAAATTTTACTTTTATTTTTAAAATTATTATTAACTCCCCACCCCATCCCACACCCCAGAAGTTCATTTCTTCACAGAGCAAAATACTGTTCTTAAAAGGAATTAGTGTCATAGGGAAGGAATTATTTCTAAGTATGATTTCTGTCTTGCTTACTGAAGAAGTTGTATTTTCAGTACCAAATATGGTAGGGAACTACAAGGAGAAAATAAAAAGTGCTTACAATTTCTGGTTTGACGAGTGAATTAGCATTTTGCTTGGAAATAAGCAAATTCCCAAACTCAAAATGTGAACAACACAGAAAATCTGCTCCTACCACCTCAATATGAACACTGTTGTTTGATCATCTCTCTAGATTTCACTGCTTGTCTTACTGGAGGGCTCATTGCTGCTGCCAGTACAGGCAGTGCATACTATGTGAAACATAATTGGGCTTGGCAGATATTTGGTGTTGTTGAACAATATGTTGTATTCTTTGCTTGGTTCAGGAGTATTACTCCACACTTGGTGGGATCTTATCCCAGGAACAGGAAACTTCTGCAGCTGAAGCATATCTTATGGCCTATCTTCTGAGTCAGCGTAGTCAAGAGGGATTCAGTTGATGATTCCAGAGACTGATGCAAAATGGCCAAATGAACAGAAAGAATAACAAAGGGGAAGATTTTCTTTGGTGACTTAAGAAAATTCAAATGCTCAGATGGATATCAGGCCCTTATCATGTCCTGCATGGTCAATTTGGAGGCTGGGACTGAAAAATAGTGGAAAATTGAAATGTTCGGAAATAACTAAATACAGTTCTATTAGCACACCAAAATAGTTTCAAGTTGGCCACCCACATTTTTTTGATGATTTTAACTTTGTTTTCTCTGTTATTTGCAACTAAAAAAGAAATTAGGTATAGTAATTCCTCTTGGGCTGACCAGGGAGTATTGAATTATACATTATTAATTTGTAAAGGAATTTTTATTTTTATTATAATATAAAAAATAAACACTTTGATACCTTATAACTTAATCATGGGACCGAATGCAGGACAAATTTTCCTTATCACGTTTGAAATTAAATTACAAAAAAATATTTTAAAATCCTGTGTAAGAATTTCTGATCCTATTGAAACAAAGATTTGCATTTGTTGGGTTGAGTACGTACAGAGAATAATTTCACTGAAGTGTATATAATCATATACCAGATATAGAAAGAAGAGAACAGTGATCTGAATTTCCTTTTTATTTAAAGCTTTTGCTCTCCTAACAGGGTTATTACATAAACAGCTGACAGAGTTTCAATTCATGTTTTATGGTTTTTCCACACTGTTCATTTATTTATTAGCAAACATATATATATTTATATAGATATGCTGCATTACCTGATTACAAATATAGAAACAGATGTTCAGACACAGCATTTAAAAATGTCTGTTGTTATTTTGCTTGATTAGGCTATATGAAGGCATTTTGTAATATGATTACAAAGATAATTACAGAATAATTTTCTTTTTAACTATAATTAGCCTATATTTCAAGTTAATCATGATACATCTTGCAGAATGTTTACATTGTCAGAAACATACACTGATAAGCTTCAGATCTAGGAACATAGCTAATTACCCTATGCAAAAAATATGAAATGTTTCTGTGTTCTTGTTCTTTAATTGTAGTGTCTCTTTTTTTCCCCTGTGAATTAGATACTTTTCCCTGGGGGCAAGTGAACAGTTAAAAAGCTTTGAACTCAGTGTTTTTAAGGCTTTTAATAGGATTTCCCAAATATCCAAAATTAATATGTGCAAAGCAGGCTTACCAGGCAAATTCTCTGCAACCCCTGGCAAAAACTCTCAAGGGTTTTGTGTATATTTTGTAAACTGGTGTAGACTCAAAAAAGGTCAACCACTTGACATTCTTTGGCTGTACAGCAAATTCAGCAAATTATTCTGCAAGGATTCTCTTGTCACTTAATGTAAGACACTATCAATTCAATAAAATTTCTTCAGTTTCTCTAGATGCATGTGAAATCTCAAAAAAAAATTGTTTGCAGATTCAGTAAAGGGTTTCTGGTGAAAGCTTATGCTTCCAAAGAACACAGCCCATTTTCTCAGTAAAACAAAACAAAAAAAATATTCTGAGGCTTATCTCAAGTGATTATTCTGTCTGGCTTTCTTTCACAAGCATAAGGAAAAGGAAATAGTCAGGTTTACATATTTACCATAAACATATGGGATGTCAAAAAACCTGAAAATTTGTGGTTTTGATTCTGTGATACAAAATCATGGATGTTACCATGATTTTGAAGTCAAACAGAACTGAGTGCAGATTATCCATACTAGTCTGCAGCAATGTTCAGGAGGAACAGACCAGCAGGCATCACATACGAATACACAGGCACGGCTCCAAAAAAGGCAAAAACTGTTGCAGAATCAGAGCTGATGTCTTTTCTAAACAGGAGGCTGCTGTGGTTAACTTGGCCATTACCTAACTTAAACTCTGAGTCATAGAAGGTACATGGCCTTTACATGCTTCTTGCTGTTGCAATG
>NW_005054407.1:288799-317756 GCF_000277835.1 Geospiza fortis | reverse complement strand
CCACTGAGCTCTTCCTTGTTCCCTCTGCCATGATGCCCGAGCTCTATGGCAGCAATGTATAGGAGCCAACACATTTTAGAAAAAAAAGACTGATTTTACAAAGCCTATGAATCTATAATCCTTATTACCATGGAGCAGAGCCATGAGTTTTCCCACTATTTTGAATAAGGTTATAATAGGGAATAAGATCCTTCTTTCTCAAATAGAGGAAAGATGATTCAATTGCCTGTTTGAGAGATCTAAGCAGAATTCTCCCCTGATAAAGTCTGTATGCCTTCATCTGTCAATTTATTCAATTTCTGTCTTAAATTTTTATTAATGAAAATCTTTGACTTATTCTCATAAGGATGAAAAAGGACAGAGACAATCATTAAGACACTCTTCTCCCACATGGAACGGTTTTCCACAACTGCTAGACTTGCCAGATTTGTTGCTAACATACATCCACCTGTATGACCACTGAAAAAGTAAACTGGAGATGAGGAAAAACCTGTTGCTAGCTGGCCTTTTTTCTCCTACACATGGACATTACTAACATTCCACTCTAAATTCCACTCCATCAGAGATCTTGTAATGCTGGTAATACTCTACCTACTTGTGCTCTTAACCCTCTTTTAGAGAGAAAAAGGAAGCATCAGGATATAAAATTATTCAAATAAGGTCATCCAGGAGGTTGATAGCAGACATGAGGCCATCATCTGGTGTCCACTGCAAGTGTCTGATTAGAGTTTCAGTTCAGATTAAATATGATCCAGTCCATGTGATCAGATTAGAACTCATCATAAGGGAACCCTCTAAAGCTGCACAGAGTTGACCATAGGGAACGACCATCTCTCTCTACAGATTCACTTCTATTGCAAATCAAACATGTTAACATATTTTTGGTTCCATGCACTCAGACACACCAAATGAAATCACAAACTTTCCTATGTAAATGACGACAACAACAACAACAACAACCACCACCACCACCAACAACAACTATATATACGTATATATATATATATGTATATACATGTATACCCCCCGTCTTTGAGACATACAGGGCATCCTATATACCAGGTTTGCTCTTTGTATTTACTGCTAGTCAATTAGAATTCATAATCTAGTGTAATCTTACCTTTACCTCCAGGCTAGCAAATGTTGTTCTCTGGTCTTCCTTTGTTAGTAGAGAAACAGAAATTTTCACAGAATGATTTCTAAAATTTTAAGAGCTATCTTATGAATTGTGTTCCATCTTCTTATTTCCAAAGCACAGAGATCTTTCCAGTGATTAAAATATATCTATGAGGAAATAAAGAAAAATGTTAAAATTAGCAGGGTATTTTATCATCTTCTTATCTTAACATTTTGTCTGTGACTTGCAAAGCTTTGAGACATTTGCATGAGGATATTTCAGGCTATGCATTTTTGCACCCTAAGCAACTGTTACTCAACCTACACAAATCTGAAATTTTAAAATCAGATATGCTATTATTATCCAAGCTATACTGACATATGAGATTTGTGTGGTTTTAGTAGTGGCAGGGCTGGGCTACAGGGTGGCTTCTGTGGGAAGCTGCTAGAAGCTTGTTCCCCTGTGTCTGGCAGAGCCAATGCCAGTCGGCTCCAGGACAGACCTGCTGCTGGCCAAAGCTGAGCCAATCAGGAATGATAGTAACACCTCTGTATAATATATTTAAGAAGGAATAAAAATGCTATTTGACATATGTAATTGTGGCCAGAGAAGAGCACAGTGAGAATATATGAGAGGAACTACGCTACAGACACCAAGGTCAGTGGAGAAGGAGGGGCAGGAGGTGATCCAGGTACCAGCACTGAAATACCCCTGTAGCCCTTGGTTAAGATAATGGCAAAGATAATTGTGCCCCTGCAGCCCATGAAGTTCCATGAGGATGCAGAGATCCTCCTTCAGCCTGCAGAGGACGCTCATGGAGCAGGCAGATGCCTGAGAGGAGGCTGTGAACCCTAGGAAACCTGTGCTGGAGCAGGCTCCTGGCAAGGACCTGCAATCCTGTGGAGCGGGGAGCCCTGGCACAGGTTTGCTGGTAGGACTTGTGGCCCTGTGGGGAACTTACACTGGAGCAGGCTTGTGCTTGAAGGACTACAGCCCAGAGAAGAATGACCCAACTTGGAGCAGTTCATGGAGAACTGATGCCCATGGGATGGACTCACATTGGAGAAGTTCATGGAGAACTGTCTCTCATGGGAGGGACCCCAAAGAGGAGCAGGGACTCCTCTCCCTGAGTAGAGGCAGAAATGTGTGATGAAAAGACCATAAAGCCCGCTCCCTGTCTCTCTGCATCACCCGGAGAGAGGAGGTAGAGCTGCTTGGGAAGGGGGGAGGGTTGGGAGGAAGGTGTTTTTTAAGACTTATTTTACTTCTCATTATCATTTTACTTCTCATTATCCTGCCTTGATTTTGTTAGTAATAAATTAGATTAATATCCCGAAGCTGAGTCTGTTTTGACCATGATGGTAATCAGTGAGAGATCTCTCCTTATCCTTATCTCAACCCGTGAATCCTTCATTATATTTTCTCTCTTCTGCTCACTTAGAGAGGGGAGTGACAGAGCAGTTTTGGTGAGTGCCTGACATCCAGCCAGGGTCAACCCACCACAACTGAATATTAACTGATGTCTAAATTAGATACTGACTTTAAGAAAAAATAGAATATACATTCATTATTAGTTTGTATAAGTTCTGCTAATTTAAAAGGAGAAAAGCATATAATATTTAAAAACATTTAAGTATCTAGACTAAATTTCAAAGTTACTTTTAGGGGAAAAAGATCCTTTTAAGATAAGTTTTTTTACCTTCAAAAAATACATAAGATCCTAAATTAATTTTTTTAAAAAGTACAAGTTCTTAAAATTGAGGTGTTTTATTCTATATCCTATACAATATTTTCCTTGGGCAAATAATTTTACTTTAATTACAAAATTTTAATTATTTATGCATGAGCAACTGTGATGGGCTGATGCTGGCCAAATGCCAGTGCACCTATGAAAATAATTTATTCATTCTTTTTGGATATAGTTAAACAGAGGAGGGGAAAAGAAGACTCATGGTGTGAGATAAGGATTAGGAGAAAACATCTGAACAGCAAAATAGGCCCAAAACTTTAAAAGGTATTAAAAAAATAACAGAATTAAAAGAGGCTAATGAGAGCTAAAATAATCCTTTAGAACATCTTTCTCCCCACCCCAGCCTTTCTTTCCTTCTTACAAGACAGCACAGGGAACAAAAAATGGGATTTTTAGTCAGTTTAGCACTTTTTAAGATCTTTGTTCACTTTGCTTAGAGAGAAGAGTATCTTTTACTGTGTTGTGAGGTCTTCCCTTCAGGAAACACAGTAAAAATATGTCAGATAAATGTCAAATAAATGCAAATGATGAAATTTATCAGATCACTGAAAAAATCCATTATGAAACTAAGGTTTCATGAAAACAACAGTCACTGAAATCCACACAGAGTGAAAAAGATGTCACTGCCAAAAGTGAGTAACACATTCAGTGCAAAGGGAAGACCCTGGCAACAATTCAGGAAAAAATGTGCTAGTGGCTTTACTATTATTTATAGACTGACATAAATACTGCTTTTGCCATTCCATCTACACACAAAAATATTTGTCAAAAGACTGACTAATTCACTACAAGATACAAATAACTGCAAAGAGAAGAGAGCTATGTCATTTCCTCTTCATTTGCCATTTCATCCTTCTGAGAAGGTTATCCTCATCAAGAGACTGTAACAAGATTAAATGCCATCCCTCTTAGTGTTTGAGACAGATGTGACACATTTTCAGCTTAGAAAGAAAATGGGCTGACCGTTTCAGCGGGATAGAGATTCCCTGAGGGACAGGATCTATTAAAACAGTTGACAAAATAAAAGATTTGATGGCCAGAAGCAGAGGCGCACACAGTTCTGCAATATGCACTATTTTTTCTACGTGCAGAATCGTGTTGGCAGGAGGCAGTGTCAGCCCAGCCTCACCAGTACTGGTATGTTATAGACAAAAAGAAGGTTATGAGTCTGGGCAAAGTCTGTGCAGCTGAATTTCACACAGCTGTGGGTTACTCTTGGCTCTTCTTTCTAGTGAGGCTGAATCAGGCATTCCAGCATGAAATTTCTTGTCTGGCAAGGTGAATATTGTACACACTCAGGAAGAAGTGTATTTTTTTATCAAGGATAACTAATAGTTTCTTTCTAAATAATTTATTTAAATAATATGTGAAATATTGTAAGAGGTGCAGTTTCTAAAGCAGATTACTGATGCACTTGTGTTTGCCTGCCTTTTGTGCTCACCAGAGTATGTACACATTTCTCCATAGGAGATATATCTAGGATAAGAATTCAATAGATTTGGAAGAATCAGTTTCCCTAAACCTAAATTTAACCATATATAAAGCATGAGTTTACCCTGGAGATCTTCATTCTTCTTCATGTAAATGAAGAAAATTAATAAAGACAATTATTATACATTATAATAATTATAATAATATATAATATATGAATAATTATTGTATAAAAATATAATCATGGAAATTAACTAAAATGAATTATGTCTATTATGTAAATTATATACAGAAATGTAGATCCACGCTAAAGTGAAGTCTGAGCTGCTTACACCTTTAAAGACGTACATGTTTCTATGAGCATATTCCTGCTCTATGATGCTTTAACTATTACTCTATTTCAACCTTGCATCTTCAGCTATGGAGTTTATGCCACTATAATTTTTTGACCAAAATGTCATACTGCCATCTGAAATAAGACCTCTAACCCTTCAACTGAGACTTTTAATTTTGTGTCAGAAGAGGTAATATGAGGCAGGGCATAGAAGATTGAAAAATAGTCAGAGAGCAGGTGCCTAGGTTTTTATATAGATGACGAGATATTTTAGCCATTAGCCAGGACAAAATCCTGCCTGTTTAAATTTCCCCTCTGACTGATGGACCATAATTAAAAGATTCAGTCCCGCGCCTATTGAGATCAGTGAAATGACTACCAGTAATTTCCGAGGCCAGTGAATTAGGACCTAAATTCTCTCCTGCTCTCCTGGGACAAAGGGCCATATGGCAAGCTGACTGCTCTTGCTCACAGTCCTACCTTGGAGAGAGGAAAAAAGGCGATGTGATCAGACGTGGGTACTCTGCACCTGCTCCTTTCTTTTTCAGCATCACTTCAGAGTGGAAGCTGCTTTCACAGTTACTGAGTATAGGAAGTGAGAGAAAGAAAAATAATGGCTAGCTGTATCTTTTCCGTGTCATCACAGTAATTTGCATTTTATCCAGAGATACAGAATACACAGCTCAGATTTCCTGAAAAAAAAAAAGATAATTATTTTAGTTTTGCCTTGTTGCTGTTTCTGAAATGTTTTATTTTTGATTTGTTTCTATTGACTTCAAAGATTTTAGATTTTTTTCCTAATTCTAATGCTGAGTTATTTGGTACTTTCTAATCCTTCAGCTGCATGTTTTAAATTCTGAATTTGCTAGTGTTTTCTTGCTTTGAAAAATAGCATAATATATCATGATTATGATAGTAGAGTTTTTTTAATGGCTAAGATTCTATAAAAAAAATTCACTCTATTAGACCTGATGACTAAATTTCTTATTTATATGCAAAATGTAAAGAGTAATTAATCATAATTTAGGAAAAATACTAGAGTTTTAATACTTAAGTGAAATCTAGTGCTATGAGACTTACTGTATGTAGAACAAGGCAAATTAGTCATACAATATTATTTTATGAAACATATATCCTAACAAATTAAATATTGTATGACATTATACTCTTAGGATTTTATTATTCTACCTGTTGAATCAATGGTGGTTTTGATTGATATAATACAGGTTTGAATTAGCATAATAGAAGTAGCAATAAAAAAATCTAGGCCAGCTTATATTTTAGATTCATTTTGTAGTTGATAGAGTACTTTGCCAATTATTACAGGGACTCAGATGATTTTAATTGAAAGCTGCTAGTAAAAACACAAATTTAGTAAGCCAAATATAAAGGTAAGTGGCACAGAAAGTTTAGATACCTGTATTTCCTTCACAAAGCTACTACTTTTCCTAAGCTTGCACATTTTTGAAAAAAAAAAAGCAGCAATCCCCCCGGAAAAAACCCAAATCAAACCCAAAATTAAGTCATAGAATTATACCTAAACCATAGGCATAATCTTGAAGATATGCAACAACATGAATTTAAGAAAGTGACAGAAAACCCAAAGGGCAAGAAAATTCTGTTAAATTACTGTAGGGTAAATAATTCTATTTAAGTATACCCTTAGGTATGGGAGATGAAGGATCTGCCTGTAGCACTTTTCAGGAGGAATTTTGTTTCAGGCAAAATAAATCCCCTTTAAAGTTTTGAGCTGAGAATAGGAGCCTACAACTTATCTACCAACTTGATCCTTCATCTCATTTTTTCTTCAGAGAACCTCATACCAAAAGCAATGAGAAGACTCTCTTAGCTTATCCACACTGTCCATCTGAGATGCCAAATGCCTTGAAATTTGTTAAAGACAGTGTATGAATCAAACACATGAAAAGTCACCAAAATCTCTGGAAAAAAAAAAGGAAAGAAAAAAAAAAGGTCTGTGGTATGACACCAAAACACTTGCTGACTATTCTGTATCTTTGAACAAAAATTATAGGCCTTTTTTTTTTTTATTTGGATCACTCTTTAGAAGTATCTATTTCATCACAATTTCAGTTAAAGTTAATAAAAATCAAGATATACCATACCAGTCTTCAGTTTTATTTTTGAAACACTACTCACAGCTATTTTTATTTAAAAATATTAGAAATGGCACAATTACAAGACAAATAAACTTGCAATGTAATGGGATTCCTGTAACAATAGATATATCTAAATGTCAAACCCCCATTTTTTTTTACTATGAATCTGCTTATCCTTTTTTTTTCTGTTGAAAAGTTGAGAAAATTAATACCTTATGAAAGCTTAATTATTAGGTTTTTAAAAATTTAACTTAGCACTTGAAGCACCTTATGTGTCTTTTGTCCAATTGACATATCAATGTGACTCTAACATATCCTTTCTCTCTCGATCAGAGTATCTGTAGTGAAATTTAGGTCAGCTGTAACAAAAACTTTCTGCTTTCCTGAGCCATAGGATCTGTTCATTCTATTGCAAATAATGTCATGCTCACATGAGTTGCAGAAAGAAAAACCTGTCCTGTCATTTTTTTTTCCTTTTCATTGTGTTTTTGTTCTCTGTTTTGCTCTATATACCTGAGTTTCCTTTTATAGTTCCCAAAACTTTAACTAAGCTACACAGAGATATGCAAACTCTCAGTGCAACTCAATGGAACAATTTTCAAATATTTGAAATAAACTATCAGTAATCTTTGATAAAAATACATTTCTTCCTAAGTGTATATGGCATTCACTTTGACATATGAAAGATTTCATGCTGAAACTCCTTTCTTCTCTGCTTTCTCTGAATAGCAAACTCTTCAAATAGTACATCTGAAATAAGAGTCTAAATCAAGTCCATTACATGTTTTACTAATATTTCTTATAACACACATTTGAAGACAAAAAATATTTATACCCATTTAGACAATCTGTCAAAGATATCAAATTTTGGCCTGTATGTGTGCAGTTATATAATAGACTTATGCAGTGAAAATATTTGAATTCTAACACATTCAGTACACCAAGAAATTTCTTATGTACAACACAGAGTTGTATATAAGAAATTCTTAGTTGTTGCAAAGAAATTCTGAAAGTAAATATTTATTTGTACTCTGAACAAATTTAAAGAAATAATAATTATCAGAATAATGTCACAGTTATTTTAATTTTAATTTAATATATTTTTATTTAAAATTTCACTATTTTAATAAAAGGACTTTGGTTATTAGACTATCCAACTTGCATTAATTTGCTTTATACTGTCCTTATATTGATACAATTTGTTAATGCTAGCACCCAATTTAGGAGACCAGAGTTTAGAAGCCATAAGAAAAGGCTTAGTTAGGACCTGAGGAAAGAGGAAATTTGAAAAAATGCATATGCATTCAAGTACAGCTTACAGCTGGCAATATGATTAATTTATTTGGTTTTTCATCCTCAGATGAGATATAAACATTAAGAAATTATTTTCTGAATGCAGTCATGTGATGAGTAAGAAAACACTACCTTTATTTAGAGAGATATTAAAATAATTTCTGAAGGCCTCTACACTCTGATTAACTATGCTGGCAAAGGATTACACAAATTATGCTGCTAAGGCACAATACAAAGTGTTTTTTTGCTTAAAGTAATGTTTTTTCAATGCTTACATTCTCATTACAAAGAAATTTGATTTTCTGTTAAAAAATTAATAGATGTGTAATATTCAGACAAATCTCGGTGGCTACCTGAAGTACAAGTGATAATACTGTCTTTTAAGGCCTTAGGAATATAATAAAATTATCAAACTTTTTGGCAATATTTTATATTTTATTCTCCATAAGTTTTCATAGTGCTTCAATGTATAAAAATTACTCATGACTGCAAAAGCCCTAATTAACTGATAGGCATTGTTTATTTTAGTGTCAAACCTATATGTCTTTATTTGTGTTACCTGTAGATTAAATAGTTCCTTCTTGTCACTATTTAAAATAAATTGTAAGATATATAAACTATAATGAACATTAACAAAATTAATTTTAAAGCCCTTCCATGTTATCTGCATGAATAAATATATTTTTGCTTACCGCCTTGTTACAAAGGAGTTCATATTAACCCCACAAGGAAGTGAATTAGCCCACAGCATTTTGGAAATCAGCTCTGGTATCACCCCTTATTATGCTTTATCAATCAAGTGGAAGAAAGACAAATTTATTTCTCAAGAAGGAAAAATCAGTGTCTTATTAATGACCAAGGTGTATGTCACTTCTGGTACTAAATCACAGCGCTTAATGAACTGACTCAGTCATCTCTATTAAATTAGTAAGTCTGTCAGATATATCTATCAGTGGCAGAAATTGAGGCTTTTGTATAGCAGCCTTGGTGAAGTTATGTAGAAAGAAATATTGGATTTCTAATCAATTAATTTATTTGTATTTTTGTTTCAAAAATCTTCCTATTCTTCTTCATCCATTTACTGGTATGGTAATTAATCAATATTTATGTAGTTAGGGAACCCCTCATATCTCAGCCTCTAAAGACAACAAATAAATTATGCTTATTCTTGATTTTCTGATTCTTCAGGAACTATATGAAAGGATGGGCCTTGCCTTCCTCTTTCACAGTTCACTTTATATCACATACGGGTAAAATATCTAAATTTTATGAGTGCACATTTAAATAAATCCTTAAAATACTTAAATTATGCCCCTGGCACTTTTTTTTCTATATAACCATTGCATTTATGCTCTTTTTTTTACTGACATCTGATGTGTCCTAATAATATTAATTATTTAACTTTATATTTCACTTCTCTTTACATGCATGCACCATAGAAAGAGCAGCACCTGAGATACAAAATAGGGGATTTTTAATATAAGGGTAGAGTTGTGAAATCTGCATGAGGTGATGTGCAAGTAAAATGTCAATGGAGATAAACTCATGCACTCTCAGAAACTCCATGTTGTGGGGGAAGTGTCTTCACTGCTGTATTTCAGGAAATACCTCCAAATTCTCTCCAAAATCATAGACAGGATGAATAGGGCACTGTTCAAAAAAAAAGCAACTGTGGGCCCAGAAAAAGGATTTAGATTCAAGGTTTACACACCTCAGAAAATTCTCTAATGTATTTTGAAAAGCGAAATGAAAAAAAAAAAAAAAAACAAAAGGAATTAAGCAAGACACTACAACTAACTTTTCCATGAGTCAACAAAATGTTTACCCTTAGGAAATTCTGAGGCGGTTAGTCTCTCCTTTGAGTTCCCTATTATTATTAGATTCTTAGAAAATTGCAAAACTTTGTACACTGGGTGGCCTGAGATGTTATGAAAATTTCAGTAGCTAAATTCCACCTCTCTCTCGGGTCAGGTCCTTCATGCTAGAGCTTTTCATACTGTGTGATATATACTAATTTTTTCAAAAGTGATTTGAGGACTTGTTAATATTTCTCATTTCCTGTATCCATTAGTTGCCTCTTAAGCTACATAATCGTTGAATACTTCTAGATGTAACTGAAAAATCAATGGAATTTAAGATTTAGAGGAATTATTTGAATGGGATTTAAAATTTGAAGGTACACAGAGTTAATAAATTTTGCTGTGTGCTCCATATACCACCAGAGCATGTAATTTTATTTGGCTATCCAAAACTGGCAGACAACTTGACCTTAAATATTGGTGCTTCAGTTCATCCTTTGTAGAAATGGGATGGCATTAGTTTTCTTTTAACACTGTTGTGAATATAAAGTAGTTGATGCCTGCAAAAACTGTTTTTGTGGTGCATTAGTCCATAATTCTCTGTTCACAGCAGTGTTCACACAATGTGAGCTGAATAAATTGTGAGATTTCAAATTGAACAATGAGTAGAATAACAATCTTCAGTCATAGCTGATCAGTAAAATACAGTATAAAATCCAACTAGATAGCAAATAAAATGTATAAACAGATCATTAAAGTCTATATCACAATGCACATAAACAAGCAATTCTGTCAATATTGTACATTCTAAATGACTGACAGATTGCAGCAATATTAAGCTTTGAAGAAGGTTCTTCATAAGAGATATGCATTATAAAGATTTTTTCTGAAAAGAAATCAAAACTATGGTCATAGTAGAGTATGAGTTTAGACAGTTCATAAATATCTATATGCTGCAGTCTGCACATAATTTAGATATTTAAATTTCCACTATAGTCAGCAGAGATCAGAGTCTTGACTCATCTACCTGAGCATGGAGTTAGTTGAGACATCTAACAGATATGATTGTTGGAGATCTGGCATAGAGCCTGTTGGAGAGTCTCAGTGTGACGCTGGGATGACAGCCACTGTATCCTTAGGCATCTCAAATGCTATGAGACAGCTGTGACTGGAATGCAGTTAAATAAAAGCAAAAGTAGTTGACTCAATTTCTGGAATTGATTCCAACTTCCCAACCTGTCTAAGTCAAAAAGCAAGAGCTGGTCAACTAGACTTGAGCGTCAGCATAAAATAAATCTTCCATTCTCCTTAAATTTAACATACTCGTTTGTATTTAACATACTTTTGCCCTGAGTACGCTTTCTCTGACAACTCTGCGGTGTCAAGAATAAAACATGGGCCAAGGATTTTCTCAACAGTTTATTTGGATAAAGCCATCCTGTGTTAGGAAATTAAGAGAAGGAATTAGATTGACCTGAGTATTTCATATCAGTTAGCTCTAGTTTTTATTTTCTGATTTAGATATAAAGCCATGTGTTCTATTCACAATCTCAGTGGTTCTTCAGTGAGCATGCTTTTCAAAACACCTGCTGTTTCCATGACCAATAGAAGAATCTGTAGATGGACTTTAGATTCCATTCTTTGCTTTCAATACTTAAACATAAATGTTCCTCCTGAGCCTTAGTCACAACTGAAAAGGGATAAGTTAGCAAATACAAAAGGGATAAGTTAGCAAATACAAAAGGGATAAGTTAGCAAATACAATCTCTGTAAGCACAATGCACTGTTTTTGTGAGGTCAGCTGAGGCTACTGCTATTCATAGTCACTTTGTAAATATTTGCCTAACAAAAATTATTTGGATTCCTCAGTGGCAAATACTTCACAAGACCAGGTGCACTGTACAAAAGATGTTTGTATTTATCAAGCAAGGAGGAGTCTGTTGACTCTTTCTACTTAAATAACTTTTACATTTCTTTCAAACTTCCTTCTGAACATGATACTACAATGCTTTCAACTCTTAGAGAAAATATGCTGGTAGATAAAAGAGCTTAGCTCTCATGAATGATTTGTACCTTTCTGATGCGTGAATTGTCTTGAAGCTTGACACAATTCTAGCTTTTCTCACAGTGCACTTGAGAAAGGATAAAAAAAGAACAGCCCTAAGGAAAATAGGCGTAATTAACATTTACATAACAAAGAAACAAACGAACTTTTTTTTTTGTTTGGTTTTTGCTGGGGGTCTTTAAGGTGGACTGTTCATCACTAATGTGTGTTAATGATATTCTTAGAAGTTGAATCTTGTTTCATGATCCATGTGGATTTCACAGCAGTTTAATATTTATTTTCATCCCTGACAAATGGGATGTATCTGTCACTGAAAAACTCATGCATCGAAAGATAGTTTAATAAGTAAAGCAAAAGATATCTGTACAAGCAAAGTAAAATAAGGAATTAATTCTCGACTTCACAGGCAGGAGTTCAACCATCTCTAGAAAAGCAGGGCTCTATCACATGTAGTGGCTACTTGTAGAGGCAAAATCCATTACTCCAAACATTCTCCCCCTTTCTTTTAGATATTTGCTCACTATCTTCAATCATTAATAATGATGAAGCTGACCACTTCCAATTCTTTCTTCTATTAAAGATGTTCTAGATTGCTTTTTTTTCCTTACTAAAGCCTTTCCACATTGTGCAAATGCTTTAATATTTTTATCAGAATTACTGTCATCAGTCTCCACTACTGAAGGAACATTTTCAAAGGTTTAAGTTTATAGTGTAATATAATCTAGACAGCCTAGGTAATTTTGAGATTTCCCATCTGATCCTATTGTGGTTTTGGTTTTGACTTATTGCATCTGCATCTCATCTTTGCCTGCATGCGTTCTTCACCAATTTATTGCACTGTGAGTTATGCAATTTGTGAGAACAAAAAAAATACACCTTATACTTAAACCCAAGACTTAATGGTCCATCTAATTTTAATCTCAACTGCTTAATTATCTTTAATCCAGATCTAGTTATTAGTGAAAAGCAAATAAAATTAAAAAAAAATAAACTGCCAATCCAAAACCAGCCAAAGCCAGAAAACAAACCTCTCTCATAAACTATTTTATTAGAATTACTGTGCTTACATTTCATGCATCTACTCCTTCCTTCTGTGATTGTTATGCTCACCCAATGCCTGTGTGATTCCCAAGCCTGATGCCCTCAGGGGGTGTGAGGATGTGTTACACCAAGTTGTCAGCTTTATGAGCCCTTTCCCATGAGAATATGGTATTATCTGGAAGTGCTTCTTGTCCACAGGTTCTCTTGGGGTTATTTCCATGCCTTTTGTAACACTGCCTGTACGTTGCTCTTTCTCTTTTATGCTACAATTCCTTATTGTAGCTTTATTTACCATATGCGTTGCGGTTTATTTACTTTGGATACTTGTTCTTTGGATACTTGTTCTCTGTAACTGCTGAAAAAAAGGGCTTAGCCCAGTTTCCAAGGTTACATTTCTTTTATAACAAATCAATGGCTATTAGTGGTTTGTTTATAGTTCTCCAACCTCTGGTATCATGCCTACAGTTTCAAGACATTTGCTGTCATCACAAATTTGCATTTATGTAAATTGCTTTTATAAATTTTAGGGCTGCAGAGCATTTATTTTACACATAATAAGTGTTTTTTATATGTTAGTTATACTAATATTTCACTATATTAAGAATATTGCTGCAATGGGACTTCACAAAACAAAGTTGTAATTAAGTTCAGTAAGAGTCGCAGGGCTTAGGCAAGAGGTGCTGCAACCAAATGAGCTGAAACAAAGTTCCAACCAAGACCAAAGTAGGATCAGACACGGAACACTTACTCAGGCTTAGTCCCAAGGTCTCACAGAAGTATCATGTATTGTGGCCTGTAGCATGGAGAATATCATATTTGCTAAATTACAGGGTCACAGCTCCCTGTGTCCAGGTTTGTTGTTCTACCCATGTATCTTGTGTCAGCTGTTAGTATCAAAGAGTAGAAGATGCTTTCAGGATGTTCACTATGATTTGACTGCTTCCAGTCATCTTGATGTTTTTAAACATCTTGATTGAAAATCGGCTTTTAAGTACCTTTAAGGCTTTCTTGTTAATGTGAGATTTTTCTAGTTCACATTTTCCATCCAGAGGGACCTTGACAGGTGTGATAGGTGCAAACCTCGTGAAGTTCAATGGGGCAAGTGTACAAGGTGCTGCACATGGGTCAGGGCAATCCCAAGCACAAACACAAGATGATCAGAGTGAGAAAGAGGTGATATTTGACAACAAGCTCAAGATGATCTGGGAATGTGCATTTTCAGCCCAGAAAGTCAACAGCACCCTGGAATACGTCAAAAGAAGGGTGGCCATGAGGAGAAGGGACATGTTTCTACACCTCTACTTCCCTTAATGAGCATCCACTGCAGAGTGCTGCATACAGCTCTGGGGTTCCCAGTATAAGAACATGTACCTGTTGGGGCAGATCCGCAGGAGGGACACAAGGATGATCAGAGGGCCAGAACACTTCTCCTGTGAAGACAGTCTGAGAGAGTTGGGTTTATTCAGCCTGGAGAAGACTCTGAGGAGACCTTATTGCAGCCTTCCAAGTCCTACAAAAAAGATGGATAGGGACCTTTTTCATGTGCATGTAGTAAGGACAAGAGGTAATGGTTTAAACTGAGAAAGGGTAGGTTTAGACTAGATGTTAAGAGAAAATTAATTGCTGTAAGAGTGGTGAAATAATGCAACCAGTTGCCCAGAGAAGCTGTGAATTTTCCATCCCTGGAAGCGTTCAAGGCCGGGTTAGAAGGAGCTCTGAGCAACCTGGACCAATGGGACATGTCCCTGTCTGTGGCAGGATCATCAGAATTACATAATCTTTAAAGTCCCATTTAACACAATCTGAATTTTTATGATTCTGTGTTAGTATCTAGTTAGATGCAGATTATCTTACACTACAAGTTAGCAATCACCCTCTGTCACAACCCAAAAGCAAGTGTGATGTTCATTATAAATAATTGACAGGCTGAACAAAAACATCAATCCATGTGACAGGGAACTCCTATGCTTACTGTAAAATTATCTTAGCTCCAGCAACTAACCTTCAATCTAGTGTCAAAAGTGCTGGCTAACAAACTCTAAGCTTTTATAATAAACTTTACCAAGTTCCCAACTCTCAGAGTAAAGTTCAGGTATGAAGTAAGGAGTAGAATATGATTGCTGCGCTTGCTGGGATAAAACAAGAGAGAAGAGAATAAGAAAGAGAAAAGGAGAGAAAGAGGACGAAAAAGACCAATCCTTAGATCCCATGTCCTTCTTACTGCCATGGATGGTCTGGATCTGGAGGCAATGAAAGAAAGAGAGAGAGAAGAGAGTTTGCAATCAGTTTACATCTTACCTTATTTATGTACGTCTCTTATGTAAAATAAGATTTTTTGCACCATTTGTGCCATATCATTCACACATACACAGTTTGCCCTTTAGACCCTTCCAGGAAATGATTTGGGGGAAACTGGAAGTCTGTGGTGGTCCTGAAGCCCCCTCTATTGAGGCACCTGGGACTCGATCCTTCCCTTGATGCAGTTGCACTGAGCATGAGTCTCAAGGCAAACTTGAGACCCTAGCAACTAAAATGGAATTTAGCTCAGAACAGCACTGCCCTACCTCCATGGGACCCTCTCTTCCAATCAGAACTCTCCTGTTGCAACAGTGAGAATGCTTCAGACAAATGATGCTGACTTGTTTATGCCTGGTCCTTCATGCTGCCTCTCTTGAAGTCCACACTGTGTCTCACTTCTTTCCACTTCCAGTAGGAACGAAATCTGCCCTCAGTTTTAACTGCAATTTCTCATCATACTGTTGGTTTCATTAACTTTTGTGTTGTTTTCTTTGCTGCTTTCTGAGTTCAGTTTTATCAGCTTTAGTTTCCGTGTAGCAGTGCCAAGAATTTTTAAACGCTGATACAAGTTGCTGAGCATGCCTTTGCAATTTTGGTAGATGACCTGATTTTGAAATTGATGCAAAAATATAATTAGTTTGTTCTGTATTTATTGTTGTCAGTGTTTTTTATTTTATTTTGCCATCTGGCAGGCTTTATGTTTCTTTTAAAAGGAACAGGCTACTCAAAAACTAGGTCAAAACCAGAGAACTCTTCTGTGAATGATTGCTCATTGTTTTAGATATTGATTCCTCACGGAGTGTATTGTTGATCAAAATGTTGGGGATGAGAAGGTGATGGAACTGGTGCTTGCCCCAGTTTTCATGCCCTGATGGAACATATGGAACATCCTTCTGTAGAACTGACACTTCAGGAATCAGGTCCACAAATAAAAACAGATCAAATTCTTCCAAGGTCTACCTCTGGCAGTGACCAGCAGAAAATGCTTAGGGGAAGAGTAGAATAACAGAGTGAACTCAGAGTAACACCATCAGAAATAATTTTCACATAAAAGTGCTTTTGTTTGTATTTACAAGGGACTGTAGAGGGAAAGGATACATAGGGATACTTTAATCAGTAATCATACTCCAGGAAATGGACTAGGTTAGCTTCTGGTGATATAAAAACCCAGCAGATTATATAATCAATAATCAACAAATATCAATTCCTCTCTAGAAATATAATAAATAGTAGGCATGATAAATGAAGTATTAGCAGTACTGTTACAGAAAAGAAGGAACAAACTGTTGTTGCTAGACAAATATAGCCTTCACAAATAAAATCAGGTTTTGCCATTATCTTGAATATTGATAGCCACAGTGTTTTGCCAAGTAAGATATGTCTTGATATAGCCTCTTATTTTTAAACAAATATTTTGAGCAACCTCCAAGTCCATTTGGGTATTCCACTGTCACCAGAAATCAGTACAGTTGCTTGCAGAAGAAAACTTTTTTCCACATTAGGGTTGCCATTTTTGCCATGGAAGTTCTCTCATAGTCTGAAATAGCAATTGACTGAAGTGTCATATTACTATGTCCAAATAAAAGGAAGAAGACACAAACTCAGTAGGTGCATGTTAGCTCATGTTTGGAGACACTGAAGAATTCCCCAAGGGCTTATTTACAGCAACCCATAGTTACATCAAATGTGTTTCTTAATCCCAATGAGCAAATGTCAGTAAGAAAATAAAAGGTAATTTGCTGATCATAACTTGCAATGTTTTTATATGCCTCTAACCACAAAATATCTTAAGCTAAAAATGAAAATAAGACAGATCTACAGTGGAATTACCAGTTGTTGAGAGCTCTGTCTATCTTTAAGTCTTGGTAGTTCTAGGTGACAGTAGATAGCAGTTGAAGACTTCTGTCATTTCTAAAATTGAAATTTTTTTCCCATCAATTGATTGCTCAAGAGCTCTAACATTCAAGGCTCTGAGATCAAGAAATATTGTATCTATTTACTGCCCTGATCATATACTGCCTATTCTCATCTTTCCCCTATAAGGTGGGTGATAGGTTAAAACTAATTGCTAAGGAAGTAATTTTACTACTAATTTTACTAAGGAAGTAAAAGCTCCAAGTAGCAGTCACCTTCATGATCACAGTGACAGCTATAAGGTTGCTTGAATTCATAGAGGAAGATGTTGAACTTGTTTGCAGTTTAGCAAAACAATTCTAGTGGCAATAATGTATTTTAAAGCAAGAAATTTAATTTATCAGAAAAAGTGCCATACTAGCTATTATTTGTTTCTAACATCACCAACGCTGCCATAGACACCCATCAGATACCTATCCTTTCAATAGTGGAAAGAGTTAGACCAGATGATGCCAGGACTGATGGACATGCTTTTAAAGCCCCCGTGAGGTTATTGTAAAAGGATACAGAAATCTCTTTTATGTTTCAGCTGGTCTGTCTTAGGCTGCAAAGACTTAACACCATCAATCTTCTGGCATGCAAAAAGTAGTAAATACATAGGAGGACACACAACATGAGTAAACAAGGGTGGCACATATGTAAGTGTGTATAATTGAGTGATTCATCTCATCTTAAAACAGATCTTTAAAATAATTTAGACAAATTAAGCCCAAGTCTCTTATTTTTCTATTAATTTTAAAAGAAGCCAGGCCAAAGAGATCAGAGCAAATGTCTGTACAATAGTTAATGTTAGGTGACATGGATGTCTCTTCAAGTGTCTGAAATTATGAAAGTGGTTCAAAATATGGTTCTAAAACCACAGGGAAGCAGAAGATAAAATTGCATTCTGGCAAGCATTTTACTGTTCTGTACTGCTATTTCTCACTAAAGAAGCAAGGTCATAAGCATTACAAGCCATTAATTGATGACACTCCTCACACAGACAGAAATATTGCAAAGATTTTAAAAATATCTTTCAACAATCCGTCCTCTAATCATAAAGATTATTAGTATGTGATGTATACTTATAGTGATATAGTTGCCAGTAAATCTTACATAAACTTCCCAAAGCATCACCCAAAAACCCCAACATAAACTCACACAGATAAAGAAATTTATAAGCACAGAATGAAACTTTTTTTAGTATGAAAATTAAAACACTCACCAGACAGATGTCTGTTATAACTCTTGATTAAGATGTGGTTTAGACATTTTACAATCCTGATGTCAACTTTTTGTCAAGGTTTCTGATTTCTGGGCTATTACACGAAAGATAGGGAGTAATATCTTGTAATCAGTCCTTTTGAAGAAAAAAAAAAGACATTCAAAAATGTTCTGTGTTCTTCATTTTATATGAAGATATAGCCTTGCTAGTCTGATTGAGGTGCAAGAGCTGTGTAAAAAGATAGGGATTCAGGCATTTTCTGGAGTCTGTGGCTTCTAGTGACTAACTTTAGGCAATCTTTTGACCATTTCGGACTGTAAAACCTCCTCCAGCCCTAGAAGTGGTAAACATTACATTTGGATTCTGCTTTGAGGGATAGGCATCAAAACATCTTTGTAGTATCCCATCTGCTGTTGGTATAACGTGTAGAAACAGCTCTACCTGATTTATCCAGTTTAAAAGATAAATTATTGCAGCTTGTAACATAGATAACAAACAGCACATTTGAAACATATCCAGAAGAGTTTGGGGCCCATCTTCAAAAACCACTGCAGGAATATCCTGAGTGCTTTTAGTGTCTAACAGTAAACTGCCCTACATAGGAGCATATATGTGTGCCCTACATAGGCAATTTTGTGTGTATTAGAGGAGCGCACTTTATTCTGGGGTTGAAAATAGATACATATTAGGTCTTTGAATTTGAAAGAATGTGATCTTCACTTTTATTGTGGTGGGGTTTTGGTGAGGGGGTGGTTCAGGGGTTTTTGGGGGGGAGCATGGAGTTTGGTTGTTGATTCTGTTTATCTCCAAGTGGTTTTATTATTTGCATTCAGCTAGCATTTATTACATGAGTCTAGTCTATTGAGCTACAAAATCAGGTATCACCATGCCTTGGCTTTCAGGCTAAATTTACTCAGTGATAAGTACAAGCAGAAAGTGTTTATAAAGATATGGTAGGTATTACCTGCAAATCACCAAGTATCCGAAGAAAAAGGGTTGTCAAAAAATACCAGTTTTATTACAACTTCTCTCATACCATCTCCCAATTTTAAAAGAAGGACAAAGAAATGTTAAGACATGTTTTGGAATATTCAAAAGCCTCATAGTGACAGAATATACAACAATTTAGGCCAGTCTCAAAGAGAGATCATCTTCACCTGGAGAACATCACATCACTCCAAGAGTTATGGTCACCATATGCCTAAGTAATTCTGATGTATAATATGAAGCTAATGAAAAAGTAAAAGTACAAAGGATAGAAATTCTCTGAACCAGAAAATATTAATCTTAACAGTGAGACAGCTTCACCATATGATTTGAATAAGTATTATGGTTAAAGTATTGAACTGAAAAGGGGTGTGTGGGGGTGTGATCCTATGAAATCAATTATGTATTAGAAAATACTGTCTCTGAGCACTACAGAAATTCAAACTTGCTGAAACAGATGCTTCTCTAGTAAGAATTTGTATGATGATAATGTATACAAGGATAGTGATTAGGTTATGCCTTCTACATGGGTAGCAGAAATAATTTTGTAAATGTTAAATGTAAGTATTTAAAACTGGCTTCACCTTAAATCAGTCAGAGGATTTTTTTTTTAGAATAATTTTCTCAGATACATTTTGGATTTGAATTTGGAAATTGAACTTAATTGAATAGGAAGAGAATTTGAAAATTTTTTAAGTCATTTAGATGCAGGCAACAGAGTGTGGTGCAGATGAGAAACAGCTTCTCAGGTCATAAAAAGCCTTATAAATTTCACAAGATTCAACCAAATATTTTTGTCCTCTTCCACATTCAGTGTAAGAACCCTGCATGGCATCACATCTGTTGATAAAAATGCAGGAATTAGCTCTATGCTATTATAATATTTAGATGCATTTGAAAAGTTAAAAAAGTCCTTTAGGGTTTAGACAGAGCCCATAAAGAGGATGCTAAGTTTATTTTTCTTTTAAAATATAGTCCACTCTACAATAAATAATTTCTCACAAACATCTGAATGCATTACTTGCTACTAAATAATCTGTTCTAAATTTTATCACTTCTAAAATCCATCTAATTTATTACATAATCACAATGCAGACAACAATAACTTGGAATCTCAGTTGCATGGTTTTCTTTAAATTTATTTTGAGAGGTTGTTTTGTTGCTTTCTGGTTTTATTTCTCCTTGGATATCTTGAACATTGTGGTACTACCAACAATAGTTTCAACTCAAAGACTAAACTGTAATTCAACACAAAATATTATTCATTTTATGTTCTATAAGCAGGGATTTTGTCTACAAGTCATTAAAAAGAAGGAGTAAATGGAAAAGGAAACAAAATTTACCATTATATACTTGACACCTTTTAATTCACTATAAGATAATAAATAGTTTTTGCTCACACACTTTCAAACAACCACAAAAGAGTCTGAGCTGAAAGATAGACTACTTGTCTTTAAAATATAAAATATTTTCACTGCTGCCTTTAATTTGGTTGAGACTTTCAAGAATACTATAAAGTTAGAGAACATTATTTTAGACAGCCCATTTCTGTGCTTCACTTCATTCATATGTAATAGATACATAAGAAACTCAGACAGCCACTCCTGAGATAGGTCACCCAGACATAATCCTAGAATCAAAAGGAACAAAGTCATGAGTAGTCTAAAATGCTGGGATTTTGAGCTCCTGTGCTTTGCCCTCATTTGCTGTATGGCTTTCAGGTACAAACCAATAATTCTTAGAGTGATTCTGTTGTGACAGAGTGTGGATATTGCAATATCATCCTAATCTGAGCCTAAAGGCATCCTGTAAAATTTATACGTCTATATATGTGTGTGTGTGTGTGTGTGTGTGTGAGAGTAAATATAAATAAAAATATAAAATATAAATATGAATATATGTTTGTATGTATATATGTATAAAAGTAATTTCAGGTCAAAGACCATTTTTGTCTAAATCTGAAATTGTGCAAATTTTTCATCAGTATAGTAATTTGAAATTATTAAAAGTTACAAATATTTGCTATATTTATTTTGTTTCATTTTTTTCATTACACCTGAAGTCAATGGGGATGACACAACTAAGAAAGTGGAGGTTAAAACGTTGAGAATGACACATGGGCATGACAAGAGAACAAATAATTTTCTCCAAGAAAGAGAATTAATCAAGATGTGCTGGTAGCATTTTTTTGCTTTTTCACTTCATGATAAAAATACATTATATGTTTTAGTAACAGACATTGTGCCCCTTCCTCCAGAAAGTAATAATAATAAGCTTTTCTGTAGTGAGAACAATCACATTTCTAAAATTATCCTAAAGGTTCAAAAGCAAGGATTGAATAAAAGAGGTTGACTTTAGATTTAATAGCATTCAAAAAGTATAATGGTAAAATGGTAAAAGATACCTTTGCAATATCTACTTGACAACACTACAGAAAACCCTGTAGGTTTCTATGAGTTTAATAATTGTTTCCTCAGACAGCCAGTGAGTAAGAGTAGATGATCACATATATTCATTTTGCTTCCTTTTAAAGAATCGTGAGACTAGATTCTAAGGGAGAAATCATGCAAATAAGTTCCGTAAGTTTTCTGTCATCTATAAAGCAATGGCATTTTGTAAACCTCTTAGAAAGAGATAGATACAGGAGAAAGAGTATGTGAGGAAAATTGGGACTCTTAAAGTAGTTTGACATGAATGACAGAAGATGTTCAAATTCTGTTTGCCTCTTGTCTCAGGCAGCTATCAACAGGACAAGAGGAAATAGCCTCAATATGCATTAGAGGAGGCTGTACACTAGGACGAACTTCTCCACTGAAATTGTGGTTAAGCACTGAAATGGGCTGCCCAGGGAAGTGGTGAAGTCACTATTCCTGGAAGTGCTCAAGAAATGGAGGTGACAGTGCTACGGTATCAAGGTGGCATGGTGGGATTTTGGTCAAGGGTTGGACAGTGATCTTGGAGGGTTTTTCCAATCTAAATGGTTCTATGACTCTATGATTTGAAGGGATCTACTGCATTTAAGGAGAAGTAACTGTGAGTCATGTAGAATACACAAGGCTGTATAAAATATTTACAGATGCTTATATTTAGAGAGCTGAATTTAGCCTCAAGTACTCATATACGTTGTTATTATATTGTTCTTCCTACTCTTGAATGCAAGAAAAATTAAGAAAGAAAAAGACAACTATGATCTGACCTCTCTGTTTACCATCCAGTTGTACACTTTGGGACTCTGGAAAATAATTCTCCCCTCCAGCCAGAAACTTGCAGGACACTGACCCAGACCAGTGAAGTCCTACAACACTTATTCCTTTGGGCTGTGTCTAAATGGCCTGCTAAATCTTCACTATGCTGTGTTTGTAAAGTAAATTGTGTTTGTCAGCTACATTGTTACTAATTTCTCGTGTATTACAGGCCAGATTGATAAAGGAGCATGGTGTTATACTTCCATCTCTCAACTTTCTTCCATGTTGCAATCTATTCTTTAAAAGAAATATCTTCAATGTTTAAATAGGTAATACATTTAAAATGTGACATCTTTGTACAGCGTGAAGATATATCGTCATATGTTTTGAATAATAAAATATGGGTTTGGATTGTTTTAATTATTGCAGAAAATTTGCATAGTAATATGAAAAATTTCAGAATTATTAATGTTTCTTCTTTGTCCTTTGAAATACAGAAGGATTGTTTTTTTGTTTAGAAGATCTTACTTTTCTTTCCTATTTTCTTACCATCTCGCTCTTCTTCTTTAAAGTGAGCAGAGTTGCTGACAGCTGAGTTTGATGATAAGGTAGTTCTGTTTGTCAGCCAATAGAGGGAACACTCAAACCTGGCCCTCCTGCAAGATAACAGGATGAAGTGTTCCTGCTCAGACTCTCGGACAATCAAGGCTTTCTTTCTTGTGCTTTGTTACTGTAAACTATTACAGGTGACCTACTTTCTTTATCCTCTCCAATAATGTAGAAGAATATCAGATCCAAATAAGATCCAAGCTGCCAATATGGTCTGTAATTTCCAGTTTAGAAAGTAGTTGTATCCAAAAGGAAAGGTAGTGTATAGGATTACCATCTCAAGCTGCATTATGCTAGAAAGCCAAGGTTAAATAAAACTTTGTAAAAGACTTGAAACTTGACATTTGTTTTCCAGTATAAGGTGAGTTTTTTAAAGTTTTACATGAAATCTTCATCATAAAAACTAAGTTCTAGTGCCGTAGTTTAAACTTATGAAATAGATCTTTACAATCTTAGCTAACAATACCTGCTGCGTGAAAAAAAATTTCAGTAAAATTTATCACTGGAATCTTTTGAGGTAAAGAAGTTGATAAAATTGCATCAAGCATTAGGTTATGCATATAAAAATAAAAATCTGACCTTGCCTTCCATCTGATGTCTCAATTAATGTGACACACCACAAAAAATATTACTTTTTTCACTTACACTGAAATAGATATTCATGAGACTTCTGAATACAGCATGAATTGGATGAATTCTGGCTCAGAACTGGCTCAAGAATTCTAGGAAAACATTCACAAAATCCACAGGGAAGGCTGGAGAGTTTCATGCTAGAAGAAAACTCAATTTTGGGTTAGTTTGAGTTGAGTTCAAATGACTGTAGGGAATCAATTACCTCTGTCTGGACACCAGAGAAAAGACTAAAAGAAATTATTGTGCTTGGGGGTATGCTGTAGGGAGACAAAGTTTCTAATGTGCCTCACAGCAGACAAATCATATGTTCACTTAAATTCCTCTGAAATGTGAGGACATTGAACTGCAGGATCCAGTCCTGTGTTCCAGGACATTTTCTCTGGTTGCTTCTGTTCAGTTGACTTTCATTTTGGTTCTTTCTAAGTAAGAGTAATACAATAGAAAAGGTAAATCTTCTAAACAGTTGCAAAATTTCCTAATTAGTACCTAATCTCTGTTTTACAATCCTTATATCATCATTCTTTAAACTTTTGAGTTTGGTTATATATTTGGGTTTTGTTCATATGTTTCACTTCAATAAATTTTTTTATGCTTTTCCTGGTATTTTCCATTGGTTCACACTTGGAAATCAAGTTAGAAATATGCTGCACATTACTGGAAAACAGTGTAGAAATCCTTTTAAATCTGGATGATTAGTAAGAAAAAATATAAATATTTCTGCCATTGTTATACTGGGGAGTATGTTTGTAAAGTTATTTATTGCATATTTAATAATAAAGCAGAAATAAATATACCCATTCTTAGGGTTAAGAATCATTTTAATTATGTAAAAAGTCAGCAGACAAAACACTTAATTGCCAGTCCACTTGTCCATTCTTCAAGAGTTCAATATCAGTTCTTTCCTAAGTTTTCTCTCTGTATTTTAATATTCACTTTAACTAGCACTAGCCTAGAACTTCTAGTCCTTTATGACAGTATTCAGTATTTACCTATCTGAAAGACTACAAAGGATAGAATATGTGCAGGTAATCTTTTTCTGCAACTTTTTTTCCCCCTGCTCCTTACATAATCCCTCATGATCAGCAAAAAATGCACTATAACAAAATTGTTTGTACAGCATTAACTGTTGCTTTAAGTATAATGAAAAAGTAGGGATTAACCAAATAAAGCAAAAAGACTTCTTAAGTAATTTAATATGTATTTGCATAAAAGCCAGTTATTCTTCAACTGTATCGTCACAATGAAAAAGAAATATTTCTTCATTTCTGCTGTCATGTATATGTGATTATTTCTTTAAGATTATTATTGTCACCTAGTATTGGTTACAGAAACATAGGAAAGTTCCTGGGTTATTGCAGATAGAAGAAAGTCTCAGCAGATCATTCAGTATGAATGAACACATTCAAATTTAATATAAAGCATGGCTGAGAATTATCTTCACAGAGATAATTCAGTGTGTTATGCATATTAGTGCCAGAGAGGTCACTGGTTTGTATTTTGTTCAAAAGATAATTCTGGAAGGAATACCACTTTTATAGAAATCCTCTAACAATGGTACTGAAAAAGTAATTCCTTGAAAGCGATGTTGAATTAGGTCATCAGCAGAGCCTGCTGTGCTGTCAGTTTTGCCTTTTCCCAAAAGACTAACATAACCCATGTGAGGATTTTGTACTTTGCAAAGAAGACCGGAGAGAAGAAAGTGCTATTTAGCACAATTTCAACTTAGCAGCCCTAGATTTCATTTATTCATGAATGTTTAAAAAAGTATATGATGCTTAAGAGACTTCAATGAAGCAGAGTTGTATTTCTCACAGTACAGGATTTCATGGATACTGAACTTCATACAGAACATAACTACATGATAAACATGATACAGAGGGCATCAAACTTTCTAGAATTTTTCAGATTTTAACAAAAAGACACTATGCCTTTTGTGCATAGCTTTTGTAAAAATATACTCCTTAGTAGCTGTACTCATGCTCATGTTGTGTATCTATTATATTACAACAAGAAATAAAAACCCCAGTTGTTTAAAGACCAGCCAAATTAATCTTCTTAGAAGCAATTGATACAAAACTCATACATAAGGAATCATCTTCCAGAAGCACCTTTTAATATTAATTCATTTATGTTCTATTCTGAAAATGCTGACAGGAGAAAACTAGAGAAAGAACTTTCACTTTGTCAGGACATTTATTTTATTTACAGCTTGTTTACATTGAATCTTCTTGCATCTTGTATAACAAGAGGGATGCTGATGATATTGGAGTACACTCACAATAAATAGTTCAGAAAATGCAAGTTCTGTGCACCCCTTTTGACATTTAAAAGCCCTCAGAAACTGGCAATATACTTTGGTCATTCATCCATTAAAAAGAATTAACTAAATCTTCAAATGGTGTTCATCAATGTACCTCAAAGTGTAACTCTAAATTATATCAGCTGGGGACCTGACCTGACTTATTTCAGAAATGGGCATGAATTACTACATAAGCAATTTCCTGATGGAAAAGATTGAGATGATGAATTTTAATCAATCTTAAATCTTATGTTTTAGGATGAACTTTTGAATGAATATATGAATGTTTGAGAAAACAGAGTATTCCAAATGAAAACAGACCTTTGCACAGAAAAAAATACAATATTATGAAAGTGAAAACATAGCAATTTGCAAGTTTGTTTAGAAGAGATGAGATAGAATAATAATACATCAAAAAATAAAAGGAGTAGGTTAAATCACAGTGAGCTGATGGCATTTCAAACACTAATGCTGAACTCGACAAGCATTCCCTATGTTTATGATAAGACATTCAGCTTCCAGTATCTGTTATATTTCTCAACCTTGAGAAAATCTGTTCAGATTTATGATTTCTGATTTTTTTGTATAAAAATTAAAAATATTAAATATATTAATGATCTGATGGTAGACATCTACTTAAATTTACTGATACAGCCCAATTCTCTTTTAATTAATGTAGTGCCATTCAGAATAAATCGGAACATTTGACAGATCATTTGAGGTTACCACAAACCTTGAAAGTATAGATTTAACTGGCATACACTAGATATGTTGAAAGTAATGGCTTCATAACTAGTCAGTTTAGGGAGGACTCCCTTGGAGGAATCACTCTTCTTAAAGGTCTTCAGTAGGCTGAAATAGGCATTCTAGTCTCCCTTTATAAAGACTGAAGGACATCACTTTTTAGCTAATGAATTAACTCGATAAAATATGATGTAAGTCTAACATGAATTGCATCCTAAAAATTATTTCTCTTCATTGTTATTTAAAGGAGACTGACTTTGGCTGTTAATTGCAAATATCTGCATCTAATTAGATAAATATCATCGCCTGTGTTAGCTCAATTAAATTTCCTTACTAAAACTGAACTTTAAAAGATTTAGTTCCCTAATTTCTTAGGATCGTAAATCTTGTGCATTTTAAGTTACATAGGAAATATAAAAGTACAATTTCCAAATTAAACAGAGATCAGCAAGATATAGGATTTTTTCTCTGCTATATGGATGAGATAAAAATAAAAAATGCTTCAATATTTGTGAATAATTTATCTCCAATTCTATTTCCATAATATTACCTTGATGACAAAGTATTAATTTTTCAATATTATTGGTTATGTTTGGGTACCAAAGATGACAAAGTGCAGGAAAGTCTATTCAGAATACAGTGCAGTCTAACTATATGCACAAGACTATTTTACTTTCTCTTTCTGTACAAGAATTATGTTCTATTAAGTCAATTATGCAGACAAGTGAATTTCTTTTAAATTAAAAATAATAATTAATAAATAAATAATAAACCTTTTTCCTGCTCATTCTTTAATACCAAAGCAGAAGAACATATATATTTCTTCAGCATGTTAACATTTTTGGTTCATCTTGAGTTCCTGTTTTTATTCACTACAAATTTATTTTTTTTCTCAGAGTACACTCATGTGAGAACAGGAAGGAAAGAAGTGGCAGAAGGAAGGGACAGGAAGGGAGGGAGGGAGGGAGGAAGGAAGGAAGGAAGGAAGGAAGGAAGGAAGGAAGGAAGGAAGGAAGGAAGGAAGGAAGGAAGGAAGGAAGGAAGGAAGGAAGGAAGGAAGGAAGGAAGGAAGTGGGGGTGGGTGATGGGTTGACCTTGGCTGAACACCAGGTGTTCACTAAAGTCATTCTATCATTCACAACTGGACTGTGGAGAGAAAATATAACAAAGGACTCATGGGACAAGATAAGGATGGGGAGAGATCACTCCCAATTACAATCATGGGTGAAACAGAATTGACTTGGGGAAATAAATTCACTACCAATCAAGTAAATTTAGGATAATAAGAAATAAAACCAACCCTAAAAAGCATTCTACCCTTCCCTTCTTCCTGGGCTCTATTTTACTCCTCACTTTGTGTACCTCCATTCCCTCCAGTGGGACAGGGAATGGGGGCTGCAATCAGTCCATCACAGGTTGTCACTGTCACTACTTCCTCCTCAGGACATGACACTTCACACTCTTCCTGGGCTACAGAGTGTTTCCTAGTCACAGGTCAAATCACACAGACTGGCTTGTAGATATTCCATTACCCCCAAGAGCACATTAGCCATACCCATGCTATATAGAAGTTTGCACTTGGATCTGCATTAGACCCCAGTAAATATAGCTGGAAGGTGAAAAATTAGTAAGAAAGCAATCTCCCAAACAGTTCAAACGCTGTGATTTAGAGGCAAAAAGTAAATTAATTACACTTTGGTGAAAAGGAATTTTTACCAAAATTGCAACCAGTGAAAATTGTTTTTTTCACATGGAAAATAGAGAGTGGAAAGAGAATAGAGTGGACAAAGTAAAAACCCATATTATGTGTATTTTCTCATGGTCATAGATAGCTGATTTCACCACTTCAAGGTAGCTTTGGTTTTTTCTTTAGCACCTGAGACTATTTTTTATGTCCAAGAGAATAATTTCTTAAGAATTTCTAGTATGTATTTGCTTCTTTGTGGTCTAGTTACTCTTCAAATTAGTCTGACAATTCATGTATTTCAAAAGGATATTTCAGTACTTAAGGAGAAATTTGATTAGCTCAGTAAATATTGGCAATGTGTGAAGTTTTTAAAATTTTACTTCCTCCTCTGCTTTCCCACTCCCACTGCCTCCCCAGTATGTGTATTTATCTGCATTGTCTGGATTTGTT
>NW_005054407.1:221677-288733 GCF_000277835.1 Geospiza fortis | reverse complement strand
AATTAATTTTGGAAACACAAGTTTTATGAGAGACTTTTTTTTTTTAATTTACAGCTCGATTCATAAACTAAAAAGTTATTATATTTAGATACATTTCAAAAATACCCCAATTTTTCTGTGCATATCTGAACCAAACCTAAAAACATTTTTCATCCTTTACTGATTTTAATATAAATTGTTTTACATTATTTTCAGTTTTCTGGAGATGCTGTAAAGCTCTCAAGCAAAGCCCTCCTGAGAAATTTTATGGTTTAAAAATATCCTTTATATGATGTACTATGCAAATTACAGTATGAAGAAGACACTTTTTTTTTCTTTACTTTGTGCTGTGGGATCATAAAACCACACTAAAATTTACAAAACAGAGAAAAATAAAAGGGGGAAGGGGAAGAGAAATTCAGCATTCTTCTATATTTTTGTTTAAGTCTGTGTATTTAATAGAGATTTTTTTTAATTTATTAGTATACAAAGTTAGTATGCCATAAAGGCTAAGTGATGTGCGGATGACGACCTCAATCTGATTTTAATACAATATACCAAGACCTGTATTCTCTTATTTGCATATACATTCTATTTTAATTGACTGGCTAACAAGGAATTTTTTCCCTCTTTACACTCCCATTTTTCATTTCCCTCCCACTGTGAGTCCTGCAGAGCTCTAGTTTTCACTGGATTGTCAATTCTATGAGCTAGATTAAGATAGTGAGTGTGACGATCACCTGAAAGTATCATACAGAAGGTAAAAAGTATATTGCACAAAGTTGTATGGCTCTTCCCACGTGCAGCCTTAGGAGACCTGAAACAATCTGATGAGGCCACGTTTCCACTGTCACACTGGCACATGGACAGAACTCAAACTCATGTTACAGGACTGTAATGCTCAGTATACCACCCACCCTTATCAAGGCTGCCACTGCTCTTCTTCCTCACATACATCAATCTGACTGACAGTGCCTTTTCTTTGCATAAACAGTGATATATCAACTAAACCTGACCTGCAAGTACTGTGTTATCCTATAAAGGAGAACCCATTGTTTTGTGGGGTTTTTTGTGATATCTATAGAATTTGTGTTTATTTGCTGACAATTTGGGCATTTAGGGAGGGGGAAGAGGATAGGATTATAGTGGGGGAGTTGTTGCCAATTTTTTTTCTTTTTTGTTCTAGGAAAATTACTAGGCACTTCTAACCACCTACAAGAATAACAATGGGGTTTATAACCTGAAGCTGACATACAAGAGATATTGTTGTGATTCTGTAAGTTCAAGCAGCCAAACATTTCAGAACTTCAGCTGTATTTTAGTATCTCAGCTCGCATTTTGTTTGATTGCTTGTGTTTGGCTGGTTTTGCTAATAAACAATGCTCAAGCAAGTGCTCAATTTTATTTTCACATAGAGTAGAATGATTATACGGTGAAAGAAAATCAGCACAGAAAAGCAGTCAGTGCTTACTTCTCTTTGTCATGTATCTGTATCTACAAATTGTGGAGCCAGTGAACTGCTGCTGGTGGTAACTGGTGAATCCATACCAATGGCAAGAGCACCCTGGTAGCAGATTTGAGATCTACTGGTTTGTTACTGATTTTGTAAAAAAAATTTGTGATATTTTCTTCTGGTTTAGAAAGAAAGTCTTGACTTTAAACTGTTTTAAAAGTCGTGATAGATGGAATATACTTTCTTCACTGCTCTATTATTATCACAAGAACCTGAAGGGAATTTCTATATTCTTTCATTACAATGTAAAATTCAAGTTTCAACTTTATCATGGTTCGTGAGCATTCTGAACTATTGTTCAGAAAAAAAAATAAAACATATATGAATTATTCAAAGCAATAATTTTCTGACATTCTTCTCTGCCATTAAGGAGGAATAAACTGAAAAGAATGGGTTAATTTTCCTTCTGTTCTGGTCATCAATTTTCCGTAGCATAGAAAATGTTTGAATAGTACTCTGACAGTAGAAATAAATGTGTCCTTTTTATAAATAGAGAAATGGAGCTGCGGTTCCTGAGATCATATCTCTTGACATCAGCTCATGTGGTGAATAAGGGGATCATAAGAAAAGAGGAGACGATGCAATCCACTTAAACTCTCTTGTAGAGCCATAGAAATCCTTTGGTGTACAAAAAATTAACTATTTTTCTCAGTTACCCCAGTTGAACAAAATATATTACCTCTCCCTTTGAGTCTTACCTCATTTAATTCCAAGTCAAGCAGAACAAAGGGTTTTGCCACTTTGTTCAGGTAAGATAATGACTGAAATAATGACTGATTGTACCTCCTGACATCTGATGCCATGAATTGCTTATAAATTGCACAGGTTTGCACGCTTTTATATCTATCATACTGAAAACACTCCCAGAAGAATAAGTTCTGACTATTTGGGGCTTTTTTATCTATATCAACATCTAATCTTTGTCAGTATCTGTCTTTCTGACATCATGCCACACATGCACAAGTCAGCTTCATTTCATAACCAGAAATTTTTTTAAAGGAAATAAAAATATCAAAAAAGTAGGTAAGTCTACAGCTTAAAATACCAAAAAAGTAAAAGATTCTACCATTACCACATAATGATATCAGAGCATATGAAATATCCTACTGGGTCAGACAGTCTGGGTCAATCTATCTAGCTAAATATGCTGTCTCAGAGAGTGACAAGAGGGGATGCAGTTAAGGAAAAGAGCATGAGCCAAGATAATGGCTTGCTCCATCCCCTTTGTGTTTCTCCAGTATCCAGAGTTCTTGTAATAGGGACATTACAGAGTATATCCTTGCATAGTCCTTGTCGTAAGTTAACCTTGGCTGGCTTCCAGATATCCATCTGCTGCTCTCACTCTCACTGCTCAGCAACAAAGGCAGAGAAAAATAATGAGAAAAAGCTCACAGGTCAAGATAAAGACAGGGAGATCACTCACAAATTATAGACACAGGAAAAAATGAATTTACCTTGGGAAGACCAATTTCATTTATTGCCAATTTAAAAGGGGCTAGTATAATGGGAAATAAGAATAAAAAGAAAACCCCTTCTTCCCCACCCCCCTTTTCTTCCAAGGATCTGTGTCCCTCCTGACTCTTTCACCTACTCACTACCCTTGAGTGGTGCAGTGGGATGGGGATGGGGTTCTGGTTAATTCACAATACTTTGTCTCAGCTGCTCCTTTCTCTTCATGCTATTCCTCTGTTACAGGATGGAGTACTTCCCATGGGAAGTCCTTCCTTAAAGAACCTCTCCCACAGGTTACAGATTCTGCCAGAAGATATGCTCCTGCACAGGGTCTCCGTGGAATTCAGCTTCCTTCAGAGCACATCCACCACAACATGGTGACCTCCATGGCTTGCAAGGCGGGTATCTGCTTCGGTGTGGTTCTCTCCACAAGCTGCAGCGGGACAAACCACCTCACCACAGTCTTCTCCATGTGCTGCAGGCACCTGGAGCACCTCCTCCCCCTTCTTCTTCACTGACCTTGGTGTCTGCAGGGTTTTTCCTCTCACCCCTCTCTTATACAGCTCTAGCCCAGTATATTTTTTTTGCTTTCTCAAGTGTGTTATTATTGTATGTTAAAGTTGATGATTGGCTCAACTTTGGCCAGTGACATATCTGTCTTGAAGTCACCTGGAGCTGTCTTTCTTACACATAAGGGCAGCTCCTTATCTCTTTCCACAACCACCACCTCTACTGCTACAAAAATCCTGCCACATAAGCCCAATAAAATCTGCTTGAAATGAGGTTTTGGAGTTGTCCACCACAAGGAAGGAAGACGTTTAATTGGATTTTTGGATATGTCCTTTTCCTAGACCTTTTCTACATCTACATCTACATTTTTTTTGTTCAGTATATTTCGGGTCTTTCCTAACTTCTGTTCTGAGAAATGATACTCTTTATATACCTGAAACTGATGTCCTTCAAGTTTCAAAAATTGTCCCTTAGCAAATGTTAATGTTCATTCTCCTTTCATGATTTTCTAAATCTTATCCACATTTCTCCTCAGCCTGCTCTCCAAGAACTCCAGCTTTGCTAAGCCCTATTCTTAAGTCAGTTACAACACCCATACAACATACATCAGTGTATAGCTGTTCAATTCTTTACCTCTTCTACACCCTCCTCCAAGTTCTTGAAATTGAGGAGAGCAGAAATAAACACAGTTCTCTGGATACTGGTATTTTATTTGAAATAATGTTCACTCTTTTCATCCTAATGTCTCTTTCCTGTTTATTCTGTGTACCTCATTGGCTTTTCTGGCTGCCACTGAGCATGGAAATTATTATTCCAGGAAACAACTGTTTATAACTGCAGTATAACTTTCCATAGCTTGCCTTGACATGTCATAGGTTGCAGTGTTTATAAAGCAGAATATGGCTGGAGATAAGCTCATCTTTTGTATAACATCTGCATGCATTGTTGGATAAACAAGTAAAAGATCATTCTGGAAACTGTAGTTCTGCTGTCTTCTAACTGATGCATTAACCAGAAAGCTGGTGTTAAAAAAAACAATAAATCAAGGTAAAATTATTGCTAAAATATTAAAATGTCAAACAAATGTCTTTAATAGGTATTCTGAGTCTCTATGTTTATGAGAAATGCAGCATGAAAAAGTAACAAAGAACTATATTTGAAGGCACATGGCATTTGTTCTGGGCCTTTTGCTTACATGGAGAGCTCAAACCATTAAAAAGCTGCTATAATAGTACATTTTACTTTAGTATAAGAAAGGGGGGAAATCGCTAAAAGGCAACACAGAGAATATTTTTTAAAAAGCATAGAAAAAGTTTTTAGGCACTTGTGTCCGAATGAAGTCATCTACAATAACAAGCTGATCCATCTGACAGTACAAATTAACAACTGCTCCAGAGTTTAAAACTATGTACATCTGGAAACATCAATAAAGACAGTTTGTAAACAGGAAAGGCAGTGCTATAAAAATAATTCATACTTTTCTTTGTCAAAAATCCTATAAATCAAAAGCGAGGCTATTCATACAAATTCTTGACACTTTTTTTTCATAGTGATCATTTTCCAAATAATGATAACAGTAGTAATTTGTTGGCCAATGATATTTATTTTGTTCTAAGGCATATACATTAAATGTAATGAATTTTAATTAATTTCTTCCTGTCCTTATATTTTTGCATGTCACAATTAAATGAATTGGTCCTGTTCAATAACTGATATCATCAAGCAAGTCAGGAGACTATCTCTAGGAGAAAGTGAAATTTGTTCTATTTTGCTTGTTTCAGGGGATATAAATTAAATCCATCCATATGTCCAATTATTTTTACATCTAGAAAATAAAATTATTAGTTAATACCTGTTTGAGTTAATACAATGAAAATAAGCTGGAGCAAACAAAATTGTGCAACACATATTTCCAGAATTATTATAAAAGCCAATGACTTTAGTTTGTTTTACTTCAATAAGAAGCAAATTTTGAATCAATTAAGCTGTTAGGGACTGTATTTTTCCCCTTTGTGAGAAAACAAGTATACAAACCAATGCACTATTGGACTGTTTTAGGTGTCAGCATGTCCTGGCTCCTCAGACTGGAAAACAAAATGAACCTCTTGTAATATCGCTGATAAATGCTTCAATAACACATTTTTTAAACTAGCCAACTGAACTAGATGTGTTGACAGCCAGAGACATTTCAGCTGCTTTTGATAACAGATTTTTCATCCACTCTTTTTTCCCCTTTAATTTTCTCTTGTAGTTGCATAAATCTATCCATAAGGCATCATTTAAGCAGCAGCTTTATCTTTGCTTTAAATGGTTGGAGATTACAAAATTGAACTAGAAATCAAGTTTAATTGATTTAAATGTAAGACCTCCATCCTTGAAAGATAATCAAATTATTTAATGAAGATATTACTAAGCAACTTGGTTTATGATTTAACACATTTATTTCAAGCAAGATTGCTAGTTATCACTGACATAGCAATAATGACATGTCATCTGCATGAAACTGCTGCTGCTTAGCTCCTCATCTTTTTTCAGACAAATCTTAGCCACAACATCTCACTTTGTTCAGTATTAAACTGACTAGGTCTACACTACTTTTATAGCTGCTTCTGAGAGGCTGTGAGCACAGAATGCTCTGAGTTACCCTGTTTTCCCATCTGAAGGATTCTCTCTAATGAATCAGTGGGTGAAGGCAGTTAAATTTCATACTCTGGAAGGCACACATTCTACTCCCAATTCTGAGGGTGTTTTCCAAGCTCACTGCATGGAATACTGGTGAAGCTGAAACGGATTGTGGCCCCAACAGTTTTTCAATACTCTGTTTAGAGAATGTCACTGAATTAGATTATCCATGAAAGGAATGTATTTTTTGCTACAAAACTGAGAGTACCGAAGAAAGGGGAGCATTCAAATAAAATATTCTCCTGCAGCTACTGAGGGATAAGTGAATCCAGTGCTGAGGGGGCCGTCAGGCCTCATCAAGAGTTCCACAGGATCTATGAAGGACTGGAAGATTTACCCATCTGTTAAGACTCAGTGAGACTTATTTTGCCCATTTGTGATTTACAGGCTTATTTTTCTCCTCTCTAAAAATAAAATTATGGACTAGAAAAGCAAAACAATGAAAACTCCCTCCCCTTCCCATATCTGTACACACTTTTAAAGAATGTTTGCCTTGAAATACAGGTCTCCAGGGCCTTATCTGCTTTCCAGTGCGTTCACATTAAATGTTCAGCTCTCTTCAATATTTCTGTCTGTGCTTCAAAGCGTTTTGTGAGACTGATTAATTAGGAAACTTTTTTTTCTTCTGTTTCACAGTCTTCATCCTGACACCTATAGCTCATCAGACTTATAAGAAAAGAGGGCAATTATACAACAACAATTGAAACAAGATGAAGGAATTCACTAATATGATGATAAAGTCCTCAAACATCATCATTTCTTGAATAAAATATATTCACTTCTTTGAGTTTTGTTTTCTCCCAGTAAATTATTTTCAGCTATTAACTCAAAGAGATGAGGTGAAATAGAGACAGAGTACGTCACTATATTTCCTAATGAAAGGAAAATACTTTTGGTAAAATTTTGATACTCTTCTGGAAAGTGACATCAAAATTGAGTGAAGATGCCAAATTTCAGTTTCAAAGCATAGATTGTTTAGCACAGTGGTGAGAAGTTTAATTTTTTTTAATATTATTATGAGTTTCCACTCAGAAAAAAAGAAAGTGGTGTTTGTGGAAAACTTCATAACCAAATTTCAGTTTCTGAAAAGATAATACAAAAGGTTTCAGTCCAAGATGGAATGATTTACAAAACCATGGTATTTTTAAAATTCTTTGCAACAGAATTTAGTTCAAGTAGGGTAGGTGTAACATCTTTTCTGATGTTACACCTGCCTTACTTGATGCTCATCTAAGATTTTGTAGCTGTAGATGATATATATTTAATAGGTGTTTTGAGACCAGTGAAATATGTTTTCTTGATTTTAGTTTGAAGCAAGCTTTCTAAAGATTTTTGTTATTGTTTGACTAACATCTGTATGAAAGAGATGGATTAATAAAGAAGTAATGTTTGGTGTATTGAAGAAGAAAATGGACATTTCTCAGTAATCAATTTTCTGTATTGAGGTCCAACTTATTTCTTTCTATTTCTTCTAAAAATTCCATCTACATTGAAGTGAATTTTTTGGGATAGAAAGAAATTGCTTACCAGAATCCAGAAAGTTCTATTTTGTGTATGGTCACACTGTACTAATATGTATTGATAAAATAAAAAATGACATATCTAAGCTTTTTATGATAAAGTATTAATATATTTTACAGTGTTGTTTTATTGTGAGTCTGATATATTTTCTGGATTGAATGCTTAAGATTTGCTTATCTTTAAACTTTTGATTCACCAGTTAAGGTAAATATGACATTTCCTCAGTTTCCTGACTGCTTTTCCTCAAATCAGTTTTTATTCTCTTCCTCTTTTTGAATTCTTAAATGGTAGAAGATTTTGATTTCAGATGCTCTTTTACAGAAACTTAATTAAATTTATTTTACCTGGCTTTGTAGTACCAGATGACTTCCTCATTAGTTAATCAGATTAAATCTAAATTTGAACCTTAATTTAAATAATTCTACAGTAATAGCCCTTCAAGCATTCCCTCAACCAGCCACTAAGATTCTTTAATAATTACAGGCTTCAACTTACCTTTTTTAGGTCAGCCAGCAGGAACCAGAGAGCTGACCTCCTTTTGCTTCTAAAAGTGAATGAAAACTTTACCTACCTGAAGACACTTTTTCTATATCATCCTTAAATATACCTGAAGACAGAAGATATTTCTTTAAACAGGTTTTGTAATAAAATTATATTTCATCAGGATATATTACTGACCAAAAGCATAAACCTTATTACAACCTTTAAACTAGGAAAATAAGTTTTCACAATATGATAAAAGCAATTTTTAACCTTTTTGAAATAGAAAAAAGTGAATGCTTTAATTTCAAATATATCTCGGCAATTTTAGTTTAGAAAAGATTGTGCATTTAAAAAAATTAATATATCTAAGTAACTAATTCAACTTCCTCAAAATAAATGTTATCTACAGTTGTATCCTGTTTTTAGTAAATTAGTTTACTGAGCATAGCTTATTTATAAAATGTGGCTTCTTCCTTGAGGTTTGCTCCTCCAGCAGACGCATGAGCTTAGCACATGAGCTTTAGCTTCTCATGAGAGGATAGCTGCTGTACTTTTGTTATCTTGAAATCAAGCATTTCATTCCAGCAGTGTTGCAAAGATGGCCTAGTTCTGGTCAGTTTTGTGCCAGCTTTTTGTTCTTTTAGGGACTTTTTCTAGTGTCATTTGTCTCAGTAGTGAGGTCAAAGGCATATATGCCACTGGCAGTATTTGAAGCCACAATCCTTCCAGGACTTTTCTTGTAATGTTTCAGAATTTCACTTCAAAAATTACTCAAAACAAAATTTAAAATAATTTATATAAATAAGTTTTGTGACAAATCAGAGCTTATTCACACTATTTGCACATCTTAAAATCAGCAACAACATGATCAATAATTCTTGACAGCTCATGGATTGCTTTTACCAGTTATACATTCTATATATTTACTTATATGTTAATATTCCTATATATATTTGTATTTATATTAATATAAATCCCACTTACTGTGTCTGCCAAAATAAAAAAAAAAAATAGTAGATATTTTTCCTAAAGAAAAATATAAGCTAAATCCTTCATTTTATCTTGGAATAAATATGAAAGACCTAAGCAGTATAAGAATCTTAGACATATTTTATTTTGTACTAAATCAATCTTTCTTCCATCAAAAGAAAAAAAAAATCTACACTTATTTATATATTTACCTTAAAATACACCAATGTAGGCATATATGACCTCTGTACTATCAGCTATTGTTTGCAGACAGGGATGAATGGAAGAAGGATTCATGCTTTAGTAAAGGTGACTTAAGTGAAGACAAAATGTATTTGTCTGTATCAGCTTCAGAATCCCCACATAACTCACAGAGAGGAAAATTCCATTTTATATATATATATACATAAGTAAATGTATATATTGTATGTATATGTATGCATACAATACATAGATGTATAATGAATGGAATGAAAGATAGATGTACCAATGTTTCTGATATTGCCAGGAGGGTGAATGGAATTTCTGTTATGCATTGTAGAAAGGAAAATGTAGCCTAACCAAGGGATTTGCCTGAGGGTCTCCCTAAAGCATAAGACCTAGATGCCCCCATCTCTTTGGCTTGATCAAACAGAAACCACGGGAGAGACAGACACAGATAACCACTCCCTGGAGTAGAAGTGACCAAAAGACATGTTGTGAAACTTTTTAATATTACCAGGTAACGGACATCATTAAGAACATGTAGCCAATGAGAAATTGTTTCCAAAACCAGAATTGTTTATATCCTAGATAAAAGTTTGTAGTCTCAATAAAATTGACTTCTGACGCAGCTCAGTCGTTCCCGTCTCTCCATCGCCGATTCCATCCAAGCCTCCATGTACCCATCACTGATCTCCTCAAGAGCAGAGAAGTGCTCTGTGATTTGGAAAGGAAGTTACTGATGTGATTTTCAAAAGGAAGTTACAGTGAAAGTCACTGATTGTGCATCTTGTGGGTTAAGGAAGAAATTCTGGTGTGAAACTCCAGTTCCTACCTTCTTTAATCAATAAAGGCAAACAGACTTCTCCAACTGGAATTGAGACTACCAGTTTATATCCAGAGATTAAATTACACTGTTATAGTAGGTCTTCTCTAAACAGAAGACATGAGGAAGTCCAGAAGAGAAGAATTATTAATTTGCAATTCAAACCAATGAAAATATCTCCACAAATAAGTTACTAGCATTTTTATAATGGAATCAGAAGATTTTTGGCACTCCTACCCCCAGCATGTGACACATACTTAATTATCCTCATTCATTTTTTCTAACATAGTGTCATATTTTGCCTTAATTTATTGTTTTTAAATAGATGGCATTAATCTTAAGAGTTTCAGATATATACAATATAGAGACCACTTCAAAACTGAAGAAAACTGACTCTCATCACTTTCCCTTAAGGCAGATGAATTACTTTGCAGTCAGTAATGCAAAAAGGGAAGTGAAGAGAAATCAGGAGATCTGAATCAAAACAATCTTGAATTTTGCTAAGAATTTATTTTTGGCAAAAGTTAAAAATACTGTGAGGTTTAGGACTATTTATCGTCAGGCTCTCCCATTTGCTGAGTAATGTTATATGTAGTGCAAGAGGATAAGATACGTAGATATAACAGAAGAAGACTTTTGGAGAAGTGGTAGTTGCCTACTAACACATTACTATCTATTGCTGGATTTCATGTCCATTGAAACACAAAGAATTTATACATTTAGTTCAGAGTTTTCCTCCAAAACTTAGAATCCTAAAATGTGGTGCATCTGTACTTAATTAATCACATTAGTAACAGTATATCTAAGGACAAATTTAAAATGGATTATAAGAGTTTTAAAAATTAGTAAATATAAATGTTTATGTTTCTTCAGATCAAGAACATAAAGTTCAGCTACACTCTGGAAAAGCAATAAATAAATTTATCTTTGAGGCATTTGGATTTCCAAGGATAAGTGGGTTTTGTAAGTGCAGAACACAACATGTCCTGTTATCCCCTCACAAACACAGAGAAGAGCAGGGGGTAAATGAACAGCATTTTATGTCACTAAAGCTGAGTGGCGTCTAAATAAAATCTATAAAATTATCAGGTAGTGATGATGCAAAAATAAAGAAGTCATTCAATAAGTCTCCAGAAGAAGAGAGGCAAAAAAAATGGAATTTGCCTTTAAATAAACATATGTTAGGTATTTTTGCATTCATAGCTTATTAAAAAATACATTGTTTTAATTTTGTTGCTCATACTCATTGGTTACTTTGGGTTTAGGTTTCATAGAGAACAGATAATGTCAGAGGTGAGACTGGCAATGAAAATACTATGCTTAATAACATTAAGTTGAATAATAGGGTAGCCTAAAGGGGGAAAAAGAAAAGCTATTTTTCACAGAAATATCCCTACAGAAAGTACAACAGTTGCATAATTGAAATAACATCCCAATAAGTGTGGCCTTTTTTCTATTTCTTGATGAAATGCTTTCCTAATTTGCAATCTTCTGATAGAGGCTAGTATCTGTTTGCTTGTAAACTCCTTTAGAACATGAAAAAATTATTATTGGTATGTTTTAATCGCTATATATGCACAAGCATTTGGGGGTTTTCAGACTTCTTTATCTTTTTTTTCCTGCTCAAATTACTTTGCTTTCTTCTGCACATAGTTTTCTCTTGGGATGAAAAATGAGGGAGTCTAAAATTCAAACTATAATATATGTTCTTCTTCAGGTCAGTGATGAGAATTTGTTGACTAGAGAAAAGTATCTCTCAAATGGAGAAAAAAACAGAAAAAAAACAATTGCTGGAAAAAATATGCATTAGATTTTACTTAGTCCTTTTCTTTTCTATTGGGAGATTGGCCACAGAAAATGAAAGGTCAGTGAAAAGCCCATTATCATTAAAATATGGCCTTTAATTGGACCTGAGCCCCACTTATTTCTCTTAAGTCATAAACTTTATACTTCTCTTTGTATTTGGGAAACAAGACTAATTATACAAATAGTAATAATATTTAGAGCACAACTTTCATTTAACAACTAAATAGCATTAAGAGATGGGATTGATGTGAACTGTCTGTAATTATCTTTCCATTTACTCATAAAGCACAAACTACTTCAATATAGATTTATTTTCAAATCCATAAAGCTCCTTGAATTCTTTATTCTTTAAAAATAATAACTTCTATTTAATGGTGAGACTGAGAAAAAAATATAAGCATTGTTTCACAAAATGGTAGATGATTCATGATAATAGAACAGAAAATATTTTATAATTTTGGTAACATTTTTCATTAGATATCCATTGTACAAAATGCATAATTAAAATAAGTCCATAAAGGTTATTTCAAAACCAGTACCTTTCTTAATAAATGTTTCTTGACATTACTGATGTGTAACAAATAAACTGTGACAGTTTGCAAACCAGTCAACACAGCCATCAACATTTTGATCTGTCACAAATATGCATGTATCAACACCATTATTTCCTCTTGACACCTTCTTTTCTGCTTGCATGTGTAGGAAAAAAAAAAGTTGTATAGCTATGAGGTATTTTGTCAACATCAGCAAACAGCAATTATGAGTAATACCAGAAGAAACTTATAGACAAATAAGAAGTAAATTATAGCTGACATTGAACCACCTTTCAGGTCCTGGGTACTCCCTCTTGAAGGATGCTGACTTTTATTTGGTTACTGCTGAGTAATCTCAACGACACAATCAGAAAATGCAAATTATAACAATCTAAACCAGCCTGATATGAGGCCATATTAGTTATGTTTCAAACTAACAGATTTTAGAAAAAGCATCACATTTGCAGAACATCAAAGGCATTTCAATCAGCTGTTGCATGTAGCTTTACACCAGCTCTGTGTGTGATCATGACAGCCTATTTTAGACAGGATTGCTATTTCACTGCATATGTGGTTTAAATTATGCATTTAAATATACATTTTGTGCAAGTACCCTCAATTCTACAGACAAAGTAAGTAATACTGAAAACTTCATTTTGAGGAGCACTCTCACTTTTTCTCTTTTCTTCCTTTTCTGTCTGTCGTGACAATCCAGCAGTCTGTGCAGCTGACACTACATTAGGGCCTGGCCTTTGTTTATAATTCACTGGGATTACAGTTGATGAATTTCATTTGTGGAGTTCTGTATAGGACGTTTTGGGGCAACTATGTTCATCTTATTATAGTTTTTCATGTGCTTTTCCCAAACACGATATTTCATTGTATTCTGAAGGATGTATACTTACACAGAAGAGTGAAATCAGTCAGACTCCTTTGAGACAATAAATTTGGACAAAAAAGAATATATATATATATATATATAGTTGTGATATAAAAGAAGACTGGTCTCAGACTTTCTGCGATGCACATGTTTCAAGCAGTAAAAAATGTTACTGCCATATGTGACTTACGTGTAATTGATTTTCTTTTGGGACTTCTTGGATTCAATCCACGTAAGAATTTTATTCAGATCCAGGGGAACTTCTTAAATTAAACCTCATATTTGTGTTCAGTTACCATTCTTTGTTACACATCATCATGTGCACAAACTGCTTTATTTCCAGACATTACTGAAATAGGAGATAAAGTCAGATGGACACCTGATGCACTCCAGCTGCAAAAGAGCACTCAGTCAACAGGGAAAAGTTATAGATTGTCTAAAGTAAAGTAAACATCAGATCTCCAACACCAAATGTTTTGGATTTTAGATCTGCTCCTTCTGATCCATGCTACTTGCACTTAGTCTTTTTTTTTTCCTTAGATAGCAGGAAATTTTTCTGTTGATAATACCAGCAAGCTGGAGAAGCACTCTTGAAAGGATACATTTCAAAGGAAGGATGCTCCTGAAAGATTGTCTGCAGGTGACCAATGCTGAGTTGGGGTGACCTCTGAGGGACTGTGGCCCATGGGCAGCACATGCCAAGGCAGGGACACTAATGAGCAAAAAGCAGCAGTAAGAAAACACCAGAGCACATGACTCCACACCTCACTCCAATGCTGCCCATCACCTCATTGGAGAAAATGTGACAGAATTAGAGTTATGTGGATTTAAAACAAGGAAAGCTGAGACAATGAATGAGAATAGGTTTTTGTCTGAAGTTGAATGTTGAGAAGGGAGAGGAAAGCTATTTAATTAGGTATTTCTTTTGTTGTAATGTGAGGTTTTCCCCCCTGCCCAGTACTGAAATCAATGATCAGAAATCATTGCTAATTGGACATACATTTTATTAAGAATAAATAGCCCCAGTCAAGACTGTTTTCATTGCAACAATAATTCAGCTAGGAGTGCTTGTCTTTTAATGTTTTTTTTTGTAATGTATGGTTGCATGTAGAAATATTTTTGTGGTATTGTTTGCTTCTTGCTATTATTACATGCCGCTGCATTTTTTTGTTACAACAAAATATGGGCATAACATTAGGAGATTTAAGGGGACAAATATATTCCTATGTTCATAATCTGTACAATATATGAAGGTTAATATATATTACATATACAATTTTAGCCTAGCTCCAGAATGTTGTTAGGATTCCAAATGGTATGTTTTATTTTATTCTTACAGATTTATTTTCTTGAGCAGATTCCCTTCTCTAATTACCTATATTTAACATACCACAGACTTTTAGAGGGAAAATAAATCACACATTAGGGAGAGGTAAACAGAAGGAGTATCTTTCTGTAGATGTCAGTTAAAATTTTGTTTAGTAAAATGCAGAAACTCAGAGCCGTCATCCTTTTGGAGAAATGCTGCATCTTCTACATTTGTAGCACATGTCAAAGTATAGTATCATAAGAAGAGAAGATGTTTTGAAACCTTTGGTCTCCTTGTTGGTCATCTTTTATTTTCCTTCCCAAGCAACTCTTTTTGCAAGCCTCAAAGGCAGGGCATGATTACATTTGGGTTGTATTTTTCCTCAAATGCTCATTAGTGACAGAACAAAGTATAAGTCTTAACTATAACATATGAGATTGATAAATGAGAGCAGAGATATATTTCCATCTGCCTGACATATTTTAGGAACATTTTTTGCCTGAAAAAAATTATGTTCAGGTTAATTGCTGTGGATTTTATTCTTTGTTTTTTTTATTTTGTTTTCTTACAAAGCTGCTTTTATTTGTATAATATTTATCATATTTCAAATAACTTAGGCACAATGCTTTGTAAATTAGTAAGCTACAGAAGCAGCAGCAGCGACTGGGGTAAATCCAGGGGAGAAAATTTGATCAGGCCATACAGGGAGGCCCAAGCTCAGGGACACCTGAGCAGCAGCCCTGAACCCCATGAGGACCCAGAAGCACCAGCAGCCAACAAGAAGCAGAGCTTGGAGAAGCCTGAGCAAACAGGACCATGGTGTGTCAGAGAGGGTGTGGCATGCCAGGGAGGGCGTGACACAGCAGTGATGAGAGTATGGCACAACAGCTTGCGGAGCATTTTGCCTGGGCAGGGCGAACAGGAAGGGCTCCTCGCTGACTGTCCAGGAGAAACCAATAGATAAACAGACTCGGTATCTGGTGTAGAAGAGCACAGAAAGATCCTTTCAGTCCCTGTTTCATTAGTATATTAGTGTAAGCCTCCTCAGTCTGTATAAACAGGTTCCCTGTTTTGTTGAGCAATGGGTCCGCATTTTCCCTAGTCTTGCTTTTATCACCAGAGTAATGATAGAAGCTTTTGTTCTTACCTCTGTAACTGCAGAAGGTCATGCAGGTCTATCACCTATATTAGGGATAATTAACTCAAACTACCAAATTGATACAAGTACACATCCCAAGGTTCCTATATTGGCTTACTTAGAACTTACCCTCAAGTATATCTACACTGTGTTGCATTGCATGCTGTTTTTTCCTTAACATACTGTGCCTTCTGGAATCCTGAGAATAACTCAGAAATGACTTTTTAAAACATTTCTTGCTGTCTTTGTGTTAACATAACAGGGGAAGAGTTTTCAGCTTTGTTTGACAAAACAGGAAGAGAGGATGAGAAGCAGTTTACCCAGATCATGAAAAGGTGAAAGAGCAGCTAATTCTGGAAACAATTTCCTGCATATGGATAAAATGAGCTATCTGCATTGCTTCATCAATGAAAAGCATGCTTGAGCAACTTGATAAACTTTTATGATGAAATGACTGGCTGGGTAGAAGAGGGAAGAACAGTGAACACTTGTGTGCCTGGAGTTCACTGAGGCCTTTGACACTCCCACAAGATCTTCATAGACAAGCTGTTGATGTATAGGATGGATGAACAGACAGTGAGGTGGATTGAAATTTAGTTAAATGGCTGGGCCCAAAGAGGTGATCATCTGGATCATGGGGCAGAGTGTGTCCTCAGGAAGTTTACAGATTCTTTTCAAAACTCCAGATCTTATCAGGGGATATTGAACTGGCTGTAAAAAATACCCATTAAAAGCAAGATGTATTTGCTAAAATATTGCTTTAATAATTGAAAAAAAAAACCCACCCAAACAAAACAAAATATCAAGCAGCGCTTATGACAACTCATCCTTTCCTTTCCATTACTATTAATGACATAATTCCTTTTCTAAAAGCAGAGTTTGTCAACCCTACCTCTTACTAAGTGACACTCCAGCAGAGAGCCTTCAGGGGAGACAGTTAAGAGAGTTGTTTGGATGAATCTTCATCAAGAACTTAACCTCGGCACCCAGAGCAAATGAGAAGCCTGTCTTAAAAGGAAGTTACTTCTCAGAGATGCCATGCCTCTGGGAATCTGTTAGTGAAAGATTAACATGGCCAGGTCAGGCTTTCATTTTATATGTTTTGCCATGTGTCACCACAAAGCAGAACATGTATCCCGTCTCAGACAGAACTTGAACAGCCACAAGCCAAATTCCACACAGTGAAGTTTGGGAGAGAGTAGAGCATATTTGTTTTGTTTTTTTGGTTTTTTTGGTTTTTTTTTGCTTAACAAAGGAAAGAAAGGAGCAAAAATTGTAAGAAAATTTTAAGGAGCTAAGCATGCTCAGAGATACAGGTGGGATCAGGCATGACAGCTTTACATTCCCACATCTATACTTTAAAAAAATTAAATAGAATGTATGTTTAGATTAATATACTGTAAACAGAGGAAAAAAAAAGGAATTTGATATGTATTGCAAAATATGTGACATTTTAAAATTCCCTTAAAGAATAGCCAAAAATATTATTGGAACCTTACTCTGAGAGAATTTGTTTGTACGTATGGCATTTAGGCCTACATTATATGAAAGACTTCCAAAGTGTAAGATTATGAATGGACTCTACTGTTGTCGTTACTCTGATCTGTAGAATTCAGTGGAGTGCCAGAAACTGCCAGCTGGAAAGAAGACAGGGGAATATCAACAGGCTGCATTCAGAAGGAATCCTGATGTGTTGATGTAATAGCCAGATAATTAAATAATTTTCCTGCTTTAATATTCCATTTACAAAGAAGTCATTTAGCCTTTGAAGTGAAAGACTTTAGAGATCATATAAACATATCATAGGTTGAAAACAGTCTCTTTAAGAGCATTATATTTGGCTTTGTAAACATTAATTCTAATACATTAGTAGCTAAGGTTGACAGAGGACAGAGAGGTGATTCAAAATGGCCAGAATGGATCCATCAAGGGCAAATCCTCCTTTACCAATATGTGGTCTTCTCTGTTGGAATGACTATATCAGTGGACAAGGAAAGGGCTATGGATGTTGTCTATCTAAAGCCCTTGACATGGTCCCTCACAACATCCTTTTCTATGAGTTGGAGAGAGATGAATTTCATGAATGGACTCTTAGATAGATAAGAAATTGGTTGGGTAGATAAGGAATTGGTTGGACCACTACCAGAGGGTAGCGATCAATGACTCGATGTTGATGTTAAGATCACTGACCAGTGGTGTCCCTCAGGGATCCATACTGGGTCCAGTACTGTCTAGTACCTTTATCAGCGACATAGGCAGTGGAATTGAATGCCCCCTCATCAGATTTGCAGAAGACAGCAATCTGAGTGGTGCAGTCAACACATCTGAAGGACAGGATCCCATCCAAAGGGACCTGGACAACAAACTTGAGAAATGGTCCACCTCATGAGGTACAACAAGGACAGGGGCTGCCCTTAGTCAGGGCAATCCCTGATACCAATACAGGCTGAGCAGATCCAGAACAGCTCTGATGACAAGGACTTGAGGGTGCTGGTGTGTGAGAGTCTGGACATGACCCAGCAATTTGCACATCCCAGAAAGCCAGAAGTGTCCTGGGCTGCATCCAGAGCAGAGTGGCCAGCAGGGTGAGGGAGGGGATTCTGCCCCTCTACCCCAGTCTTGTGACACACCACCTGCATCCAGCTCTGAAACCGTGAGCATGGGAAAGATATGGACCTGTTGGAGTGGTTCCAGAGAGGGCCACAAAAGTGATCCAAGGGGTGGAGCACCTCTTTTATGAGGAAAGGCCAAGAGAGTTGGATTTTTTCAGCCTGGATAATAGAAAGCTGGAGAATGATCTTATTGTGGTCTTTCACTACTTGTTTGTAGCTTACAAGAAAAAATTGGGACAAAATTTTTATAGGGTATTTTCTATTTCATACCTTACTGTCTTGGAATGTAAAATAAATCATACTTTTCAGTCAGTTCTGGAAAAATCAGATTTTTCTGTCTAGACAATGACAAGAATATTGTCATAGACAATGACAAGACTATTGCCATCACAATATTAGCGTAACAGAGTAACTGAAAAGTTCACAGACATATTGTAGGAAGCAAGAAACAAGAATGTACAGTTTTCAAAAGGCACTAAGGAGACCTGCCCCATAAACAGTTAATTTATGCTAACCCCCCATAAATTAAAGTGTACAATCTCAAAATATTTTTTTTGAAACGTTGAAGTTTCAGCTGATAATGCTTAGAAGAACATACCTTTCTCTTTATATTCTTCATCACTGCAATGAAGCAACTGTGTTAAATACAGAGACAGAATTAACAGACAGTTAACAGATGGTGGAAACCACAATTTCCACCATGTCATAAAATTTGACAAAGGCCTTCATTATTTCTCCTTTACTCATCAACTAAGTTTGCCCTCATCTGAAAAATGCATATTACACACCACATATTTTTCATTGCACGATACTGTTACACAACTTCATTGTTTTTGGATTTTTTCAGGATTGTCTTTAGATTAATACTAAAACATTCTAGGCAATAAACTTGTGATCATTCTACAACTGAAAAATCATGCCATTTAAGTATCTAGGTGTGTGTTTGTTTTCGTAAAATCTAGAGAGAAGAGTGTTTTCTGGAAGACTTTTTATACATTTTGGTCCCAGTGCAAGAGTAATCTTGAGGAGCATCACAACTTTGAAAACAACCCCACCTATACATGTAAGGTACAACAGTGTAGTTACCAGATTTGTGCAGAATAAAGTGCTGCATATACTAATAAGCTGATATACTATACATGTGGAGATATATATATGTATGCAGAGATAGCTGTAGACCTATATAACCTCTATCTTTCTTTGTCTTTCTCATATATGTACCTATATATAAAATTGCATGGATATATATGTATATATGCAACCACTAACATATGTTGTAAGGTGTTGTTCTGCAAATGGGAAGAAACACATCGCTATGACATTATTACTGCTTCAGAAATCATGCTGCGCTGACAGTTTAATTACTCAGTGTGGGTAGTAGAAGGTAAGTCCCTTGGGCTGTCTGGTGACCTTATGCCACTGAGAAAGCAAAACAGATGCTTAAAGCATAATACAGCAGCTAATTGGAGGGGGAAAAAAAATAAACACACCAGAACAAAACATGGAAAAGGTGGCTGGAGAACAGCATAACCTCCAGAAGAAATTGTTGCATTTTCAATATGTCTGAAAGTGGGGTGGCATTTGGGTTCTTCAGCACAAGCAGAAATTATTAATCTTAGCTTCCTAGATCATGTTACTAGCCCTGACAAGAACAGAAGCTTGTTTTTTCCCTAGAGCAAGGATAAAGGCTATAGCCACAAGATTTTGGCATACTTATTTTAATTGGAAAAGCTAAATTTCTATTTTGAATGTTTCCAGGGACTGCAAGTACTTTGACTCAGTACTGCGGAAACAAAACCAACAATTCACTGAATCAAATACATCTTCATTATAGTTTCATTAAAACTACTATTATCTCATTGTAGGAATTAATTAACTTTATTTTTAATTTCAGAACACTGTTTATTTTTATGAAGGGTTTTTTTTTGCACTAGCTTTTCTCTCATTTGAAATTTACAATTTAGTAAGTACTATTAATCAGTGCTAAGATACAACAACAAAAGGTGATAAATTAAAATTGGGAAATAACTGCTTAATTTCTTTTCGTCTTCTCACAAACAGGAACATAAGCATAGTTTTTTAAATTCTATAGAATAACTGGAAATTCTGAATATCATATTTTGTATGCAAAATAAACAAAAAGATAATATTTTTCTTCTCAATGGTGTAAGTTATACTTTTCCCTTCCGTTACTGTCACTTTTTCCTTTCTTATGCCCATGAGCATACATTTTTATATATTAGTAGAAATATAATGAAAACAACCCACTCCCCTCCTATACAGAACTAGTTGTCCTGGCCAAGGAATTGTTCTACTGCACAGGCAGGTTGCTCATAGCAATGTATCATGAAAAATATCAGAAGAATGAAAACTTTTGTAGATTTCAATCAAAACTCAAATATATATATATATATTAGATTAATTTATATACTGGCAAAATATATTACTCTTTTGTCCATTGATCTGTATTCTTGTTTATTTTGGAAGATCCTTCAGCTATAGCTAAGTTACAAATTCAAGTTACAATTTAGACCTGCATTTGTTAAAAAATAAACTTGTTTAGTTATGCAATGTGAGAAAAAAAAAGTTTCCTACCTTTCAATTCCTTATTTTATTCAGCTTAGTTTGCAATTCAGTTTAGTAGTAATAAGAATAGAACTGAAAACAAGCTTTATAGCAATTCAGGTGCTTAAGCCCAATCCAGATTTCCCTGCACCTTCCTCTTTTTTGGAGAAAAATGTCAATTTTTGAGAAATGTCTGTTTCAGGGAATCTGTCACCTGTAATCATGCCAAAGTACCTTAATAGCTATCTTAGCTCAAATTGCTCATTTCTAGTATGACGTGAAAAATCTGGTTGCTAACTGTATGCAGAGCACTGTGCTTTTGTCAGACCAGCCATATCTGACATGCAGGTTGTTCTCATCACTGCTCACAAGCCACTGAATGAAATCTCTTTAATTGTGGGGAATTCTCCCTTGTCACACTATGCTCATGACACAAAACAGAGAGAAAAACCTGTGTGTTAGCTGTCAGTACTATTAGATTGATTATAATTCCTTTTAACTCCCGAACTATACAAAATCCAGGTTTACAGCACTTTAAAGCAGTAATCAAAGTATACTTACATTTTGCAGTGTTAATCTACTTACAGCTCAATTTACTTTCCTGTTTTATATTATAGTGGACAAAGAAATATTGTCTAAATTTTAGGAAGGCTATTTCGACATAAAACACACTGAAAAATAAACAAAGAAATAAACAAAGGTTGTCTAAACTGCAAAATCTTCATATTTCCAAAAAAAGTCATGATTTCTAAGAGAACGAGTGTACTTTTGTGGCTTTTGAACACTTCAAAAATAAATGTTAAAAAGGGAAATCTTTATACTTTTTGGACAGGAAAAAGATAATATCTATCTTTGAGGCTAATAGCTATTGAACAATATTTCATGCAACAACAGAATCTAAAGACATTGTACAAAATAGCAAAATGTTATTATTGTTTTAATATACACAAAACTTCAAGAGTTTAATCTGTGACAATAGTGTGCATGTACATCGGGTTTTTTTAAAAATTCCTACAAGGAAACACTGTATCCCCTGATTTAGTTAGCTTCCCACCACTACCACCACCCTGAGGTTATCTCTCTCCTTCTCTCTTGGGGAATACCATTTGGCACTTTGGACTGAGTGCCCATTACCAGATTTCTTTTCCCAAATAATTTGATTAATTTCATCTGTGATAAGGAACCCAATAGATGATGTTTTCCTTCTTAGCCCATGTAAGTCATTGGGGAAAAACAAAATGATCAATGAGATCCTTTGACCCAAGTGATAAGGCACTTAGATGTGCTTACACATCTAGAATGTGGAATGTATTTAAGAAATTTCTCAGAATGGTAGCTCTGTTCTGCTGTTTATGTTTCTATATCAGAGAGAGAGGCAGACATTACTTTTTTTCACTCATGCAAGCTGTTCACCCAGGTTATCTAGTGAGATTTGGTGAACATATTCTTGTCATTTATTTCATGCTTAACCAGAGCAGGGGGAATAAATTCTAAATCTGAGTAGGCCAGGTAAGATGATTGCAAGGGAGCTGCATATGTAGAGGAGCTTAGTTTTAGCTGCAGAGAAAGGTTTTTTAGCTCTGGTGGCAGGCAAGTTTGAACTGCAAGCTGTGTATTGTAAAAGTGTGCCTGCAGAAATGGAAGGTGGCCTCAGCAAAAGCAGGTTGAGGACAGTGATTATCACTGCAGGGATTTTTCAGTGGCCATGTATAAACAGATTTGGGATCCCCAGGCAGGTGCAGTGCCAAAAAATTAGAAAGCATCTGTAACAGGTCACCTAGAGAGACTGGGGCACCAGATGTACCAGGAGAGATTGAAGGAGATGAATTTGTTTAGACTGGAGATGACACAGGAAGGAATATAACTGTTGGCTTCCAGAAATGTTAAAAAAAGATGGAGACAGACTTTTCTCACAGGTACACACAAAGAGAGGAGGAACAAAGGACACAGAAGAAATTCTAATTACCTATAAGGATAAGAAAAATTTTTAATGAGAGTGGTTAGGTCCAGAGTGATGGTAAAAATTTCATTCTTCGAAAATATTGGATTTTGAGGACCTTCAAGGCTTTGATCTTCATGTAATTCTGAACTTAGCCCTGTATTAGGATCTGCAGAGGTCCTTTCCAATTAAAAGTTCTGCATTTTCTGTAATGCCAATGCTAGCATTTTTTATCTTAGGTTTCATTCCTTCAGCATCTTCCTGTGAGCTGCCAAGAGCGATGACATAAATTTCTCTGTTCAATGTTGTTTAGTGTAACAAGGCAAGTCTTAGCCTCTGTGATAAATATATTGTGTTATATCTGCTTGCTCCCATTCTGTGCTATCATCACTTAAAAACCTGATGACTGAGGGTCGTGGGAATGCAGGAGAGAACATGAGATGGTGTCTGTGTCTGGCAACATAGGAAGCTCAGCAGTTTCCAGATTTTATGGAAGGGTAGGAAGACCTGAAAACAAGTATATTCAAAGAACAGACTGCTTACAGCACAACCAGTGTTTATGGTAGTAGAGTCTATAGGAATTGGGGGAGTTACTGAGTTGAGAAAAATTCTGAGTGAAACTCCCAATATAGAAGGACACAGTGTACATGGAGATTATTTTCTTATAAGTTCCTTTTGTCTCTATTCTGTCTTATCCGGTCACTTTGAGTAGCCCCTGTTTCAAAATATATATATTATTCTAGTTAGCTTTCTGATAAAACATGGCTTTTTCAGTTCAGAAAGATCCTTTAGGTTTTTTAAGGAGAATATTCAGGGAGGCCTATAACATCTTGTGCATTGTCTTAATCCGTAGCATTACTGAAAAAAATTAAGACCAAAAGTAATCACACAACTATCAAGAAGACAACAGAAGGAATTTTATGTCAGCTATAATAAAACTAGTCATTTGAAAGCCCCTTTTTCTGAATCTGTTCTCCAAATAGATTGCCTAAAAGTCATTCCAACCTAGAATGGAAAAGGAACCTTGAAATATACTGTAAAAAGGAAACTGATTACTATTAACACCACAGGTGGTAAAACCACCTAAAACATTTGTCCATATATGACACAAAACTGGAATACAGCTATCAGCTAACCCCAGACATTACCTACTACTGATGTAGGTTATTCATTCCAAAAGGGTAAAGATTAATTTTCAACCAGTTTTCTTCACAGGTCTAAATTGCATTAGCTAAATTTAATGCTTAAAGATTAATCCTAATTTTCCAACATGAAGATTTCCATTTTTTTTGCTATAAAATCATATAAGCATTAAGCAAACACCGATTTTAACTTTTTACTTCAAACATGGCAGGCAGTGTGCCATAAAATTCTTAACAAAATGAATTTAAGAAATGCATCTCCCCACGAGTCATTTTGTTTTAGCTGAAGATTTAAAAAAACAAGAAAAGATTTAAATAAGGCATATTAGTTGATAATCTCTGAGCAGCTAAAACTAGAGTGTAAAACATCTGTTAGATAGGATTATGAAAGTAAGCTGTATTTTTTCAAGAATTTCAAATTAGAATTTAAATACTAGTGGCTTTTCGTATTCTTTTTCTTCATGTACTGTTGGCTAGGGAAGTCCTTTGAAGTAACTTTACAAGTAATAAAAAAAACTAGAGGAAGGTATTGAATCCATGATAGTATTTCTTCAGTGAGGTCAACTGAAGTAAAGCACTGACATATTGTCTAATTAACCTGATCATTCTGCTTTGTGTTTTGAGGTTGTGTCTCCTTGGCAGCATGAGAAAAAAATCACAATCTGACTTTATTTAACTATTAAAACTACACAAAATATATGACTGGCCTATACCACTACAGACTTCAACACAGCTTAGTCTCACAATAAAACCCCAAGACTCCTAGTAAACACATGCAGCCTGAATTGGAGCTTCTTCTGCTTTCATTTTTGCAATATGGTGACTCATATTAAATGTGCAATAACAAAACACATTTGGCCATCTTGTGGTCAAAGTTTATCTCTCAAATTCTACTTGGAAATTCAAATACCGAGCAATAAAAAAATCTGCCTATAATTCTCTTCATTAGGAAAATTTCTAACCCTGATCTTGTTATATCTTTTAAAGTTTGAATCCATATTGTCCTTTGCTTTTGCAAGCCACGCTCTATTCCACTGTTTCTAATAGCTCAGCCACATGTAACAGTACTACAGTCTAATTTCATGTGGCTTGTTTTACAAATAAAAGACAAGTTACTAATGAAATATGGTCCCCTAACACAAAGTCAGACCTTTAATTTACATTGAACCATTTTCTCAGCTACAAAATTGTTTATACTATGCAATAATATATCTCACCATGGTAAATATTTACCATATTTGAGTAAATGTTTCAAGGGAGTTTGCCAAATCAAGTAGCTCTATAAATTCAAAAATCATTCAAACAGTTTTCAGCTTACAAAGCACATTTATAAATATATGTGTGTGTGTGCACATGTGTTTTACCTTGCTTTTTTCCACCATTTTAATGCCAACTTTTTCCAATAGACTACTGTGTAAACACCCCACTGTCACAATCATTGTTAGTTCATCACTACTTCATGTAGCTATTTTTCCTCTAGAACTCTTCTGAATTCTTCCTCAGCTAACCTTTTTTTGGGTTTTTTTTTCAAAAAAAAAAAAAGAGAGAGATAAAAAAACAAACAAAAATGGAAATGAGTTAGTGTAAGGGAGTTAATTTATTAGGGATTTAAAGAAAATCTTTCCTTGGCTTTTTCTGAAGTTTAGAATTTTTTAATTTACATTTGTAATATGATTATTACACTGGGGTGTTTTGCTTGTGTGTGTGAATGAATATAAATTGCTTAAGACCGAAAAAATATACAAACTAATTATTCCCCCTTTTCCTTCTCAGCTCTCCAGTGTGCTTCACTGATCAACCCAAAGCATGAACCCAGTGAAGATGTGAGGTGACTGAAATTTCTTGCTGGTAGGAGGTGGGAACCAGCAAACACAGAAAATTACTTTCTTTTTTTTTTCTACAGGAAAAATACTTCAGAGGCTAATAGCTGTTGAATAGCACTTTGAATTCTAGATTTCCTTCTACAATTTAATAGTAAGTGTTTTCTCTTGACTGACGTTATTTCTGATTGGAGAAAAGTCTTTCACTTAGCTTTAGTTTATTTCTGTTTACCTCATTTTAGTTGTGGGTTTGTTTATTTTCCTGTATCCTAACTCCTTTTGATATTTCTGACTGACTCCTATGATATTTTTGTCTGCTTTGTGGCTAATACTTAGATTTCTAATTTAGGTATCTAGAATCCATTATGCTGTCATTATTACAGACAGCTAAAATCACATTAGATAAAAATAATATCTTGACCAGATCCAGTCCAGATTAATCTTGATTAATTTCCTAGCTTTCCAAATATTCCTGCAAATCTACCTCCTCTGTTGTTCCATATTTCTTTTTTTGTTTGTTTGTTTGTTTTTATTATCTAATTCAAATTTTCTTATCTTCCAAACTTAAATGAATATTTTCTTATTTCTGATCTCTAGTTCTCTCCCTTTGTTCTGCCAATATCGGTTATTTTTTTGCCACTTTGATTTTTCAGATAGGCTTTCTGTTCCTTTGACTGTAGTAACTCTTCTCATCCCTATGCATGATTGATGTTTTCCTGTTCCCCAGCTTTCTAGAAGTCTTTGGTCCTGAACTTTTTCTGAATAGCCTCTTAACCTAAACTTCTTTATTTTTTAATCACAAATCTCTGCTGCTACTTTTTTCTCTTCATCTCTTCTATTATACAGGCTCCTCAGATGCCTGGAGAATCTGCTGACAGTTTCATATAGTGTCTTTAACTGTAGCCATTGACACCAGTTTCACGTGTCAAGTTTAAGCTTTCCTTCCCATTAACTATTCCTGTGTTTGCAAATTATGTTTCAGTCATATGAAAAAGACATTTTGAAAATTCTAGGCAGGAATTTTTATGTTCTTTAGCTACATATCCCTTCTCCAGCCTTTTGCTGTTTCTGATGCTATTGTGGCTTTGGCACCATTATATTTGTTGGAGAGGACAATAATTTTAGTACTTGTGAAGTAGTTGTGTTATTATTAAGTCTGCTTTAATCATTTAATTCTAATATACACCACATTACACATCAGTTGTTCCACAGTTAACTAGTGATATACTTATGTTTCAAGGGAGTATAGTAAAGGTAGACTAAGAATTAAGTTTAAACTCAAAGCACTACAGAAGAAGCTGTTTTTTTCCCTGAAATAGCATTAACTTTTATTGCCAATTATAATATTTGAAAATTAATTGCATTCCTCATAAGCATATGTATGCATTTTAAATGTAAATTAGTTATTCACAGGTGATTGGAGGAACTTTTTGCAGGTCTGGCATTTTGTAGGCAAACTATAGTTGTGAAAGGAAAGTTTTACTATTCATGCATCTTATCATGTCTTTTATCTATTGTATCCACTTAAGAAAGAGACACTAAGGTAGCTCATTTAATGATTGTGTTCAGTGTTCATCTGTGGACAGAAGAGTGAAGAATGGTTTAAAGTTGAGATGGGAAAAGTAAAAAAGCAGTTGCTAAAGACAAAATAATGTTTGGACCTTGAAAGCTATGTGAAGCAACCTGAGAAAAGTTAAAAAAACCCCAAAGATTATGGTGAACGAATTACGGGATCCACAAATGGGAATAGAGAATATTTTCTTGTATAAAAGGCAAAAAAAAATTGTTTTTCTTTCATAAAGAGAGAAAAGATGTAATAAAAAATAGTATGACAAACACATACTATTCAATGGAATAGAAAAGATAAGTAGGGATTACTGTCCCTCTTTCATATCACATTTCAAGCATTTAAAAGCCAATGATGGTTAAAAAAAATGGATTTACTGTCAGTAAACTGCTTAAAGTTTGAAGTTCCCTGACAGAAATGTACTTCATTAAGAAAAAGGAATTATGTAGGAATAAATTGATTTTAGCTAAATGCGAACAGAAATAAAGAGTGGAATGGAAATTCCAGTAAATGGAGACGTAGAATACAAGCTCATTTCCTAAGCCTTAAGAAGAATGCCTCTGATCACATGGCTTGGTCAGCCTGGAGAAGAAGAGATGGAGAGGGAGACCTTATTACATTCAGCAACTTCTTCAGGAAGGGAAGAGGAGGGACAGACACTGATCTCTCCTCAGTGGTGATAACGATCCTCTCAGTGATAGAACCCGCGGCCATGTCATGGAGCAGTGTCATGTTTTAGGTTGGATATTAGGAAAAGGTTCTAAGATGGTTGGGCACATGTTTGGGCACTAGAATCAGCTTTCCAGGGAAGTGGTCACACCACCAAGTCTGTCAGAGTCCGTGAAGTATTTGGACAATGGTCTCAAGCACATGGTGTTACTCTTGGGGCTGTCCTAAGCGAGGCCAGGAGTTGGGCTGTGGTGATCCTTCTGGGTCCCTTCCAACTCTGAATAGTCTATATTTTGATGTTAGAGACAGCATTCAGCTAATCAATTCAAAGTGTTTACCATAAGTTTGCAGGTCCAGGTTATATATTGACTCCATTGTCAACTGGAAGTGTTGTCAGTTGCTCACACTTAGTTGTTGACATTTCAGATGTTTAAATACAAGTGTATAATTCAAGGGCTGATTCCCACTGCTTTTGATTTAGCCTTGCCACTCCCTTAACTACCAAACAGACCACTTGAACAGTACTTGGGAGATTTGTCTAGTAGGTCGTGAGAAACATCCACAAATTACTCAGAAGTCAATTTATGAGAAGCCAAATCTCTGAGTTCCTAGGAATCTCAGGTGCCAGGTTCTTCAGCTCTTTATCTGCCTCCTGATCAGAGGCACTTTTCATTCTCCAGACAAAGGATTTCCAGGATTTTTCAACTGAAATATTAGGCTCTCTCCTAGGTTACAATATTAAGATACATTCGATTCCCATCCTCAAGAGCTGCTGAGACCAGGAGGGGCATTGTTTCTTCCTTATCTCCTGTTAGTGGACTTTCCATCAGTGTCTTTCCACATGACTCAGATCACTCCCTCCAGGAGCCATTTCTGTTTAATGGACCCACCACATGACTCACAGGATGATAACAGCCCACTGCGAGATGTTCTGCCCGGGGGGAGGAACCAAACATCCCCACCTGGATATGATCTGGGGTTTTGGGACACAACAGTCGGTCTTTTCACTGGATTCCCAGACAAAAGGCTGTCTTTTCCGATGGATCTTCAAAGGAAGACTATGCCCTTCCTGCAGGATCACTGCTCCAACAGAACCACATCTGCCACTCCAGGAGGACTGCAGCCACCAATCCAACCGGCCTGCTGCCAACACCCTGACCAACAGGGTGTCCGGTTGTATTCAGACTTTGTCAGTAGTTTTTCTTTTGTATTATTGCATGTATTTTGGCTTTCCTTTTCACTTTTCCTAATAAATTGTATTTCTGACTTTGAGTCTCTCACTGATTTTGCCTTCGAACCAGAACAGGCTCCTAATCCTACTTGTTACAAAAGCCTTATGAAGACAAGCCTCTTAACATGGTGTGTAAAGATTAAAGAAAATATAATTTAGAAAGTTTCCGTCTGCCATGTTCAATAATTGTTTTCTTATGTTTTTATTGTCATTCTTTTCGTGGAACTGAAGATAAATTGTCCACCATTTCAAAACTTAAGCTTCTCAATAGCTTAATTTTTCAGACGATTCACCACAATGCATTTTTTGATGGCATATATTAAAATGAAAATATAAATGTAATAATATGGTCTTAACCTATACACCAGTAAATATTTATAGCATCCTGTGTTCTGATATTAGGTAAGAGATTGTAAAACTATATTTGATCTACTGTTTCTTACATAAGTTAATTTTGTGATCTCTATAAGAAATGCAAAAATCAATAACCTCATAGTCCTAATTTGATGCTTATTGCATAAAATTAGATTTGGTATCCTTAAACTATATGATATAGATTTAGTTCCTCAGAGACCAATGCATTTAACCTGAAACAGCATTAACAAAGCAGTCTAGATTTTTTATTTAGGCAAAATAACTTTTTATGTATTAAAAACTGAAAATAGTCCAAAATGTACTATGAAATTTGAATCTTGACAAATGCATTAAAAATTATTAATTTGGTCCAGAATATCCAAAACTAGGAATTCGGTATTCTTGTTAAGCACTTTTGGGGGAACCACTAAGTCTAATTATAAAAGCCCTTTGCCAAATACATATCTTGGTAAAAAACAAGATGTCCATGAACTAAATATCTCATATTAATGTCTTGTAAAAACTCCTTGTAGAATCTATTAACACCACAACGAAGAATTACATCAGTGTCAGCATTTTTCACCACATTTTATTCTGTTGTATTGACTTCGTTCACTCATCATTGTTTGATAAGAATACAGAGAAACAATATTTCTCAGTGGAGGCTTTCAGCCAATTCAATAGCATTCAATAGCTATACAATAATATTGATGACAGAAAAAGAAAAGCTATAGTTCCTTTTTTTATTACTCTGTAAGAAAGGAAGCATACTTTCAACACAAAATCCTTGAAGTTGATCCAAGATCTAATCTAACTCTACCACAATTATGTTGATTTCGGAGATCTCTGTGAATAAATACCCATGAAACACTGCCATCATTCATTGTCTCCTCATTCAAGTTTCCACACTGCAATAAAGATATTTTTACAATACTGCAAAACATCTGTTTTACCCTGATTAAACAAGGTACTCAGATTAAAAAAAAAGAGAAAGAATGGATATTGCTGCAAGAAGACTCTGTAAACATTTTGATATGTAAAACAGAACTAAGTATAAATGATAAAAGATGGAATTCTAATTCCTCTGAAGTTATTGATCATTAAACACTTAGTGTATAAAGTTTAACTTTTGTTTGCTTATTCTAAATGCATATTTTCAAATTTCACTTCTTCAATATTGTTGTACCAAACTCAATAAACTGAATTGAACCATGTAAAATTAGCCCACCCTTCCTCCCCTCTAGGGTGTTTTGTAGGCTTTTCATTTGCCCAGGCATTGAAATGTGTCAAACAGCATTACAGACACCTACTAATATAATTTCCATATTAGACTAGAGATGATAAATGGGTAACCTGTATCTACTGGGAAACTTTGGCTTATCCTTAACAAAGTGTCTCTGATCTATCAAAAAAATTAAAGGGTCACAGCTTTCGCAGGCTGGAAATCTAGTACATTTCTTGGGAATAAGTTAGTAAATCTTGCTGTCTCTATCAATTAGCAGAGATTTGTGTTAGACAATAATAGACTTTTTTTTTTTGTACTTCATCTCAACAGGTTTATCTTCAATTCTTCCCTCTGTTTTTTTGTTTGGGTTGGGCTCTTTGTGTGTTGCATTTCTTAGAGTTTCTTTAGTGGAGGTGGGGGCCTGTTTTTTTTTATTTCCTAAATGAAATTTAAAGTTATGAGGCATAGTGTAAACTGTCTTTGCAACAATTCTGCTGCCTTATGAATTCCTCAAGTTATTTTTGAATCCTACTTTCCATATGCCTTCCCATGAAGGAGTTTTTTTACTTCTTTACCTTGATCCCTACAGAAAATTGCTCCTTTGAGATGCTGTTTCAAGAATTGAAAAAATTAGATGAAAATGTCATAGATTTTTTAAATTTCTCTGTAAGAGCATCATGAGATCATTTTCTCCAAATGGCAAAATATCTCTCTCCAAGGCTCTGAAGGATTGCTCCTTCTTTGTTCCCTTAAAAATAATGTAATTCTTAGTATAATATCTATATTTTATCAACTATCTATACCTAAATTTATACGTTATATCTGTGTTATATAAAGCAATGTTTATCTTACTAAATAAAAGATCAAAGAAAAAAACAAAAACCAAAACAAAAAAAAACCCACACCACACCAAAAAAAACACAAAAAACCCCAAAAATCAAAACAAAAAAACTAACCAAACAAAACCCAACCAACCAACCAAAAAACAACAACAACAAAAAAAACACCCCATGATGAAACCCTGATATCCTGTATTTCTTTGACTATCTTTTTCTCTGCTGCAGCTTCTTTACAAATTAAGCCCAGGCATAGTTCTGTGTGCACATGACTGCATGGGCACTGCACAAAATCCTACTATAGATTAAGTTATTTAAGTTGGAGTTTTTTTCCCATCTGTTTTTCATGCATCTTTCACAAATAATTTCGCTGTTAATGAAGGTAAAAACCAGAAGATATTCCAGGTGGAATTTAAGGATTCTAAAGGACTGTGACACTTCCCTGTTTTCATTTTAAGTTTTAGAATAAATGCAGATGCCACTTTGTTAAAAAGTCAGACAATGTGCTGGAGAGATATTTCTCTTTAGAATAAACAGGCTTATCCTTTCTCTTAAAAATCATAGTTTTCATTGATTCATGAAAACTCTTTCATGGTGTTCTGTTTAAGACCTCTTCTATATTTAGGGGATAACACTGAGAGTTGCTATAGGATGATTTCTTAGAGTTAGAAGTATATAGGTGAATATGTTTATCTTCCTGTTTTGACCAGGCTAATTTAAATGAGATGAAATTTGTGAGAAAAAAAAATTGTCCATTGAGTTGAATACTATCCTGAAAACCTAATACCCACCAAAATATCCATTACTTTCTACACTATAGTAAATCAATAAAGTAGAAGGAATTGAGTTATAATTAAAATATGGGACTTGACTTTTTATCAGCATTAGTAGCTTAAGCCATAGGATTCTTTAACTTACCTTATGCAGTACATTGAATATACTTAGCTCTTTTGTAAGCAGGTTTCCTCCTATGTTTCAAAGAAAGTTCTAGAGTAGTTCATGTGAGTTCTGAAGGGGACTCAGAAACATTTAGAAGTCATCAACAAAGAGATGAATAAGCAAAGATTCTGCAAGGCAAATATAAGAAACAGCCTTAGAAACCCCATTATGTGACCGAGGTTATTAAAGTTGGCATAGCACTTGAATAATCTCTCACCATCTGCCTCTTTATTAGTGTTTCCTCTATGAATAACAAGTAAATTAAAGTCCAGTTAAATAAAATTAATCTACTATTATACTGCTAGCTTTGTAAAGAAAGATTAAGTACAAATGGAAAATTTGTTCAATATATCGATTGAAATGGATTAATTAACCTGGATCATTACAGAGATGCATATTTAGAATTAAAGGAGTATTAAAATTATTCATTGTCATTCCCTTTAAAATAAGTACAGCCACTTATTTTGTATGGCATAAGATATTTTCTAATTCACAAAAGAATGAAAGGAAAATCAGAGAAATGTATATTTAATGGGAAATGAAACAGGTGGTAAGACATTGTAGTAAAAAGTAAAACAGTGGATGAAAATACAGTGATATACATCTGATAAAGAAGGGGAAAGAAAAGAATCAGGAAACCTGCAGGGAGTTGAGAAAACAAAATTAAAATACTTATTAAAAAGTTGGAGGAAAGCTGCACCCTATGAATGGTTATGAGCATTTGCTCTGCTAATTCAGAGGAAAAGAGACAGGCCAACTTGCCAGAAGAAAAAAGCATAAAGGAAAACTATGAAGGTGGTAATACATTATTTTCTTTTATAAGCAAGAACAAAAGAAAAAATAGCCTTTAGAGGAAGCAGTGGGAAGCATTTATTTGATATTAAAGCAAAAGCTAACCTGAAATTAAGTTTTTAATGAACTATGCCAAGAAAGGATGTAGGACTTATGCTATCACAGAGAATATTCAAGGTTGATGTGTCCCAGATACATAATTCAGACATAATTTAAGATATCTTTTCATAGCAGACAATATTCCTGAAGCTACCAGTTTTGTTCAGTGGTTACTGCTTCTATATTTTCAGCCTCCAAAGGCATAATCATTGTCTGATCTAAACCATTCTGTTACTTGCTTACACTGAAGTTACCCTTTCTTTGGTAAGTATGTTATTTGTCTGGTGGATCTCATTTCAGTAACAAAATTAAGACCTTAGTTACAGCCTGTCCTTGTGCACCACTGAAATCCATGGAGCTCTACTGAATATCAAGGCTTCACTGAGTAAAAATCTGTTCTCCAACAAGTTTATCTCAAAAGGCGATACTATTTTTTCATCTATTTTATACTAGCATGGTTAGACTGATGTGTCTGAAATAATTTGAAATAAAGACAGTTGACTAATTGCTGGTAATATGTACGGTGAACATCTACAACCTTTCCAGAATAATCAGTAATATGCCAACATATCACAATTAGATTAAGAATTAACAAATCTCAATCCTACAATATTTTAATGTTTATCATGGAATCGTTCACTTAACACTACAATTTTATGCTTTTGGTGAGAATACATACAGAAAATTTAGAAAAATCTTGGGATTTTATTTGAACCTCATCCATTAAAATTGTCATAGAAATCTTTAAATATTTCTGTGGAAAATGAGGAATTTGGTCTATTTGTTCCCTGATCAGCTTTCTGGTTTTTATCCCTCAACACAAGACCTATGGGAGCACTTAAATCTCATTTATATCAGAGCTGTCATGGCAGATAGGTGTGGTGTTCTCTAATTTGCCCTGAGGAGAGTGTTCTATTATATATTATAGCAGCTACTTACAGAATTAAGCAACTTTCAGTTGTGTTAACACATGTGCATTTACAATGTAGAAATAAGCATGAGTAAGTAATAGCATATTTGATCTCTTTGGTGAGTGGACCTAAAATTTTTAAGTACAAATAAATGTGAAAATTTAGTGCCCTGGTCTCCATTCTCATTTCAAAATCCTCTTTTTTTATTTCTTTTTCTTTTTTTTAATAACAACTTCTTAAAACCTCCTATGTATATGTGCATGCATATAAAGTAAAAAAAGAACATTTAACAATAAAAAAGTATTTTATTTTATCATGTCTTGTGGATTGTGAAAGAGTGCAGTGATCACTTAAGTATGAGCTTTTCTTATGAGTGGCATGTTCCTTAGAAAATAATGTAATATCTTTGGTAATGACTTCAGTTGCCAGAACAAGTATCAGTCTGTCAAACATAACAAAACAGACATGCTGAAAATACTTTGATGTTTAATTTTTAAATTACTTATTCCTTCACACGTCATACCTTATAATTAATATATTTAGATTGTAACAAAATACCTATTCTACAGATTTACAGCAACTATTCAACTCTAGCATCATTAATTCCTTCTTGTTGCAGATAACTTGGTGTTTACAAGATATATTCTATTTCTGTCCACTTCCAGAAGGCAGTAAGTTTCTCTGTGTTTTACAGGCAACCAGGATAAAACTAAAGTTTCAAATAGCAGTTGTTTTTTCTCATTCCTAAGGGTTATTTCTCTGTTTGAGGTATGTATTGTGATATTGTACAAGAATTCAGAGATTATTGCTAATATTCAGTGTGAGAATTAAAAGGCTCATTTCATGTCTGAACTTCTTAAAGAGCAATTTTAATATCCCCACATCTGAGCACAAAAGACACAGAAGAATTTGTGCAATATCCAATTTCCTAAAGCTGATTAATCCTCATTTCACAAGGCATTTAAAAACAATCTGTAAAGTCTCACAATATAGCAGTGTTTACTGAGAATGCATCATTAAAGATAAACAACTTGAAAACAGGCGCCATGCTTCACTGAAATACTAGAGATTTTGTTCCGTTTTTCAAGCAAGCAGGGTAGTTCATGTATAGTTTAACAAATTCAGAGCCGTTGTCTGCTTCTACCAGCAAAATGTTAATTGACTCCACTAGCTAAAGCCAGGACCATAACAATTCTTTCTTTATTCCATTAATTCAGGGTTGGGTTTTTTTCTGTTAAATGCAGATTTTGCACCAGAGACTAGACATGCCATGTGTTTGTATTAAGAGCAACTGAGGGAATGTACATTGAATTCATTTGTGGTTTCTGTGACCTACTCAGAGATGACTTAGAGAAATTGCCTTGCTTAAGGTACGGAGCAACATTGTGTGTGTGGTATTTTGCTGCTGTTCTGGAAGGTAAGGTGTTTTTAATGAAATTAAATAACTCCTGGGGAACAGAAGGAACTATGCAAAAATAGGCACAATAAAGACCTGTAGTCAAGCAGAGATTTGAGAACAGTAACCCCCTCAGTTCTTTCAAGAGTACCAGTGTTATCAGGTGATTATATTACATTTTTTGGAAGCTGAGAAACTGGGAAAGCATAGGTTGGATAATGGGTCCTATTGGTCAACACTCCCACACATGGTGTTCTGGCAAGCAAACAAGGACAAGCTAAGTCTCCTTCACTGGAATCCTACAACAAGCATAGTCCTAGAAAAGGAAATGAGATTCAGTACTCCCCATCTACAAGAGGAGTGTTTCCAATGTGTTTTGAAAACACTTGAACATTGCACTAATGACTCCAGGTGAAGCCACAGTAATGACATAAAATATCCATGCATAAATATCTAACCTACCCCACCTTCACTGTTACTGAGAAAAGGAGATGTCTCATATATCAGAGTAGATATCTGAAACAGCCTGAAGAAATGACACCCCAAAAGACCATTTCTTAAGTTACTAGAATGGTTACTAAAATAGGTAAATGCCCTGCCTTAAAGAGTTAGGGTGAGATTCTAAGTTAGATAAAATTTATCTTACCTCTTTGAAAAAATTTAATATCAGAAGACAAAGGTGTAATTGCCTTTAGTAGCACTAATAATTAAGGCACTTCTAATAAAACCTAGAGTGGTGATTAAAAATTGGACTCCTTGGGCTAGCATGAATACAGTGTATTCAGAATTACAGGCTGGACATGAACATTAAGAGTCTTTTGAATTCTTTATTATCTTAGAAATTGGATTTTATCTAGGAGGCTGCTTTGAATCTACAGTGGATATAACACATGCACACACACAAAAAAAAAGCTGTAAAACGTTAGGAGAGGTTTGATGCTTTACTAATACATTAATTGAACATCATAATCTGTATCCCTGGAGCATGAGAACTGATAAAAAGTATTTTTCAGGTTCATACTTGAATGGTGCTTGAAGCTGCAGATGCATAAATCAGAGTCAATGACAGTAATAGCAGTGGTCTTAATAATGGCTCAATGAGAAGTAAAAATAGGCATTATGGATAATATCACTTTCCTGTTTGGTAGAAAAATTGTAATAATTGATAACAAAACTTTAGGAAAGGAAAACAGACAAACAGACTGATATGAATTAAAATGCAGTATAAAGGGGTAGGGATAATAGGTTTTTGTAAACAGGAACTTAGGATAGTTTTATACTTATGTTTGGAGAGTAATTTTATTTATTTAAAAGCAACTTATTGTCTTTATCTTTTGCAATATATTTGGGAGGTCCATGGTCTTGGAAAAACATCAAATTACCCTCTCTCTCTCCTCTCTCTTCTTCTTTCTCCCACTACTATATCTGTAGTTTTTCATGTTGCAAAGTGTACTTTATGTGAATTCTGGTCAGAAAAAAAATTATCACTATTATTTCTAAATATATAAAAATCATGTGCATGTTTTGCAGGTGTTCTTAAGTTAAAGAAATTTTAATTGGTGACATTTCAAAGGCTCTTTGTGAGCAAGATTATGACACATTAAATTTGTGCAACCCCTGACTGAAAATAATTTCCATCAGTCCTTTATGACTCAGAACTTTCAGTGTGATTCTGTGTGTGGGATCTTTTCTAGCTACAACCTGGAGGGTAAGAAACTACTGCCACAGGTTAACAGGGAAGGCAGAATTTGTTCCAAATAACTGCATATATAATTAAGGCAAAATGAACAGGGAATTCAGCATGTAATTCTTGTATACTTCTCAAAAAGCAACAATTTTTGCTATTGTAAACAACAAAAGTTGTCCTTCTCCTATATTTTCTATGCTTTCTAAGGTAAATTATTTAAATAAATTTAGGATTTTTTAAAATAGCCTCATTTGTCAAGGAAAGGGTTTTTCCACTTATGAGTGATTGCCAAATAAAATAATGACGGCATGAATCATTAATCATAGCTCATAAATCACAAACTACCGTAGTAGTGAGTAGCAATAGCAAAAGTCAAAAATAATAGGAGCACAAAGTAATTTATGAAAGGGCTCAGTTTGCTGAACCCTTATGGAAAGTATCAGTAACCCTTTCCACTTAGTCATTCACAGTTTTTGCTCTTCTTTTATATTATTTAATGCATTTCAGTTAAAAAGAGAAAAAAAAAAGAAAAAAGCTGTAAAACAATAAGCTGGTTTCTGATACACTTATATCGTCTGTAATTGCACTATATTTCATTTGAATGAAATGGGAATACTCATCAGGAAAAATACTACTTTCCTTGAAGGGTCTAGGCATAATTGAAAGGCTTAAAAGTGGCGTGAAAACAAAATATGAAACAAAGAGAATAGACATGCCCACAAGACTGAGCACAGATGGCACATTTATAATCTAAAAGTTGCAGAGACCTTTTATCTTTGGTATGCAAAGAACTAGTTAGAGAACTGTTTCTTTTTTTATTTTAGAAGTACCTCCCCCCAAACTCTCTGTCCCTCCTGTGGCTCCATCTCCTAAGCATTTTAAAGAGTTTTCTATTATTGACATTAACCATCTATGTAAAATTTCTCTTCAAGATCAAATGAAGACATAATACAAAAGTTCCACGTTAGTGTTTAGCCCAGTATTTTTTTAGCTTGAAAAACACCTGCTTTACTGATAGGAAAAAGTGACACAAAAAATTAGATGTTAAATATACATACTTTTATTTTAAAAATGCTATACATTCTAGGAATTTAATTAGATATACACTGTTTTCAAACAAATATTCATATTTCCATGCACAAGATGCACAGAATCCACAGTAATAGTTTCAGGAATTTAGCTGATTGAACATAAAAAGGAGTTTTTCAGATTCCTCTGTATTAGAACTAACATCTCAAACATCTTGGGAAGATGAGAGTTAGGAACTATTGAAGTTCTGAACATCATGAAAATTAAATGCCCAGTATAGCCCATGCTCGTTGTACTGCAACTCGCCGACAGCCAATAAAAGGATAGCACTATCATAGATGAATGTGCCAAATCCCAAATATTTAATTACACAAATACAGGAATTTGCCAAATCCCAAATATTCAACAGAGGTACTACCTACTGCTTTATTTTTAGATGCATTCAGCTGATGATATATAAAACAACACAAGAGCATTGGCATTATTTTTTATATATTTTATATATTTTCAGTATTTATGACTACAGATTGTCATATTTGCCTTTTTTTGTGGAAAGAATCCAAGTTTATTGTACACCACGAGAAATGCTAGTCCAGTACAGAAAATACTGAACAAGCTTAACGCCACTTAAATTAAACCATGCTGTATAACACTACTGGAATAGCAAAGATAAAGTATGTTCTGACCTTTGAAAACAGAAGGATAACAACTGGAAATTAATTTAACAGTGGCCTAGTTGATTGGAAGTAGCTGCAATGTCTCTCATTTTCAACACTAAATTTCTACTTGAAAAAAATCTTCAGTGTTACAACTGACATAAATATTGCCACATTTTTCAGAGATGAGCAGTAGACTTTGACATCTTTGTTTCGGAGTTGTATTACACAATCATTTGCTACTTTGCCACTGGCATTCATTTGCCACTTGGAAAATGAACACTGTACATTAGTCTAGACAGTTACGCTGAAAGTTAACATCAATGGAAAGAGTAAGTTCTGTTTGTGAAGAGTGCAGGAAGTCCCAAAACTACCAAAATGAACATTTGAGAATTATTTACATTACACTCTCCATGCACTCACAAAACTTTATTTAAAGTTAGTATGTAGATATAGATATAGATATATTAGATATAGATATAGATTATATAGTTCTGCATTAAAGAACTCAAAGATTTCTCCCAGATCTCTCTAGCAGGTCTTCCCATTTCTTACTTGCACTCTCTCTGTTTCACACTTCACTTCTCAGGTGATACCTTGAACACTGTATGTACCTAGCTGAAAAGTATGAAACACTTCAGATGGCAAACAGCTTGTTTTTTTCAATCCACAAAAGCCAATCACTTATCACTAAGACCTGTGAAATAGATCTTTCTGTTTCACAGGCAAGGCTTTTCCTTAATTGAAAAGAAAATAAAAAAATGAGTAAATAATTCATGTACATCATACCTTACTTAATTTGGTCATATCAATTTTTCACCTAATGGAAGATTTGAGAGCCTGAAATCTTACTCTTTTTTATTTTTTACCTTTTATTCTACTAATGATATCTGTTCTCTATGAAGTTACCTTTATTTACAGAGGTAGGTACTCTGCAAACAAATTGGAACAGATTTCTAAGACTTAGACTTCACTCTGAGGTTTTGTGTGTTTTTTGGTACTAACAAATTCATAATTATATCTGTTCCAACAAAAACAGATGGCTTTCCAGCAACTCTTCACAAATGTTGCAAAAGCATGAGAACTTACCTAAATAACCACCATTTTATCCTAATATGACTTTAACATTTAATATTGTTTTGCCATCTCTGTAAGAAATACCATTGATAAAGACAGTAACAGCAAGATGAACCATTTAGTCACTCTTTAATTAGTAGATGTCTCTGCAAAGACATCTCAGAGATAGCCAGAGAGACTCCATACAATAACACTGCCTACATCTCTTCTAGATGACCTTAGCTCTGCTAGGTTATCCTAATTTAACAAGTTATCTGGCCCAAGAAGAGTGGATTTATACAATGACAATTCCTTCTGAAGATGTGAAATCACACTACCTCTCAATGGCTATAGTAATACCAATTGTTAAAATTTATCTTGTCCCCTTACATTTTTTTCTGTTTGTTGACTTAGATCATAAGATATATCACATGATTCTAAGATTCTAGGTGGATTTACTGTGTTTAATATAGAGAGATCCTGCACTGAAATTCAAAAATGTTGAGTCTAAAAGATTTACTAAATAATCTCATATAAATAGTGCTGTGACTTAAGAAATTAAAGGGGATCTTTATATTTGTTTTTCACAAATATATTTTCTATTCATGAACTGATGCAGCTTTACTTTGAGGGTATACTATGAGGACTTATGCATCTATTAAACTCCATCAAATCTAGACCACCATTTCAGGAACAGAAAAAAATGAATCAGTTAGTACGGCATTCAGTAAGATATTTTTCTCTTTGGAAATTAGGAAACAAGGAAGACAATATATCCATGACTTCAGTATGTCACAGAACTATAGAACATAGAATCATAGGATGGCTGGTGTTGGAAGGGGCCTTAAAGATCACCCAATTTCAACCCCTCTGCAGTGGATAGAGACACCTTTCACTAGATCAGCTTGCTCAGAGTGCCATCCAACCTAATGTTGAATACTCCCAGGGATGGGTCATCCACAGCTACTCTGGACAACCTGTTCCAACGTCTCACCACCCTCAAAGTAAAGAATTTCTTCCTGATAACTAATGTAAACCTACCCTCTTTCAGTTTAAAGTTATTCTCCTTTGTCCTATTGCTACATGCCCTTGAAAAAGTCTCTCCCTATCTTTCTCATGGGCTCCCTTCAGGTGCTGGAAGGCTGCAATTAGGTCACACTAAAGCCTTCTCTAATGTATGTCCTCCTCTGCTGCTGACTGAATCTTTCCCAAAGTCACATAAACGTGGTAAAACTGCAGCTTGGGGCAGGAGCACAGGATTAGCTTCTCTATCATTACTTGTATCAGTGTTTGGGAAGACCAAGATCTTTTTGGTTTTATTAATTCTGCTACTTTTGTCTTCTGTGCATTTTGTAACCTGTTCTCCCAGGCGAAATCACACAGCTAAATTTGAGAGTTATATTAAGATGCTTATGCCTCTGAAATGCGTATTGATCAATAGAGGTTCACCTCAGACATGCAAGATCATTTTACAATAAACCCCTCATAATATATAAGGCATATAATGTGTATTAACATTACACAGAATTTTTCATAATCATAGATCAATACTCCAGATTCCTGTTGATAAACAGTCACTACTGGGGGTGTTGGTGGGATTTACAAAAGCTTTTCAATGCCTGTCCACCTGTTTCTAACATCAATTAGGTGTGGTAAGGTAATGATAAATAGAGGTTCCAACAAGTTTTCAATTCATTAAGCAAGTATAACCCAATGTAGGAATATCCAGAATCCAATCTAAGAGTAAAAGATAAGGTACTTGTTGTACCTGTACAACAGCAAAAAAGTTGGTTAAGGAAGCAAGACTTCTCAATAATGATTTTAAAAGTGATTTCAGCAGTCACAGAGCAATAGTAACAATTCCAATAATGACAATTTCTATCATGGGAGGATGTTGTGTGGACATTCTGATTAAGGCTAGAATATTTACTGATTCCTCTGGTTTAGTGAAAAATTAATGTTTTCCTTGACTATAAGGAAAAAAATAATCGACTCTTAATTTTTTAATTTTTTTAATCCTCAAAAAACCCTAAACCTCTGAATTCAGAATAAAGATAAGAATCTAAAGAGGAATACCAAGATGGATGAAGATATTAAACGTGCTACCTTAGCTACTAAAGAAGTCATAAAGCCTTTATTTTAAATAGAATGACACATATCTGCAGGAAGAAACAGCAGTAGAATCTTCTGGCACTTCAAGGACTTGTTTGCAAACTTTCATTAATAGTGAAAAAAGAAATTCTGTTCAGTCTGTGGCATGTGGGGTCATCATCACTGGGGAAATCCTCAGCCAAAAGAAAAGAAAGTATAAAAAAACATAAGCAATGTCTGCTGCATGATATACTGTGTTTTCTCTTTTCTCTCACTATCCTTTTCCTCTCACTTTTTGAATGTTCTTTGAGGCTAAATGTAGGTCTGTTACAGGATTATGAATCTGACATAGTTATTGCTCTTTTTTTCTTTTAAAGGATTTTTTTTCAGGACAGATACAAACTATGTATGCTTTTTTTTCACATCTCAGTGGGAATAAACTTTTATCTAAAAAAGTCCTGCCAACTGCAGAACATGGCTACTGGAAAGACACAGCTAATACAGATAATATAATCACTGATGTGAATTATCCCACACACAGTTTCTGTTGTGGAAGACATGAATTTTAGGGAGGTCATTTCTTTACCTTTTTTTCCCAGAGAACACCCATTTATTCTTCTTTTAAAATGAGCTTCAAGAATCAAAGAGGTGTATATAAGCACAGTAAAGTATAATCAAGAGAATTTTAATCTAGCACAAAGTAGGTATGATACCACTTAATCAAAGACAAAAGGACTTCCAAGGGTGTCCAAATTTTTACAAGCAAAATTAAGCCTTAACAAATCTGCAACACAATGCACATATCAGTCTGAGATTTCCAGTTGCCAACAGAATGCAGGCATTATAGACAGTCTGATTTAGCTGGAATGTTACCCCCATTATTTTACTGGTGTTTCTTGTTTTTATTTCTATGCCTGTTCTATTTCTCATTTGGTGAGTTTCATTCTTTACAGTCCAATTGTATGAACCACCTACTATCTCATTCGATTTCATGCAACAACATTTAGTAAATGAACAGCTCTCATAATCTTCAGTAGACTGCAGTGGTCTACAAGAAATAATGAAATCATAGTGTGGCTCAAATTCATCCTTTCGATTGGGGTGGAAAGAATATCTCACATAGCACACATCATTTCACAAATTCACTTTCATAAATAATCACAGAATTGCTGAATGGATAAGTTTGGAAGGGACCACAGTTATTTATCTGATCCATCCTCCCTGCTCAAGCAGGGTCATCCTAGGCCACAGGGCACAAGATTGTGTCCTGGCAGTTCTTGAATATCTCCACTGAGGGAGATTCCACAACTTTTCTGACCTACCTGTTCCAGTGTTTTTCACCTGCACAGTAAAATTCTTCCTCTTGTTCAAGCAGAACTTCCGGTGCTCTGGTTTCTGCTCCCTGCCTCTTGTCCTATTGATTGGCACACTGAGCAGATCCTGGCTCCATCCTCTTGACACCCTCCCTTCAGGTAGTTAGAGACATTGATGAGGTTCCCTCTCAGTTGTCCATTCTTGAGCTGAACAGAGTCAGCTCCCTCAGGTTATCATTGTAAGAGGTGTTCCAGTCCCTTTATCATCTTTGTTGCCCTCCCCTGGACCCACTTTAGGAGCTCTGTGTTTCTCTTGCGCTGAGAAGCCTAGAACTGGACACACAAATTGTGTCCACAAATTTACGCTTAAATTCCCCACACCAAAGTCAAAAGAACCTCATCACAAATCCCAACAAAACTGGACAATTATCACACACCCCAACTCTTGTCCATCACATTAAAACAACAAAGACTGCCCATGATTACTTGGCCATGGATTTTCCAGCAGGCTATTAAATCATTTTAACAATTCCACAGCTCAATGATATAATAATAAAGAAGCAGGATTACTCAGACAGTTTCATCAAGTATGTGGCTATCTTGAGAGAAGTATTAATAAAGCTATTTATTCAGTCATAAATACAATGATAAGTTTAGCTCTCACACACAAACAAACAAGACTGAATTTTAATTTGGTCTTTGCTACAGTTGCCTTTCTTAAGGAAAAAGGCAACTGATATATTACTATTCTTAAATTACTATTTTTAGGATATAATATTTTCAGGACATGCAATTAGTCTGTCCAATGTTTTAAAGTTCTGATCCTCAATAGTTTGAAGAATAGTCAGTGAATTTATCTGCATGTAGCTTTTTTTGAAAGATAGCTTAAGAAAAGAGAAGAATTCATGCGGTACAGGAAGGTCTCTTAACTCATTTCAGCAACAATGAACCTTTTGTGATTTATGAATGAATATTTAATCCTTAAAGGTATTGCACCTTTGCTGCTTTAATAAATTAAGCCAATGGGATTTAGAGCTAATTTCTGTGTCTACACAGATATCCTAAGGGATCCTATGTGAATGACCTTAAATTATTCTGTTACTAGTTCATGCAGCATTGCTGTAGATACAGAGGGATTTTTAATTTATGAAATATATTCAGTGAAATATTATCTAAACATATGGTGAGGGATTTTTTTTAAATTCTTTTTGAGATCAGTGGGAAATCTGATTCTATAAATGAACTTGAAGACCAGAAATTCCAAGAAATCTCAGAATTATCTGGAATTTATCTTACATTGCTTAATATCCATTCTTTACAAGACGCTTTTATTTTATGCCATGCTCAATCCTTTTTTCCCCTTTGAAAGTACACTCACTCATTTCTGTGGCCATAGCATTCTCTTTATGTGCAGGTCCAAGAAAGTCATTACATTCTGAGCTACTGGCAGACTGCAGTGTGAGTGTGGCAGTTTCAAGTTCTACAGGAATTCGGGTAGGATATCAATACAAATTCTGTGATTACATCATTAATCTTTGTTGTTCCAATATACCAAGAAAAACATAGTGCCATATTAATTCCTTTGAAAACCTGAATAATTATCTCTTCAACAACAGATTTTCAATCTCATACTTGGTGATAAAAAAAAGCTCTTGCAGTCTGGGATCATGAATTTTTAAATATTAATAGGAACATAACTCTAGATCATGTTTGTCTGCTGTAATCTTGACTGCCCAAGTGTGACAGTAAACTAAATCCACCACTCTCAGTCTTTCTCCCAGTAGAAATTCTGATCACACTTTTCATGGTTATGTTCCCATGATAACATACTGCTTTGTGTTATCATGGAAAGTATCTGGAGTCCTGCCCTAAAAACAAGATCCTACATAATGGCCATCTGTCATTAGAAAATGTTAATTGTGAAAAAAAAAAAAGCAGACAACAAAACCAGAAAGATTTCATTTCTCTTCTGTAGGCCAGCATGGCCTTTCTATCTGCATCTCACTGAAGACTACCTGGGTCTGCAAAATTATCACTGGGACCTCTGAGTCTCTAAAAAATGGATTTTTTCCTTTTGACATAAAACAGTTAAGGAGAGATGATTGCAAACCCCTGGCTGAGTGTTACATGTAAATATATGTGAAAAAAACATGTGTGCTTTTTGCTGGAAATTAATATTCCAGCCTAAGACCCAACCTCAAAAATATACAAAGAGATTTTTCACAACCAAGCTAGAAATACAAGCTGGTTGTAATGCAAACAGAAGCAGGATACACACATTAAGAAAATGGTTGCTTCTTATAACATTAAAATTTAACAGTGACAGGGTGTAGCATATTGGCAAAACATTTTAAATATTATACACTGTGCATTAGTAATATATATATATACTATTGTAATTAATAGTACTTGATCATAGATAGCATTTTAGAAATGACAGCAATGGAGAAGCTTCAGAAGCAGGACATTATAATTTGAAGTCTGATTGTAATAGCTCTAGTGAGCTTTATTTTCTAATTAGAAGCATTAAATCCTCTCACTGTTAAACAAGGTGCTTAGTACCTGACAACTCTCTTTCTGTATGCACCAAAATAGCAAAATTCAGATCTTAATCCTTTGCAAAACATAGTTTATGATCCACTTTGATTATAAGTAGATGAATGAGCTTTGAAAAGGAATTGCAATTTGTCAGAAAGAATGAACTGGTAATTAAGAAGTGCCAGCACTAAGAACAGGAAATGGAAGAAGTGCGTTTTCAGAACTGGAAAACTTGGAACTGGAACTTGTAGAAACCCAGGTAGGGAAAACCAGGGTTGTCCAAAACTGTGCTTCATCTGGATGTTGGCTGAGAATATTAAAATACCACAACCAGACCATGAAACTCTGAAGCAATTTTGGGTCCATTAGAGTTCTCATGAAGCCTTAAATTACAATACATTGGTATTCTTATATCATGAGATGAAAATGAATATCGAAAGATAATGAATATTCAAAGAAAGTTTCACACCTGAGCAATGTAAACCATGTGCCTAGAAGGAACATTTCTATAATGCACTGTAAAATAATTTACAGCAATTTCTGAAAAGTACAATTAAAACTAGATTGCTTTGTGACTTCCAAATATTGGCTGAGTGGCAGAAGCAGTCACAGGTTTAGGTTCTCCAGAAAATTCTGTCTGCTCCATGCATAGAAAGCCATATAAAATTTTCTCCTTCTCATGATCTGATCTTATTCTGGATAGGTTTGATTAAAGTGCACCACATTTCTTTTTGTATGAAAACATGCCCAGCATTTTCTCTGAATTACCATTTTGAACTTTTATTTCCCCAGGTTTCTATAGAAAAGCCTGGGACTGATCATTTGGTTTTCTTTAAAATGAACACAAATGTGTTAGTTATGATTTTAGATCCTTTTGTCTGCCAGTGGGTAGGCATTCATGTGTGTTTCAGAGAACAAAAAGAGATACCTGCTGTGTCACTCACAGTGGAGACAGTGAAGGAAATCTAAAAACTGCTATAGCAAGACAAGTTGCTATTGCACCTGGAGACTTTGAAGTCAATTTTTCAAAGGTTATTTCTTGTCAGATTTTAAAAGTTAATATCTGTGAACAGGAGGGAGCCTCCAAACAAACTGCAGTTTCAGGGATCTCAGAATACTTCTCTTCTCTCCTCTTCCCTAGTGCAGAACAATGCATCCATAGCATAGGAGGTATGAACACAGGTGCTGGAATAAAGGGGGAGACACAGTTTTTTAATTACAATGCCTGTCACAATCTTTCATCATAATGCTACATGTCATAAGTCACAGCAGTTATAGGATGGTTCTAAAAGTGATAAACAATTTCATGGCAAAAAAAAAAAAGTAAAATAAAATCTATTAACAAAAGAAATCAGCTCAGGTAGGTGAACTCTTAGAGATTGTATGGTTCAGCCTCTTCCACTGTAGCCAGTGATATCTGGTATTGGATGCTGTTAGAGACAAGGCATTATATAGAGCACTTCTACCAGAAAGATATTTTCCAAAGGTCTGATTGAACTGTGCTCGCATTGTCAATGCACTCAAAAAAAAAAAAAGGAAAAAAAAAGGAAAGGTCTGGTACAAGTTTTGTTTTAAAAAGTACACTGAATATAGCAGTTAAAGACCAGATTTCAAAATTGTACTAGGTGGTTGCAACAGAAAAATCCACTGAAGAAAATGGTTCTTTACACATCAGATATAAATAAACAATTAAATATGAGGTGGGAAGTCTGCGCATGCTGATAACTGGCACAGAAATCAGTAAATTTCTTCTAATAAGAAAGGGCTTAGTGTGAATAAAATACAGGAAGAAGAAACAGAAGACTTCAATATTGTTAAGAGTAAGTGAGCTTTAAAAGTATCAATTTCATTCCTGTGGTGCTTAGAAAGGATTGAAAATTATTTAGAGTATTCACACATTAATCACAGATTTATTTTTTCTGTATTCATAGGAAAATGTTGACAGAACTTTCTTTGTGACAGATGTTCATAAACTCTAATTTCATTCCTAAAAAAACAGTGTATATTTTAAAATGACCTAGAAGTCACATTTGCCATACCTATATATGCAAAAAACCTTTTTAATGAGGAAACCTCAGAACCAAGACACTGATTTGCTGAAACACTAATTTAGCTAATCTTTAAATGGACTAATTTTATAGAGTAAGTACACCTACCTCAGTATAATGCAACAAGATTATGTTTAGGGTTGTGAAAGAACTATAGTGCAACTTCATAATTAAAAAAAAAAATGTAAATCAGTTTCATATGGTGTGATTATCTGACACATAGGCAGCTGAATTCCTTTTCTTTCACTTCTTCTGAAAAACCTTTCACTGTGCGAATTAGTACGCTACAGTGAGCAGGACTATACTTTTATAACTCAAATAAGCATGCAAGTATGTAGGTGAGCTCATATAAGAATTCCATGGGCTATTTTTTTTTTTCTTGAGTCATAGTTAAATTTTAAACTTAACCGTTGTTATTCAAAGCTGGGGTTTTTTTTTTTTTTTTTTTGTTTTGTATGTAGGTGATTTTTGACAAAGAATCAGTTTTCTTTTTCCTGGGAATTGCTGGTCATTCTCAGTATTCAGGGTGTGGTGAGAACAAGCTCAGGTCTCAGCCTTTGTAGTTACAGCAGAGTTTTCTGAAATTGTGGTTAAAGGAAAAGATTTCAGAAAGAAAGTTTGAAACTCAAATGTACACATAATCTCTTCTGGTCTTTCTGTGTTTTGCCTCAGAATATTTTCTGGGTACTGATATTCCTAGTCTCAAATTTATATTTTTTTTTTCTTAAAATTTAACAGCACTGAGAGATTTCTAGGCTAGTGGTAAGTTTTACTGACTGCAGGAAGTGTCAGCAGTTCACAGAAGGAAAAGTGGTTCTCTTCTTTATGATTTAATAGAGGATAAACATAGAAGTTTGAAACAAACCCAAGAAATTGTTAAGTATACAGTGATGGAAAACCCTTCAATCTCACATTTTTAAAGTTATTTATTCTTGTATTTTTCTAACTGATAAAACAACGTGTGGTTCCACAGTCAAAAAAAACAAGAATGAAGAAGTCAGACAGGTTTAAAAGAGGAACTCCAGGTAAACTGAATCTGATGTCTTAGAATAGAGAAATTATTCAAGATCTTTGTTTTTAAGTTTAACAACCAACCAAACAAAAAACCTGAATAAGATACTGAAAATGTGATGGGCTATTTTTCTTTTTCCTACTTTTTGTATATCTACTGCATATTCCCAGGGTAGTGACAAGTCCAGTGCACCAGAAGAGACATTTCAGCACTGACTAGGGCTAGTAGTCTCACTGTGAAACCTCTCAAGGCCTCTCCTGCACCACTGTTTTGATGGAATTCCATTTCCTGAAAGAAAATAATGAGGAAAGTTTTTTTCTTGCTCTAACTATAGTTGAAACCTGACCAGGTAATCGGGTAGGAATCAGGGTAGAGGGGTGCTGCTGTGAGTCCTGATCCGAAGCACTGGCAACAGGACCTGCTCTGTATGGCCAGCCCAGGCTTGCCCCATGGGCAGAGGTGGGACTCTGCCTGAGGAAAACAGGTTGGAGAGCTGTCTCTCTTGCTACACTCTTTTAGGAGCACAGGACGAAAGCTGGTCCTCTGACGTTTGTCAGAGCAATGCTTCACTGCAAAAAGGGGGCAGCTCCTTTCAAACAGCGAGCTAAGCTTGTGAAAAGTACTCTTAAATAAACTAAATTATAGAGCCTTCCCCTTCTAGTGTGCAGTGCATTTCTAAAGGCTTTGTAGCCTCTGATAAAACTACATGGCAATTTGTGTATTGAACACTCATGCACAAAGAAATTCCAAACAAATATTGACAGACTCATGACAAGACAAAGAACTCTGCTCCCCTGTTTCCATCTCACTACAAAGTACGAAAATATACAGTGTATGAGAAATGTCAGCAGAGTTTCTAGGATGTTCTTATATACTCCAGTGACAGACGTACTGAAGGAACACACATTAAACTGCAGCATCCAGCTGACAACACTAAACATTGCAGCATGGAAAACAAGAGGATCAGCTGTCTTCTCCCCATCTTCTTCATCTAATCTAGCAGAGTCTGTTGCAAGGGAAATGTAATTATGAATAAATAAGCATTTCCTGTCTTTCACAGGAACTCATTGCTGTACACAAGATGCAAGCAGTACCATGATTATAGCAAGGCATGAATGAGAGGAATGAAGTGCAGAATGGGGAGGGAGAGAGGGAAGGAGGGAGACAGCCCTTGTTGCTTCTGATCCCGAGACAGTACTGTAGTTATAGTGCACAAGCTGGAATCTCAGCATGATCATTCTGGGCAATGTATACCAGCTCTGTATATAACTGTAGGGTAATGTAATCCATACTGGATCTGTATTTACCACCAAAAAAGCAATGCTTAAAAATATTAAAAGGCTGGTTTATGTTACAAAAAAAGGATACAGGAATTCATAACTGCCAGACTACTTTTGTATTCACAGAATTATTAAAAATCAATTTTTGTCTAGATAAAAAATGTATGAACAAGGGAGGAAATATATGTATTATGTCAAGATGAATTTCAAAATATTTCATTCTATCTATACAGTTTTTTTATCTAGAAACTTATCATATTAAAGCATCTAGAAGCATGCTACAATGAAACAAGGCCATTGCCTGAACTTCTCATTAGATACCTAATCCACTAATATTGATCACAGAAATGCAAATTACTGTGTCAATACTTCCTTGCACAGATTTTTTCCTGTACAAGGAAGTGATGCCACTTAAAAAGTTTTTCACATAAATCTTTGCCTGAGATTTTCAACACTACTTAGAAAAGTTGAAATCCCTGTATGTATTAAGAAGCAGGCTTTCAAAGCATCCTAAAGGAATAAGTATCTCAGCCTTTCACATTCAGTAAATTATAAACTGTAGTTGTCCTTGCTCATAAAAGGCCCATTGCATTGCATCATTTCCACAATTCAATAAAACCAAAGCAGAGATAGTGTACTGATAGATTTACATCCTGGCTTAAATTCTTCTGCATAAATATAAAAGCTATCTCAGTATCATCACCATGGAAATCTCCATGCACTATGTATCAAATAACTACAAGTCTGAAGAGATGTGAGTACCAAAACCTGCAAGCATCTCCTTATTATACAGTGATATTTCCTTACATGGGAATAAAAATATTTGTCAAAATAATAGCAACTTATTTACAGGAAATGTAATGGGTTTTTGTGTGTGCAAAATTAATTTTGACTCCATCATTATTTTATTTTCATTGAAATTGATTTTAAAATATTTTTTAGCAAGAACTGAAACATTATATTATATTTTTAAATTGAAAACCCACCATTCTTTTCCTTTAAACTCTTATATATATGGTTTAGATTTTTACTCTGAACTCAATAAGTACTCTTTATGGTATAGGTATCTAGACATGTCCTGAAAGTTTAATGTAAACATCAATGCACATTTTAGAAACATTCTGAAAGTTTTTAGCTGGTTATCTTCAGTGTCTTTCACTATACAGTTAAAAGTCATTAAGAATGGATAATTTATGAGATTGCATTGAAACATTAAACTTCAAAGGTAAAGAAATAAAACATGGTTTTGGTATACCAGCATTTTAATTCAGATTTGTTGGCCTGTAGCTGCTGTGGTGTTTTAATTGTATAAATTAGAAAGCAGATTACAGAGATGGATAAATATATACCCTCAACTATTTTTCCTAATACAACAATCATGTCTTTTGTGTTTGCCCATGCATAATTCTCTGATTTATTAATTCCTGGATCTATTATTGCCAAATCTTTATTCTCCTATGCTATTTCGGAATAATCACATTAACCATTAGCTAATTAAAATGCTCAGATGTTTGGAAATGTTTATAGAGAATGATACTATCTTCATTTCAACTGCATAATTGCTATACAATAATTAAAAATTACCTACATTACTTTAGAACTTAACAATGAATATTTGTTTCTCTTGCGTTTTGCTAATTGCTTTTATACATGTGAACAGTGTATTAATTCTACTTAAGCATCAGCTAATTGGAAAACAATGACCCATCTTTTCTACACAGCACAGTGGGTAAGAACACAGGATTGGTTTCTGTTTCCAGACTGAAAAGAAAAAAAAAAAGAAAAGTAGTCCAGTACCTGAACAGAACACAGGGAATGTGCCCTTTCTTCCTACCATACCCTATAACAGTCTGTTACCTTATCTTTTCCTTCTTTATTCTTTTTTTTTTTTCCAGTAATGCATCACACTAATATTATCAGTGGGAGTTCATCTCCCATCATTTGCACATAAATGGGGCTATATCATTAGGTTCTCCAGGAGCTCTGGGCTTATTTTGGTGTGCAGATAGTTTTCAGACAGGTACTCTCTATTCATTCAGGGCAGCCTCAAAGTGCAGTGATTTATCCCTTGATACAGATCTTTGACATGAGAACACAGAGGGTGATTTATTCAGCGCCATTTACTTGAGTGAACCTGTGCTGTCAAATAGTAAAATGAAGTGTGTATATTGTATAATGGGGGAATTGAAATAGAATTTATAAACTGTCAGCTTATTGTAAAACCCTGTGCAATTTCTACTAAACTCTTCAAAAAAAAAAGCTCTATTGCAAGTTGTTTCAGCAGCAGCTGCAGCTGTTTAAGACATGCTGGGAAGAAGCAGTAATGGCAGTGCTTAGCACTTCATTACATGTCATTAATTCATGTCACCATTATGCTCCTCTATTTAGACTGTGCTGGCACGTAACTTATCTCCTTACCTTCCTATAAAATCTGTCCAAGAATTGTTTCCATTAACATCCATTGCCAGGTTTCTCTCAAATAAGATTGGAACTCCCTGTTAGCCTCCTGCATGGGTGCTTGAAGGCTTGCTTTTCTGCTCCTGTGCATCCTGCAGCTATCCCTAGGAAGTTAATCAGTGGTGAGTTAGCTTCAGACATCCTCATTCAGGAGGAAACATCAGGCCCCTCACAGACCAGAGAGATTCCTTGCAAGTTTTCAGATCTCTTATCGGGAACCTAAGGTGGTAGGAAATAGTATCTCCTAGGTCAGGCTGTTGTACAGTTCATCCCCCCATACTGAGGCATAAAAAGAGCTACATCCTCTTCACCTGAGAGGAGAAGTAGAACTGGTTCCTCTCTCCTAAGGCCAGTGTTAATGCTCTTCCTGTACTAAGTTGCTTAAGAATGATGCAAACTGCAAGAGACTGGAAAGGTCACCTTGCAATGCCTCCTGTTAATGTTAGCCCAGTGAACAGTAAACCTGAGGCTAAGTGCAGAGCAAATTCATGTCCTTAATAAACTGCCAAGTAACCCTGTCAAAGGATCCACCAGCCAACTTTATATCTTCATCTAAACATAAAGTTTTAACTGTTACAGCTATTCCATATGATTAATGGAGGTACATTTTTTTCATCCTTGCTTCATTTGTCACTGCTTCCAAGAAGCTGTGCTCTCTGGTTTTTGCTCTCTGGAAAATATGCAGCTATTTCACTGGGTATGTCTGTACCCTAATTTTTGGGTTTTTTAACTTTGAAATTTCTTCTGTGAGCATTTTTGAAACAAGAAGTGGAAGCCAACATTATGATGTTGAAATTAATGTTTATCTTGTGGCCTGATAGTCTTGCCTCAAGAGCAGGTATATCTCCAACAAATTTCATTTGAACATGCGGACTTCTGTCTAAATCTGAGTCCTCAGTGACTGCAATAGGAGCGCAAGGAATCCATAGCAGCATCCTAGTGCAAAACTCACCAAAATAGGTTCCATGTCAAGAACTATATTGAGGCAGTCTGGTAGACATAGGGATAAAATAACTTGGACTATTCTGTTTTGTTTTTACATATATATATATACACACACATATATATATATAATCTATTAAGAAACTTAATTTTCAAAATATTTGCCTATCTAGAAATAGCTTCCCCTAATCAAACATTTAAACGTTTGTGATGTTGGAAAATTTGCACTTTTTTTTTCAAGAATCTTTAAATAAACCATTCATTTTCATGGAAGAAAACACGGGGAAACTTAAATACATACTCATTGAAAAATACACTTTTTATGTCATGATATCTGGGAATAAAAAGGAAAACAAAACAAAAAGAAAAAGTAAATTACTGTCTAGAACACTAAAGCCCTGAGCTGAAAAATACGAGGGGTACAGGTGTGGAATTGTGGTAGCACATGAACATTCCTCAGGGGCTAAGCGTGGTTTGCACAAGCAGAATATGTCAGGGTCTAGTACCAAGCATAAAAATTGATATTTTGCAGAATAATTTTTTTTTGGAAGATGAGACCAGGTGTTTTAATTAAAAAACATCTTGCAGCATGGAAATTCCTCCATATTTTCACTTCTGGTTCAACTTCTTAGAAAAATAACAGGCAACACAAGCAACAAAATAAATACACCCCCTCACACCCTTGGTTTTTTTTTTGTAATAGATTGCAGGGTAAACATAGATACATATTTGGCCTGAGGCAGACAACAGCGCTACTATCATTAGGGAAAAAGACTTTAGAGGGTTCCAGGTTTTCAGCCCAGCTGAGCTGACAGAAAATTCAGCTGAGTGGATCAGGGAGAAAATGTTTTTCCTACACATATTGGGATGCACAGAATCTACTATGGCTTCTTCTTGATCAATGCTTTCTATACCTGTGGTAACTCAATATCATCCTACCATCCCCGTCTATTGTGAAAAACTCAATCTACTCTGTGATATCTCATTTTTCCTCACAATGCAGGAAAGGCATTGGGAGATGGAGGTCCGAATTCAACCTCATTTTATGCGTGTTTTATTTGCAGACCGTCCATTTTATTGGCCATGTGGGCAGTCATGTAATTAATGACAAAGCTCATCCTAGTCCAGACACACCAGCTCCCACTTAGGCTAAATTATTCTCATTAACTGGCTGTTGTATGGAAGTTATGAGACACATGGCTACAATCCCTGCACAAAGCTTTTAAGATTGTAGTTATTGCTTTGTGATCAAGGGAATCAGGAAAGCATGGACTGGCATAGGCTACAAATCTTTCTCTTCTAGAAAAATACATTCATCTCTACAGCCAAGCTGCTCCTGGAGGGAAGAACTGCCTGTTCTCTGCCATTATGAGCACTTTCTATGTTTTAATCTATGCTCTTTGCTGCACAGCTGGTAGGAACAGCAACGAGCCTAGAACTGAAGGACAGAGGGAGGCTTTCAAGTGCCATGTTGGGAATCTAATTAGAATTTCTTAAAATTCAGTATCTAAGTGTGAGAGAAGATGAAGAAAGCCCAATCCCTCTTGAGTATGCAAAAAAACCGACACTTCTATGAAACAAATGCTTTTTGCTTTTCTTTCCTTTTCTCCATTATGTTACTTAGAAGGATTTTAGTTATTTCTTAGCACTTCATTTCATAGAAACTTTTCTCAAACGTTCTGCCAACTGTAGACTAACCAAGCTTCAGTTCTTGACAAGTTTTCATCAATATAGACACATTACAAATATGAAGGTCCAGGGCTATGTTTCTGAAGTCCCACAAGCATAAAACTTAAAAGTAAAGGTATGAGTACACTATTAAAGACTATTAAAGTCATATTCTTCAGTGAAAATGAGATAATTTTTGATATTGTATTCAGAGTGCAACTCATACAATCTAACTCTTTAAGAACTGCAATCTAAACACCTAGAAGTACAATAATCACTTCAGGCATCTGTTTTGATTATTTTAGGAAAGTTATTGATATCTACCTTTAAATTCACACCACTGAAATCTCTTTGTTTCTCTAATGTAAAAAGAGTACAGATAATTGGATCAGAATTCCATTCTCTAGAATCACAAAATAAAAATACTGTAATTCAGTAATAGGCACAAGTTAGGATCAGCAAAAACAATGCTTGTTAGTTAATGAATTCAGTTAATAAATTCAGCATTTGCTTTATGAGACTAAAAATAATAAAAGAAAAGAAAAAGAATTTTCAGAGTAAGGATCATATCCAAATAAAACAGATTTCAAGATTTAAGGTGTAAATTATACCTTTTTAAAGTATACAAAGTATATGCCTCTAGCAAGGGACACAACTTCCACAGATTGTCTAAGTGCTCCAAAAGTCTGTGACATAATTATTTTAAAATAATGTATGAAAGGAAAAGTTCCACATATTAATATCTTCAAATAATAAGTATGAAAATAATTTGCTTTTGTCTGTTTTTGTATATTGTATATGAAAATATAAACAACTTGAACTTTGTATAAGTATTTACTTGTGATTTTAATGAGGAGATTTAATTTGTGTAAGATGTTTATCATTTCAGTGTCTCTACTAAATTAATTTCATTTTGCAATAGCATGTGTTTGAAAAGGATTTGAAAAGTTGATGTATGATAGCACTGAAGACATTTCTGTAAACAACTGCAGAATATACCAGAAGATATATATTCACTTTTAGCAGCTAAAATTCAACAATTGCATCAGTGTATGCCAGAGGCTGACTGACACATTGTCCATTAGCCAGCAAAGTTTGTTTATGGTGAAGAAGTTTAATGGTATCTGTGCTGCAGTAGGAGAAATTTCACCATCAGGCTGAGTGGAGGGAGCGATCGTTTCCCCCTTCCAACACTGGTGAGGTCACACCGAGTCTCATTCTGGGCTGCCCCCTCTGAACATCAGAACCTTTCTTACTGTGAGGGTGACCAAGGGTGACTGCAACAGAATGCCCAAGAAGTCTGTGACATTTCCATCTTTGGAGGTATTCAAAAGCTGTCTCAATATGATCCTGGCAGACTGGCTATAGGTGTCTCTCCTGGAGCATTTGAACCAGATGACCTCCAGAGGTGTCTTCCAATCTCAATTGCTCTATGAGTTGAAGAATTTAAATTCAGTCATGTCATATGGCTTCACACCACTTCTGTCCTTCTGAAACATCTGAAGTTTCTTTACTTGTCTATGTTTTATATATTGTCATGTAGCATTATTCTGTACCATTATATTTTTTTGAAGTGAAAGCTAATACCTAAAGAGTAATGCAAAAATGTACATTTACATAAAGTTCATTTGGAAACTCTGAGTTTCCTACTGAGAGTTAATTGGGTTAACTTGATTAAACTAAGCTAAACTTTTGGAGAGAACATTAGCTGAGATAAGCTAAAGCTGGTGGAACAATGCCACCATCCCATCTGACCCAGCTTGTCATGGAGAAGATTACTGTGGCTAAACAGAGCAGCTGACAGGAGAAAATCTCAGGGACAGGAAAGAAGCATAAATGATGATTCATCCTCTGTATACTTATCGTGCTGGGAATGTGTTTGCAAATGCTAATAAATGTGCAGAGGAATAGGAATGTGTCATACCTAAGTCCAGCCTTTCTGATGAGGAACATGAAAAGGTCTAGCTGTTCCTTCATTTCCACCAAACTTTAGAAAATGTTAGAATCTGAATTCTGATTGACTTATATTTTTTGTGCTGCAGACACTGAATTATGTACCTCCCACTGGTTGTATCCAATCATAAACTCTGTGTTTATATATATATCTAAATATCATGTATGCCTTAAGGAATCTGCAGAATTTCTGAGGAAAGTCTGCTTTTACTATTAGTCAAGTTTCCCTGTCTTTGCCCACTGAGCTGTCAAAAATACTCCTTTTCAGGTGTGGGAAGAAATTGTTTTGGCTATTCTTAGTTTCTTCTTCACACATCTAAATCTTCCCATTTTTCTAAGACATTATACCAGACGTTTTCTTCTTTCCATCATGAACTCATTCATTATTTTGATGTGTAATTTCAGTGCAGATCCCATGGAGGGAAAAACAATAAGGGATGATATGCTGTGCTTTTAATGTACAGCCTAGCGAGAAATTGGGAAGAAGGATTTGTATTAGGTAATTTAGCAGTTTGTACTCAAACACAAATACAAATTCAAACATGTCTTACCTAATTTTAGCATCTTTAGTAAGAAGGTTTTAGTCCTGCACCATCACTGACTGCAAAGAGAACAAAGGAAGCCACAGCAATTAGGTGGCTTGATTAAGTTTTTGAATGGAATAAGTAAATAAGTTTTCTGGGATGTCTTTACTAAATGTGCCACCAAAGCATCCTGGGGGATTCCATCTCTCCATTACCCACAGTGGAAAGCTTCCAGCAGGTAACCTACTGCCTACAATACTACAAATAATCCAAATTATGCTATACACAGTTATTTTGGTACTAGAAATGGCACGTCTGCAACTGACTGGAAAACTAGTTACCATATAACTAAAACATTTTCATATAGATAAAGACAAGAGTAATTAAGGGTATAATTTTGTAGCTCTGGGATGTCCTAGCTTACTGCTGTCTCAGACTACTACTGGATGACTTTATTTTACGGATGTAAACCCAAGATATTGATATGTGCAAGAAAGACCAAAAAAACCAGGAAATTTACATAGCACAGCTTATTACACCCACAAATGACAAAGAAAAAAGTACTTGTTTACCCTAGGGGATACAAAGATTTAGAGGCTTGTTGTAAACACTGGCTCTATTCCTCCCTCCTAGAAAACCAAGTACCTGCACACATAAAAATCATCCATAAAATAAAGACAGAACATAAAAACCTGCTGGGTTAGGAGGAAGTTTTATCTAAACTATTTTCCTGCCTCTTACAGTGGCCAATACAGATAAAAAAAAAATAATGAATAAGAATTACAGTGGTACTTTGCAGGAATACTTGCTTGCCTTTCAAGCGTTTGCAATTCACCAAGGTGATAACTCTGTAATGAATGCTCCTTCGCTGGTTTTCTTTTCATAAGCTTCTCCCTTAACCTTCTATTTTCTCTTGTATTTGGTGGCAAGTAACATTAATGACAAAAATATTAGGAAAGACTAATTATAAGCATTGCTTTTATGCTTGTATACACAGATAATTGTTATTGGTCAAAACTCCATTAAAAAGTAGGGATAATGCCAATTAAATTATGCTTTCTCAACACAAACACAGCACAAAAACAACAACAAAAAAAAAGACAAAAAATCCCAAACTTATATAGGGAGAAGCAAATGACCTGTATATTAGTAATGACATGGAGGCAGAGCCTTTTTACCTTTATATAACTCCAATGACAAAACTGCTGAAGTACTGATTAAGCCACCTAGTATGCTTATTGTCTAATTCTCACTTCACTAATTTCTATGAAATCTGTTTTAAATGCTGCTGACTACTTTCAAAGCTCAACCTTTCTTCATAAGTACTCTAAACATTGTAGAAATGAAATTGAAAATGCATAGCATATTTGAATACATGCAACCAACACTCAGTTGTTTCCTTGTATCACAACACCATGATTTTCCATGCATGCCTAACATAAAAGCTGAGTATTATGCTATAAGAGCATTTGTGAAAAAGATAATTTCTAAAAGTCATACAGAACTGCAAAATACCTTTTTTTCTATTCCTTGTGAGATATGTATATACCCATATGACCAGCATGTCCTCTGAGAGATTTCCTTTCTTTTTTTTCTTTGAGAATTGACAGCATGTGATGTGGTTTATTGCACCTCCTCCATGCCTACAAGCCTTGGGGAGAGACACACAAAGCTGTTTCCCTAGGTCTTTCTCTCAGCCCATCCTCCACTGTGGCATTCGTGCTGCTCTTCTCCTTCTTGCTGCATGACCACAGATGACTGTGACTGTTCCAGGGCTGCTGCAGAGAAAGCAGGTGTCCTGAGTGAAGGCAGATCATGGAGAAATGAGACATAATTATGAGGGAAATGATTGTCTGTGTAATGGATGAGGATCACCTGCCCAAATAGAAGATGGAATGGGAGAACAGAGTAGCTCTGCTTCATATTCCCTGGAAAGAAGAAAAAAGATAGGCAAGTAAAATGATGTTAAAAAGTCTAAAGAAGGGGAGTAAAAGAGATTCCTTCCAGCAAGCTATAGGACTGTGGAAGACATGTTAATTGTTCTAAGCCCTCTAATTGTGTATTCATTCTCAGGACACTCTTCTAACTTTTCAGACTCTCTCTCTTATCCATGACCTGCTAAAAAAAACAGCTCTAGACCTTGGAAAACCTGTCTCCTCTATCATCAACTTTTCAAAATACTAATAGACCACAGTTTCTCCTTAAATTCATTTTGCTGTCACCTCATCCAAAATTTTGCTTGCACCACTAAAAAGCTTTGAGCTGTTTCTCAGTGTACCCTAGAGCAAATCAGTTGGGCAGCCAAGCAAGCAGTCAGATTTCTTCTCCTCACCAAAGGCCTGTAATGAAAAGATGCAAAGGAGGAAAAATCAGTCATACCCTTCCTGTCTAAACAGTTTCTGACAGCTCATTATAATTATTGAATGTCAACAGTGAATTCAGCCATATGCAAATGTGTGGACAGAGATGGCTCCTGCACAAGACTCTGCTGATTCAGAGACTTAACAAAGTCTTAAAAAAATAGACATAGATTAAAGATTTTATGCAAATATGTATGCATGCACTAATATACAAGACCACAGTCAGTACCTCCAAATTAATTTTTAATATATAAACTTTGTCAATGGCTCTTATGAGACTTTACACAGTGTCTCTTCTAGGGACAAAGGTACAATATAGTATGAGACCAAAATCAGAGCACAATATCAGTTGGTCTATGGCAAGATAAAAATGCTTCAGAACCTTTGTCATTGTCAACATTTCCGAAAAATCTGAGATTATTTGAAGAAAGGATGTTTAACAGAAATGCTTGATGTAAAACATCTTTGTCATATATTTATATCAGATCTGTCATAAGGCAAGTGAAACTCTATACAATGTGAATAACACTTGTTTTAATTATGTACTTACATCTTAGTCCCTATTTTTCTCATACATGACATTTTTCCCCAAATTTTCCAGTTTTACTCTATAATATTTACATAGCAACATCAGTGTTTACAATAATTTTTTTTTTTAGAAATCACAGTTCTTGCCTTGTTATTATTCCAAGGGGCTTTTAACATTTCCAGTGTTATTGCCCACTTTATTCTAGTAGTCTTTATGCATAAAAAAAGATGGTCCAAACATTTCATGAAAATCAGCTTCCACTGCATTTTCTTTTGCAGAGAGGGATTTGAATGATGTGCCTAAAAATGAGGATGAGGACAAACATCTTGTTAACAGCAACAGAGGCTTAAATATCTTTACATCTAAAAGTCCAGAGGAGGCAGTGTATCTATCTGAAACTCTGCATATTCAGGGCTTCAGTCACATTCTTTTGAAGCCAGGACTGAAAGTCTGAAGCATTCCTAGGGTTTACCTAAATAAGTATTTTTCTTTTCACTCCAGAGAAGCTATTTCCTTATGAAATATTTGTACATTTTAGAGAAATGGCACAAACTACCTCTTTGCCTTTCAGATTACTTCAGCATTCTCAATGTTCCCCTCAGTGCTGAATATGTCCTTTAAAAACTTCCTTTGTTCCTCATTTTTGTGACTGTTATTTATTCACTAGTAACTTGTGAGTGCTGTGGCTTCAGTAATGAGATATATCCAGGCACTTGAGAAATTTTCTCTATTAGGGGTCTTACATTGATACATTTGTCAAGAGGTTTAGGAGCAGGGATTTCTTTTTTGTCGTCTTTTGTGCATTTTTGTAGTCCAAACAGAAAAGCAGCCATGTTTGATGCAATAGTTAGATAGTTAAGTCCCTTTCAAAAGATTTTTGCCTGCAATTTAAAGTAGGTGGGGCTTCTCAGACAGTGAGAAGGTTAGAGAAGAACTCTTGAATGAAGGCTGCCAGACTCTATAATAACAGTTCACAGCTTGCTTGGACTCACCCACGTAGCATGTACAGGACATGGATAAGTCATGAGAAATTTGTAGTACTGTCTTTTTAGGGCATTCATAAATTTTGACCTTACTCCTATATACTTAGCCAGAGCTCTTCTCCACCCGGTTAACCGCAAGGAGAGAAGTTTACGACAAGTCTTCATGTCCTTTTCTTACAACAGCTGTAGGCAACCATACTGCAGTGCTGCTGCATCCATCCAGGCATGTGGTAGCTAAGCAGCTCTTGGTAACCCATCTTGGAACACAGCCCAGCTTTATTTTAGGGAAACTTTTTCAGTTTTAAGGTTTCAAGCTATAGCTGCTCTGTTAAATATACAACCCCTCAAATATATTTCAATATCAGGAAATTTGTGTTATTTGTTGTCGCTTTTCATTTGAGAACCTGATCCCATGAGAATGTGTGAAGACACAGGGTCAAGAAAGAAAGGGCAGTAATTGGAGATGGCAGATTTGGTTCATTAAGTATTTATTTATTCTCTGTATGCTGGTGTTTGTCAGCATCTTCGCCATATCTGTTTCCTTTCTAATTTAATGTCGGTTCTTATCAGTGCTTTACCTTTTCTTTCTGAAAAATAAATAGACCGACAGGGTGCAATGGTAACAGAGCTGATCCTGCAATCTAAAAGAAGGCAGTGAATGTTTTTGTTGCTATTTTTAAATGTAAACTCCTGAAAAATTTATCTTTACAAAAAGATAATTCCTCTTTTTTATGCACTTATAAAAATGGAAGCAATGATTATATCATATAAAAACCATATTTTGAAATCAAACTATTTTCTTTTATATTATTTTTGGCTTATGCTAATTTATAGCACAAAATTAAGACATAGAAACCAAAGATTAGTGTATAGAACAAAAGTAAGAGAAAAAAGCAAAGAATGTATAACATCTAGGTATTCAGTACAAGCTTTAAGCGTTACTTCAGAGCCAAATTGTAAAATACAATACAGGTACTATTAAACTTCCATCCATTTATGTATTTAAGCTGATCATTACCCCATCTGATTTCACTGGCAGCATTTCTACTTCCTGCTCCGATGTGAGGCAACTCCCATCTTGGTCTTTCCAGGCTCTCAAAAAAAGAGTCTTATTGTAAACTGTGGGTTTGTACAGTAAAAAAAAAAAAAAAAAGAAAAGGTGAAGGGAAAGTTGTGCAATTTTTTAAAAAATATCTAATGTATTGTAAGTTCAACTAAAAACTTCACAGATAAAATGAACAATAATAATCTCACAATTAAAGATTAGTACAAAATTTGAAAAAAAAAGAATATTAAATTAAAAAGCTTTTTAAAAGAGAAAGTTTAAATTGGAGGTATACTTTGATTGTAATTACAGCTTAGATATTCCTACTACAATGAGCTGTATAGGAGTTCTTTCTGAATAAGTACACAAGCATTTCTAGTACAAATACTGAGAAATGTGCTCATTGAAAATGATTATTCCTCTCCACAAAGTAACTGAAATATTAATGAAAGGAGAACAAGGAAAAGTGAATTGAAACTATTCCAAATATTTGTAAAATTTTCTCTCTAATAATCTTCTCTGTTTTATTTAGCTTTGCAAACACTACTTAAGACATAGGATGCTACAAATTTAAATATAGGAACTGAAACTTCAGTGTAGACAATTATAAAAGTAACTACTATTAATATTTTTTCAAGACACTGGTAATAAATAATTATGCTTAAATAAAATCCTGTGTTGGAAATCTTAAACTCAGTGTACACATTTTTAGTCTCAGTCTTTCTAGTAGATTATATACATCCATAGGGAATTTCTAGTTCTATTCCTTCAGAAGGAGGAATTTTGAACGAAAAAAGGAGGGGGGCTTTTTTAAATATATACTTCAAAAGAAAGCTAAGGCTTAATTCAGCTTTGGGCCGCATCTTCAAGTACCTTTTTGTTCCATTAAAGGAGTTGTTTGTTACCAAGAAAATCTTGAACAAAACAACATTTTCCTCAAGTTGCAGACTCCCCTTTAATAACCTATAAATGTCAAATAAAAAATGGTGGAGAGCATTTTTCATTTGTTCCAGGCCTCGATGACTTTAATTTTGGCAGATTATGAAGTCCTCAAATGGGCCTCAGAAATCCAACATACATGTGTTTATCTGCAGTATTTTTTTTTAATTGGATTAATTGCTTTTGAAGAAAAAATGCACTCCAGCTGTCAGTGGCATAAAATTTCTCCTTCTCTTTAGAAAATCTTGGTCACTTGCTTCAACTTTCAGCTGGGGCTCCTCAGGATTCTTTCTTTCTGGTTCTGGTTTTCTTCTTCCTCAGCTTAATATTGTGCAAACAGAGTTATATGTGCATGTCTCTTCTTTAGATCAATTTATTTCTGTCCAAAATCAAATCTCAACCTTTCTGCTAAGTTAAAATTCTCATAGACTTCCTTAGTGAGTTGACCTTATCAAAAGCATAGGGGGAGAAAATAAAATGTAAAAGCTTCTGGGACAAGCTAAGGCTGCAGAACTCACTCGCCAGTTACCATCATGGACAAAACAGACTTGAGTTGAGGAAATTAATTTAATTTATTGCTAGTTAATAACAGATCAGGATAGTGACAAATAAAACAAAATCTAAATGCACTTTCATTTCACCTCCCTCTTCCCATGTTAAGCCTTATTCCCAGCTCTTCTACCTCCTTCCCTGCCCCCAAACAATGTAGTGGGATGGGGAATGAGGGTTGGGGTCCGTTCATGAGTCTTTGTTTCTCCCGCTCTTTCCTTACAGTCATCCCCTGCTCCAACATGAGGTCCCTCCTGTGGGATACTGTCTTCCAAGAACTACTCCACTGTGTGTCCTTCCCACAGGACATTGTTACAAAAATTGCTCCAGCATTAAATGGAGTCCATTCTCTAAATGAACTGCAGTCATTCAGGAAAAGGCTGTTCCACCATGGTCCCTCACAGGCCTCCATTCCTGCCAGCAGCCTGCTCCAGTGCAGACTCCTCATGGTCCACTGCATTTGTGTGAAGTCCTTCTTGGCCCACACGCTGGGTATCTACTCCACTGCAGTCCTTCCTAGGATAACTGGGATAACCAGCTTCACCATGGTCTCCTCTGAGGGCTGCAGAGGAATCGCTGCTCCAGCACCTGGACGCCTCCTGCCTGATTTCTGCAGGGCTCACTCAGGTGAGTCTGAGTGTGCTGTGGGCCACCACTTAGATGGAAAGTAGCAGCAGTGCCTGAGAATTCCTCCCCACTGCAGGGATCTGTTCAGCCTGGAGAACAGAAGGCTCAACAGGACCTCAGTAATACCTGTAAATACCTGGTGTAAAGAAAAAAAGAGACAGACTGTGCTCAGAGATATCCAGTAACAGGACAAGAGAATATGGACACAAATTGAATTACAGGAAATTCCATCTAAACATGTATTGTCTGAAAGAAAAAAAAAAAAGGAGAAATCCAAGACAACCCTTAGAGATGGAAAACTCAGATTTCCAAAAAAACCTACAAATACATAGGCTCAAAGACACCTAACCAAAAGGTCACTACTGGTGAAACTAACAGTGCACTTTTCCTCTATTTTACCTTTTTCTGTCTGTATGTCTCCTGTGATGTATTTAGAAAGAAATTCTTTAAAGCAAAAGTGACCTCATGGCTTTGACTTCATGCAACACTAAGGACACCCATTTCCCAACAGTACATTTTCTGCAGAGCTTCATGCTTCAGAAGAACCATCGGTTTTTTTTAAATATAATACTGCTTTTTTATTGCAGTTTTGAACAAAACAGAAAGTCAGTGTATAAGACCAGAAGTTGATCAGAACTAATCATGTATTAAAACAAAAAGTAAGGAAGAGAAAAAAATATTATGCAGAGATTTTAATTAGAATTCAAGTTATTTACTAATGCTGGTATATATTTATATACTTATTTTTAAAAATATTTATAGATATACTAAGAATATATAATAAATATAAATACTGATCATCACTTTGAAAGAAGTACTAATATTTGAATCAAGAAAAATTAATAACAAGACAAATAAAAGACATACTTTACACTGAGGAGTGCCGTAGCTGATTGTGGAAGTTCCCATGTTATTTTCAAGTCATTTTGTGCACAAATTGGAAGAAACGGTAAAAGACTATTTTTCCAATCTATAAAGGTAATCATATGCTCATAGAGATATAATAAAATATAAAGGCCAGGACCTTGGGAAGGCTTTAGTCCAATATGCTGCTCAGAGCACAACCAAGTCTGAAGTAAAATAAGGATGCCTAAAGTTGTGTCCAGTTAGGTCTTGAAAACGAGTGAGGACTGAAACCATACATCCTGCCTGGGCAAAATTTCCCATTATTTGATTGTCCACAAGGGAAAAGACAATGTCTCTGAATTTCCCTTGTTTAATTCATGTGTATGTTCTGTGTCCTTCAGCCACCCACTGCTGTGAGGGGCCTGGTTTTGTGTCCTTGCTGACCTCCCCCCAGCTATGGGGGCTGCTCTTAGGTCCCCCACAGTGACCTTTTCTCCAGGCTGAAAAAGCCTTGGTGTCTCAGTCTCTTCTCAGAGGACCAGTACTCCAGCTCTGGACCATCTCAGCGCTTCTTCGGGTTCATTCCAGTGTAACAATGACCTAAACATCTGACAACCATAACAAAAAGACTATCAAGTTCTTTCTATCAGTCAAAATGAAATATGATATGAAAGAGAAAGCATTCTAAAATATATATATATATATATAAAGATAAAGCTCAGTTTTCCAACAGATGAAAAAGTTTGGGGACCAAGATGAATTATCCTTCTATAATCAAGATAAAGCTGTGCCACATATTGTAGAACATATGTTTTAGATACTAGAATTATGGTTCTAAATGAAAGTATGTTTTACTATACTGTTCATATTAATGGAATATCATTGTGATAAATGTAGTATCACACGTAGCAGGAGAAAGCAGGAGAAAGATAACTTTTTACACCAGTAATGTTTTTTGATGGGCCAGCTGAAATACACTGATTTTCCCCCAGGCTTCTGAAGATGAGACCGCAGTCTTTTCCTGC
>NW_005054407.1:206655-221667 GCF_000277835.1 Geospiza fortis | reverse complement strand
CAGTGGCTAAAAAATACCTGATCTTAGAAAAGTGGCACACAACTGTTCTGTGCTTCAGAACAGTTCTTCATTCTTAGCTCTGCATGTTCATTTTCTGTTTCTAACATCTCTTTGTAAGGAGTTAGCTATTTTTAGAGCAGCAGTCCCTGTGCTTTATATGTCCAGTTAAAATACCTGAAATATTATCACATAGAACTACCAGAAGACTGGGAAATGTCTTTGTTTCTAAAAGTCTAGTGTCAGACTTTCAGATTAAATTTACTCCTGTCTATCCAATATAAAGGAAGTCTAATCAGAATAACTTACCATACGCATAGATTTTGTGAAGAATTTAGTCTCAATGCAAGCTCAAGGCACCTGCCTCCATCCCTCTGCACATCCTCCATTTGTTTGTCTCCCTTAATAGCTCTTGCATTGGTTCAGAAAACTGCTATAGTTGGACAAAGGATATATATATATATTTATAAACTTGCAATTCACAACATAGTTTGGAAATTACAAGAAGCTTAAATTGGTATTTTTGGGGTGCAGCATCGCATAGAAGTCATAGAAGATAACTCATAGACAGCCCAATTTAGAATAGTGAAATTTAACCTCAATTTCATAAAAGAAATTAAAAAATAATGAATAAAAACCCATAAAACTGATGAAGTAATATTTACTGAAATTAACTACTTTCAATGCCATTTGATAAGATTTATGTTTCAGCTTTTCTTTCCTTTATTTTGGGGAGGCAGAAGACTGAATTTTAATATAGTATTTTGGAATGTTTCATACAATCTGGAATATATATTTCTATAGATTGAGAGCCATGCTTTCATTATTAGTGTCACATTTTTATTTGATTTCCTCTTCTATTAGTGCAAGAAACCCTGAACATCTTATTATCAGTTCCCTCCATGAAGTAAAGAAAAAATGTGGTTTATTGCTGTTCTGGAATTTTAGAACTAAAATTAGAAGAGACTTGTAAAAAATTAATTGTTACTTGGGGTTTTTTTAAGTTCTTTTCTATTGTTTCTATTCCTTCAGGCAGAGGACAGTTTATACAATGTATTTATTAAACTCTGATGTTACTTTTGCCACAAAAGAAACAAAACTTTAAACAAATATGAAAAAATTTATTTTGTAATATGGATTAGATCTGGTATTTATATCTCAAATTCATACATCAGTAAATTCAGTGGGTCATTTAAAAGAGAAAAACTTGCAGATTAGAAAAGTTCCAAAACATTTACAATATCCTTATGACAAGTTCCAGATAATATCTTAGAGGTCTGAAGTAAGGTTTAGTTGGAATGGAAACCACTAAACCTAATACTATGACCTAAATTCCCAGACTCAGATCCTGACAACTCCCACAAGTTTTACTAGTGTTACACTTTTCAAGCATTCCTAGAGTTGCTCAGAAGTGATGCTCTCTGAGTCTTGATGAAGATGAGTGTGTTGTCATTGATGAGTGTGTTGTGATTGAGTAATCCTAAATGGATTCTGCAATTTATTCATCCTGTCCAAGGAGTTCACTGTTGCAAAAATTTTCAAAGAATTCCTGCTATTTGCCTAGATGTTTGAACTCCACCAACATACAGTGTGGTTGGTTTCTTTCCTAAGCAGCTGGGCTTAGTCTCCTTCTCTATTAATGCCTAATGGGTGAAATATTTGTCAGGCAAATGATTGCTTTTCATTACTGAGGAGATTCAAATTTTCTGAGTTCAAATTTCCAAAAACACTTTAGTAACTACATCAAAGCTAAGCTTGAAATCAGAAGTGGACTACATAGTCTTCTGAAGTTGCTTCATTGTGTAGTGAAAAGTTTTTTTCTTTACTATGAAGTAGGGAAGTCAAGGGTTTGGAGTAATAAAACTAAGAGAAACACAGACACAGTTGCTACTAAAGTATGCAGGAAACACAATCTTTTGGGTTTACACAGTAAACCCACACCAGACTGGGGATGAGATTGCTGGATTTTTTCTTTCCTAATTCTCTATTTTACCCTCCCCCCCTCAAAAAAACCCACAAACAAACAGACAAACAAACAAAACAATAATAAAAACCTCAAACCAAACCAAACCAAACAACTAATCAAAGTCTGATATTTCTCAATCCCTGAAATTACATAAAAATGTCCTGTCTTGTTCCCTGTCTGAACTGGTAAATCTTTAACTATTTACAAGACAGCATGAAAACTCGCAGAGAGGAACAACAAATAACATTTCCTCTGCCTTGTAACCAGAATCACCTCTCAGTTAAGGTGTTTTCCTGAAAGACAGGAGAATTCAGTTTCTGCTACCCAATAGTTTCATGGGGAGTTCAGTTTGGGCCTCTTGTTTGCTGGGACGAGAGGAGAGGTGTGAACATTTTAAGCTATTGTACAAGACTAAGTAATTAGAAGTTTTTCCCCAGTATTTTAACACTGTTCTGCTAAGGCTGAAGGCAGAAGTCTCAGTTGTACCCTGATAGAAGAGATGAGGAGAAATTGCTGAGCAGGGTTCAGGAAAAGACTGAAGATGTCCAAAACCAGGGATAGAAACAGGCAGAAGTTACCAACGGTGCAGTGAGACACTGGCAGGTCACAGGTCAGGTGGAGGCATGCAAGACGTGGCTGATCTTCAAGGGGTGCATAGGGGCCTTTTGGAGAAAGGAATCTCACCAGGCCAGAGAAATCAGTAATATTGCTTCTAGAGAGACAGGAGGGAAGAATCCTCTGGATCTTTCAATCTGACAGATTCTCTTGTCTTTAACAAGTGTCCTTATTTGTGGTGGCAGCTCTATGATCACAGAGAAAAACAAACAACTTTCCCATGCATCGTTCTGGGAAAGGCTGTGAGAAACTCAGAGAAAAGAATCATAAACACTTCTTATCTTAGCTTGCTGCACCTGGTGTTTGTGAACATGTGGAATGTGTTATGGAAATATGTTTACCAGAAGGGTGGTTTCTTAATTAGCCAATGGGGACGGTGCTTTCATTAAAGGACCAATCAGGTCCACCTGTAGCGAACTAGAGTATAAAAAGGGATGGGTTTCCTAATAAAGTGGATTTGCCTTCTGTTTGCCTTTGAGAGTTGTGTCATTGCTGATTCAGCAGTGATGCTTATTCTCCTGTGGGATTTTTACTTTCCTAAGTGAGTGAGCAAAACCAAGTTCTTGTGCTGTTTTTCAAGCAGACATTTTGCAAGTGTCAAAAAAGCCACAAAACTTCGGTATCTTAAGTTAGTATCAAAAACATTCTGAAATGAACCTCCTTTCATACTAAAATATTACAGAACCTATATTTCTTTGTGAATTGTATAATCAACTGAGAATCCTAGTTTAGAGATCTTTAGGGAACCTGGGTTTAGAACTATTTGTTCATGCACTTTAGATGTTTTGAATTTAACCTTAATCTGACACAGCTTTTCCATATCGATTTCCCAGTGAGAGAAGCACACCTGTGTGCTTTGTGTTTTTAAGTTTTTCACAAAGACAACAATAAATAGGTAAACAGGTATTCTACTCTGTTAAATATTTATCAATACTTTGAGTATTTTTTGCTAGCTGGGCTTTTTAGTGCTTCTTATTTTCTTTTACTCAGTTTTGCTTACAGTTGCAATATTTTTTTCTGAATGGTTTTGTCTTCCTCTTTTTTATGTTTAGGACTTTTTTGTCAGCTTTTCTTTTTAGCTCTTTATGAAAGTAAATAGTAAATACTTAAGGAGATAGAACATCTGTTTCATACTAGATAATTCCATTTTAGTGCCTGACAGCCTCAGTAGTATGGCTTAGAAATGTTATATTTTCACATTCTTTGCTAGAATTGAACATAGTAGATCAAAGAGAAAGAATAACTGCAAATTAAATCTTCCTAATCTTCAGGTATTTCACCCCGGTGCAAAATAAGGACACTAGAAGCCAACTCTAACTCATTCCTTTGGAGAACTTGACACAGCAATTCTCTATTCTTTCTTCCTTCATGCTTTCATTAAGATATTCACCTCATGTAATGTTTCTTTGAAAGTCACCCTACTGTCCTGTATTCCTGAGCACATAGGGACATACTATGCAAGAGAAGGGTGAGAGAATTTTGCCTAGGCTTTTTTTTTAATAAAAGGCATGTATTTCACTAAATGCTTTCCATTAGAGAAAATATCAGAAACCATTTTCACTACATTTAAAATTTCCAGTGTATTTGACAGTTTTATGTATGGATTTGATAGAGAAAAAGCATATATTTTAGGAAAAAAATACATTAAGTTGATCGGCAAGGAGAAATTATAACTAAAAAACCAAAACAATAATGCAAAGGAGAATTATTGAAAACCAGATGACTCAAGAAGTAAATTATGGATAAATTGTGTTAAATTCTATACAGGACTGTTTCATGCTCTTAAGTTCTTTGTCATTATGTTACACTCAAAACTTGCAAATGTAAAATGTCAACAATGGCTATGAGGGGAAGTTAACCTAATGATTATATGTCACCTAATCAGTGGCCTTATATATAGTCCTGTCTTTTTGTTTTGGGTTTTTTTGGGTAGTCCATGGGGTTTTTTGTTTTGGTTTTTGGTTTTTTTTGTTTTTTTGTTTTGTGTTTTTGTTTTTGTTTTTGTTTGGTTTTGGTTTTTTTTTGTTTTTTTTTTTTTTAGTATTGTGGTTTATATAAAGAAAGATGGCTGCGGTTACATGAATTACGAAACAATGAGGTTTTCTTTCTGCTGATAACACAAAAATACAAAAATATTGATCAACACTGACCACTAAGAAACATTACTCTCCAACATGCCTTTGAAAAATTTGAAAAGAAACATGAAACAGATAACATGAAAGTGAATATGTATATGCATATGGATATGAATATGAAAGTGTTTTCACAAAAGTCACTAAAAGAAAGGGAATAATAAACAATTGTAGAGCGAAGGAATTCACTCAAGTGGTGGTCTTGATAATTGGCAAGGTGTGACAATGTCATGTAGTTAAAACACTTTGTAGTTTCCAGGCCTTTTCCTAAGGCTACTCTGTAACACACTTGTCTCTCTCTATAAATGCAATAGAGAGGACTGGAGGCTGCCGCACAACTCTCACAAATGAAACCTATCAGCTTCATTCCCTCAATTTTTTTCCCCTGCCTTAAATATTCCTTAATTACTTCATTTTCTTTTAAATATCTGTATCTTTCTCTTAGTCCCTGCATAATAGATGAGTTTTCTTTGTGGTCATAGAAACAATCTTCTCCTCCTCCTTCTTCAATGTCATTTTAGAAGGTTTGTTTAGTTACCCTAGGCTTTTATGAATTGAATCCAGATGTCTTTTCTCTTTGGAGCTGTTGAACATCCTGAACTAAATATGTCCCTTGTGTAATTATTGAGTGGAAGAAAATGTTTTACTTCTATGTTGATACCTTTCAGGGCTTTTTATATGCTCATTGCAAAGGCAGCTTTATTTAGGTACAAACATGCTTTTCCATAATAAAAAGCAAAACAGAAACAAACCAAACAAACAAAAATGACAAAACCAGAACCCTCGAAGCTGTAAAAATACCAAGCTAACTAGTTAAAATATTCCATGGCTTGGGGCATTTCAAGCTCAGAAGACCAAAATAGAAATAACAGGAAAAGAGGATTGTCAGTGCTGCCACACACACTGTCAATCAGCCAGAGCCTGGAAACAGCCACCTGGCTACACTCAGCTCTCCAGGAGATGGAGGACTGCCCTGCAAGAGTGAATGGGAGTGTGCACTGTTCCCTAATTACAGAGCAAATCTATTTGTTGCTTTTGGCTTCTGGCAGGATGTTGCTCAGTTTAACAGAATCTGTGTATCTCACCCCCTTCTACAAAACGCCTGCATTCTCCTGACTACACCTGCATTCTCCAGACTGGTGTTTTTGCTGCCTGGCCTTGGTTTTTGGCCGTGTGTCTCACCTGGTGTAAAGAACGGTATGGACCTAATTTAGGCTCTAGTATCCTCTTCCTAACCACAGCAGCAGACCTTGCACGTGCAAAGTCCCTAAAAATATCTAAATGCTTGGAAATCAGTTCACAATCTCAAGGCATTAGGTACCAAAACCTTGACGCACTTTTTGCTCTTTCCATTTTAAAATTTGTCTAACATTTTCTGTCAGTAGTTCTTAATGCTGAGAAAGAAATCCCTTTTAGTTGAAAATTCTTAATAAATATAATATGAAATATTAACCTCACTTCTATGATGTACTCTAACATATAAAACTTCTATTTTTGTGCAACATAACATCTTGATTTTTGTTTGCTTCCCTGTTACTCATCATGTTGTTTTAACTTTAGGAAAAAGCAAAACGAAGTCCACAAACAAACAAATTTTAAAAAATAGTCAGACCTATCAAAGGGCTTCTAATTGCAGATTATTTTCTGGTAAGAACAGAGGCCATAATCGCACAGATAATGCATTTAGTTTAGCTCTGATTTCAGCTAACAGAATCTGACAGCCTTTTGCAGAGTCTCTTGTTCTTAACTGTGCTACAGCACTGACTCTACTTTTATTATATTAGACATGATACTGATATATTTTAAATGGCCTAGTAATTACAGTAATGCCCACAGGCCACTGCTAATTTTAACTTCAGCTTTCATCTGACTTCGCTTGAGTGTATGTGTGCATGTGAAAAGGAAAACAGATGGAATCTTCAAAAGTTTGTCAATTTAAAACCACTAAAAAATAATAATTCATAAAAAATGCTTGGAATAACCAAATCTTGCCAAGCTACCAATAATCAAACACTATTTAATTATAATTGCTTTTCAATAGATGAATTAAAATTAATAATAATTCCTCAAATTTTTTTTCCAGGTTTCAACTGATAAATTATGAACAGGATAGAAGCAATGTATTAAAGTCAATTATCTGGACAGCTATATCTAATAGTGTACAAGCTATTTCTGCCTCTTGATAGCATATATGTTATAGGAAAATTTAAAAAATAAAATTGAATTTTTACTCTCAGATAATAAGCTTTAAGGTAATTTTTTTAAAGGAGAGAGACTAAAGAAAAAAATATATGAAGCACCTGGAACAAGTTACGCTGCCTATGGTAAATATCTGAATACAAAATTAACTTTTCCTTTCCTTCATATATCAAAGTATATAAAGGCTTTTCTATTTAATCTTTAAAACTTTAAAAAATAAAAACTTGAAAAGCAGTTATAGTGTACTAATTTTTTATACTCAGCTGGAATTTGCAAAACTGAATAATCATCACAATGTGTATTCATGCCTGTGGTGTTTGCTTTGTTTTCTGAATAATAACTTGAAAGCATTTTGTGCTCTTTCTCCTTTTCACTGTCATGTGAAGTACTTCACAACAAATCAAAAGAAATGTGAAGCAATAAGGGGAATGTACATACAATTTCTTTGTTTTCCCTGTCTTTTTAAACACAGGATGTGGTTTTAACTTTTTAGTCTGTGCTCCAATGTTATTTTTTTTTTAATTTAAAAAAAAAACAAGATTTCTTATCTGTTCGTGCTTTCCCACATATATTATCTAGGTATGGCTCTTTTTGCTGACTTACAATAACATTACAGACTCCCTCTGGCACTGTTGGTTCTCCCCTGTCTCCCTACTGGAGAAATGTGTTACATCTTTACAGATATGTAACGAGCATCTGGTAGATTTTTTTTCAATGAATTTACTCTATCCTAGAGCAATTAAAGTGTCTTTTATAGCAGCTCTACAAACCTCAATCATGAGACTGTTAGTGTGAAGAAATCTAGGAAGGGGAAAAAAAGCCAGAAAAAAAGGAGAAGGAAGAAGAACTAGTAATGTCTCATCCCTTTTGGAAGTATTTAGGCTTAGCTTTCTGAGGTAAAGGCTCAATACTAGCAATTTAGGGACTTTGTATCAGAAGGGAATTGCTCCATTTCCCTTAACAAAGAATAGTGAGTCACTACTGTAATTTTCTTCAGATAGTAACTTAACTGAAGCAGAAGAAAGGTAATATATGAGAAACATACATTATGGCCAGTGCTTGCCAGCTCACATAATCCATTTAAAATATTTTTACTGAAGTATGAATATAAAACCTTCAGTACTGGCAGACCTCTTAGAAATCTTCTCTGCTGTGTCGCTGAAGTAAAAAAAATATGTTTTTACAGAGATAATGCTGAAGGAAATCAAATGCTATGGGTCAACTGTGATTTGTGGAGATACAAACAGGCTACTGTAGTTATTTTGAACCTTAAAAAAAAAACCAAAAAACCCAAAGACTCCTTCCCTCTTTGTCAAAGGCTGAATTAAGTTGTAGTTTAATGACTTCTTACTCTGTACCCTTTCCCTTCAAGTTTAGTTCTTTCTGACACAGAAATGCTGCAAGTAGAGAAGGCTGCTGTCCATGCCATCCCTGGTCCTCTGCACCGAGCTGTGCTTCAGTACATGAATAATGTATGTGTGTGCCTGTTCACACGCACAGAACATCCTAAAGGTCATTCTAGGAGAAAATGTATTAAAAAATTACTACAACATGAAATGCCTTGCAATTAGGAATGTATTAGATGACTATTGACTAACACAAGCATACAGAAAGATTATTTTTAAGATGTTGATTGCCTTAGAACATGGTACTGAGTAAAGACCCTGAACCATTTAAATAACCATTAAGAAAGGATGGGTGGAAGAAGGAAGCAGTAAAACTATATAAATTTATGATCCTGCTGTTCAGATGCAATTTGAGGATCCGTATACCACATTGTCATCATTTTTTGCCTTCATAACAGCTCAAAGCCTTTTAGTTCATATGTTACACTACCTCTGTTGGCAAAAAAAATATTTCTAACTCACAGAAAGATGCTATTAACGATCCACATTAATTTCCACTTAAAAAGAAAAAAGTGCATAAACATCCAGATATATATCCAGGGAGAAAAAAATTTTTAGTCCCTTACATAAGTTAGTTTTTTTTATATCCCCAGTTTGTGAAGCCCAGTGCCTGATTGCAGATGTGTATTTAAAGCTAGGCCAGGCTGATCCTAAAAGAGAGTTAATATCTCTATATCATCCAAGAAAACAAAAGCAAAGTTTCTTATAGATTTGTATAAACAGAATTTCATAGGTATATTTTTGGTGCTGTTAAAAATTATAGTAATAGGCTAAATATTTTCTATTATTGAGTGGTTTTTGTATGTTTTTGGGTTTTTTTGGCTCTGGATGGGCTGATATGAAAGTTTTGGATCAAACAAAGGAGAGAAATAAATAAAATTGATGCAAGAATTATCTGTTTGTGCCATTTGACGCATTTTGCTTCAGTTTTTGTTGTGGTAAAAATCCAAGCTTTTAGGTTTTAAAAGTGTTTGAAAATTCTTTTGAATCAGAGAATGAGAATAATTTATTTCCTGAGAGACACCTGAAGTAATACATCTAAATAATAAGCAATAATATGCTTATTGCATCAATGTATGTTTTTAAGTACCTAGTGTTTATGTAACACATTTAAGATATTTTTAAGGCCATATTACTGTGTTTTGTTTATTATGATCTTTTATTTTCCAGCACTCTAATGTGATGTTCAATGTACCTCCATTCAAAAGTATGCTGAATGTATCTCTTGGCATTCTCCTTCTTTGTCTAGACAGTTAAACTAGATGAAGGCAGTTGGACTAGGTTTAAGCAGTTGGACCAGATGGTCACTGTAGGTTCCTTCTAAATCAACTGTTCTACTCTGTTCTATTTTTCCAAGCTTATCACTTTGATAAAATTATTCCTGTATTAGCATCTTTCCATTATACCTACAATAAGACACTCATCCAGATGACTGTCACAGCCTATTTTGGCCTTAATTGTTATCTCTTAAAGGTTAACAATGCGTGAAAAGCCCAATTCTCATCTCTCTTCATCATAACCTACGTAGGTTGCATTTCAAAGACCACCTTAGGGCTTTCTGTCATGATTTACCTCATGCATGGAATAAAATCTTGTACAGTAGCATAGACAGCTCATTGGTCTTTCTAAAATGTGATTTAACCAGGCTACCTGGGATATAGAAATGGTAATGACTATGAAATTAGCATTCTCTTAGCTACATTCTCTTAGGTTCTTAAAGTGCACATTTTCCCTTCCGGAAATTTAGTCCTCTTTTCACTCCTGATTTTGATTCCTTGATAATTGTGCATTTATTAGACAAACATACTTTCTCTATCTGCCTGTCTTTGACTGCAACATCCAGCTGCTTCTAAGAAAACCCAGGCTGAAGTAAGTTTGAGGATGTGGGGATGACTCCAAAAAAGACAATGCAGATAAGATTTCACTAGCCCTGGCTCTTTCTTCTCTACGTGTGCTTCAGGGGGATTTATGCCTCACAGACCTACCTCCTCCCATAGTACCCAGAACAAGAAATGTATTATTTCACTTTTCCTCTATAAAAACATTACTCTATCATTATTTCCCTATGATTATAACACACAGGGTTTCAGGGGAGCACAGCAATTCTCTCAGAGAATGATAAACTCTACCTGGATATAAATGCTTTGCAAGCTGGCTGTAACTGCTCTACTGCATCTGTTAGCCTAAATGCCAGGGAGGGATAGGCTTTGTGATGTATTCAATGATGATGTAATCTGTCTTCACTCTTGTTTTGCTGTCTAGTGTGTGTATGTACCTGTCTGAATATTCACTAAGAAACCGAAGTCCTGTGTGTCTGCAATGGAAGAGCAGTAGGGACACAAACACACACATACAGACTCTTCCTCTAGAAGAAGGGTAAAGAATTGAGGTTGTTATGTTTCCTAAAAATAAGAGAATACCCTAGACTGTTTTTCATCTGTGAATTCACAGTTTAAACTCCTCATAGCTAGAATTTCTAAGATAATTTCTACTGCTCTTCCGTCTGATCGCACAAACTGAATTTAATAAAAGAAGTCCCAGCTTTCTCAAGCCTGGGTTGTCATAATCTTGATTCCTCTCTAGAATTATGTGTTGGATTTTGCTGATTGAATATTTATTTTTAAAAAATGTTTTATTTTAATATTGAAATGAATGCATAAAATTCTGATAAATTTTCAGTGGTATTTGGAGCTCTCTGTAGCCTTTCAGAACACTCTGTCCCCTTTTATGAAAATCTTTTCTAAAGTGGCTTGAAAAATAATTTTTTCCCTCCGCATAGCCATTTGGATGGCTATTTAACTACATGCAGAAAAAATGACTGTGATAATACACAAAAAAAAGGTGTATGTATCAAGAACTGAAGGCAATCGTTTGTACCATTAAAAAAAATTCTTGCTTTCTTTGAGAATTTTAAATGCAAGCTTTGAAATAACATCTTCTTTTCTTTGTGTCTTTCATGGAAGAATCATAGAATGGTTTGGGTTGGAAGGAGCTTTTATAATTGCTGAGTTATACCCAAAGTGCCATGGGCAGGGAACATTTCACTGTAACAGGCTACTCAAAGCTCTGCAGACTTGAATACCTCCAGGGATGGGTCATCTCCAACTTCTCTGGGCAACTTGTTCCAGTATCTTGCCACCTTCACAATGAAAAACTTCAGGAATCTCAGAGCTGGGAAATTAATTAGTTACAGGGAAAAAGATGTGGCAGGCTGTATTGTACACACACGTGATTAAACTTACACAGGGCTAGGTCTGACATTTCAGTACAACACAAAATCTGTAAAGGTCTAGTAAAAGGAGATATACACTGAGCAGTGCTCATGAAGTAGATACAATTAAGTTTTTTCAAGTGTTTAGCGCTCATGTATGATGCATATGCATAGGAATGTCTTGTGAGATGGCAGGTGTACCCTTGGAGATGTGTGGTTTTTGTGCCAGTGCACAGGTTGCCATCTAGGCCTCTAAGAAAAGAGTCTGGATGCAGCTATTCTATGCAAGTAATAATTTTCATCCTGACTAGTTCAAAATATACTGCTCTTAACTATTTTTCAAGACATATGATTCTTTTTATTATTAATATTTTTTTTTCTCCACACTAATTCTCATTGTTTAACCTTGTTCCACCTTGAAATATATATCCCAAGCTTCATGACATCTGTGTCTAATTAAAAGTCATTATGTTGCCTAAGTGTTAATGCTATTGAACAGATTTACTAATGTAACACTTTAATTCCTCAGTGATCCATCACATTCATTAATATTAAGACCAAAATGTTTTGAAGAACACAAGTATATTGCACTTTTAATCATTGCCTCAGCTGAGATGAAACTACATTAATGGAAAGTATATCTGTGCTAGTATTAACATTAGGAGACATCACCCTTACAGTAGTATTTATATTTAATATCAATAATCAATAAGAATTGTTTCATTTCCCGATGTCTCTACACTTTCCTGTGGCAGAGCCCCTTTTTTTCTTGAAATGATTCTGTTCAAAATGCCTGCAAATCATTGACAGAATATTTGGCCTCTAGAGTAATAATTGGTCAGAAGCAAACAGAGTGGTGAATTGAGGCACTTTTGAGAATCATTATAGTCTTTAACTTAATTGAAAACAGCTTTGTCTGCTTGAGGATCTGTTAATTAGGGTGTCTGTACCTTATGGGCACACAAGGCTCTATTTTGCCTATGCTACACAGCTGTAAGGTAGGAATACATGGAATTTTCCCATCTTTTACTTTTTTTTAAAGACAGGTACATGAAAAATTTTAAACAGTGTGATCGTTAGATTACAAAGAAGGTTTTTTCCAGTGGGAATTTTAACTGTGCCATAAGCGAAGGACTTGGGTATCATTTTTATAATATTCTTTGACTTAGAAATCACTTTAAAAAGAATGTTCCATATGTCATGATTCTGTAATTTTGTTTGGTTTCTAATTTTTTTTATTGCTTCTCCTCTCCTCCCACCCCCCTCTTATCCTCCCCCCACCCCTTTCCTCCCTCAGTGTCTTGGTGAAACAGTTTATTGTGAAATTTCAAACTTCTGTATCAGATACACTGGCTGGATCCATCCCAAACAGAAGATCATTAGCAAGGCTGCAAATGCTACTGTGAACAAGTAACCACTTTAACAAGCCAGACTTAAGAATTTCAGCATTTGAAACCTTCAAAGCCTTTTCTCTGTTTTTATTTTTGTCATGCTACAGCCACAGCTCTTGATCTGGAGTCAAAAGCAAGTGTGATATAATTTCCCTGGCCTCAAGCATAAAGATTGCTAACAGCATTGTGTCTCTATCATGGAATGCAGTATCTGTGTGTGTCTGTGTATGAAAGTAAGTTGACCCAAAAAATAAAAGAGATCAAGCAAGAAAACTGTTACTGTAGATATATTTTTCCTATGGCTAAAAGAGTTTCTGTCAAACGAGAGCATCTTGAGCTTTTAATTAAATATTAATATAAAGGAGAAGAAAAACATCCCATTTAGTTGCTTTCCTAAAGCACTTAAGACACAGCATGAATTTGTATGCACAAATTAAATTATTTTCAGCAAATAGGACTCTGTAATAGGAATATTTTTTTTAAATGTTCATCTTAAATGTGAGCAAATGGTAACAGATGTAGTGGCAATTCTACATCTCATTAGTTTGCATACTGCCTTGAAGGTTACAGACAAACTTAATTTCAGGCGTCCGGTACCCTTATCCTCCTCAACATACACATTCAATTAAATTCCCTTCCTTTCCAAGAGCAGCTTTCACAGAGAAATGGATTCAACATGTTATCCTCTGGGTGCCTGAATCAGAGCCGTTAAAATGCTGAAATGTGTACGACATGCTCTGGTGTTGCCTTATGTAAGTCCTCATCAGCATCTTTCCAGCACAGAGATTATCTGCTAAGTACATATGAACTGATCAAACTCTCAGTTTATAAGATGAAAACATTTAAACTTTAATTTTCCAATTAGCTTTGGCACAGAATAGGCAAATAGTAAGCACAAATAGGTTAAATATTTAGATATTATTTTACATATTTAAATTTAAAAAAAAATACAAAAAGACAACAAAAATAAATTTTCAATAGCGTGTGACTTTCTTTAGTTAAATAAATTGAAAAATGTTGTTGCAATTATTTCAAACAACCAGCTAAAAACACAACCTCAAGCCAAATGTGAAGTTATAGAAATATGCACAGACTGATTTCTATGTTGCACAAATTTAGAACTGACTGTGACAAGCTTCCAGCTGAGCCTTGCTGGCCACACAACAGTCTCAATGCTGCAAATCATTATCTCTCACAGAAATCAACAGGACTCCTCATGTGAGAGCATGCTCTCATTTGCATCAAATATTTGTAGAAGGCAGTTCCTCAATCAGATGTTACATGTGATAAAAACATGTTGGCCCCATCCAGAAAATGCATTTGTATACTTTGGGGCCTCTGCAGATTTGTTTTATTCTCTGCAGTGTTTGACACGCAGCTAAGTGACCTAGAAATACTGACCTCACACTTGAAGCCTTTCAAACTTTCAGTGAACCTCTGATTAAAGACAAAAGAAAAGAAAAAAAAAAGAAATGAGGAAGAAGGGGTATTCAGTAGCACAGCGTCCAGGAGACCTACGTTTCAGTTCTCACTTTCTCTTACCCCCTGCACTGGGAAAGCTGTGTAGGCAGCTGTTCAGTGCTGCTGCCATTTGGCTGCCATTCAGCAACGACCTCCACACAAATAGTGGGTGGTGCTGATGAGAACAAAATTCCCTCTCAGGCCTTGACAGTGATAAAGATGGAAGGAAGTTCCCTGGTAGTCTGAGACGCTAGAAACCCTCTCTCAGAATCCAAATATTATATTTATGTCAGTATTGCTAACATTTCCTGATTTTTCAAGAGTCTTGGTTTATGCATTGCTTTCAAATCCCTATCTTGTAATGAGGTGATTATGTTACAGCTTTAACTTTCAGCTACAAAGGTCTCCTTTCTGACTACAAAGAAATGGTAAAAATAGGTTAAAATCTGTGAAGATGTAACAAGTTTAATATTTCTTTTTACCTAATTTGTGTCAAAATAACTACAGAAAAAAACCAAATGTCCCCACTTGCTATTCAGAGCCACTCCTTGCTCTTAAAATACATATTTAAACATAATTTCTAATCTATTAAAGTATTTGAGAAACATGTCATTCTCCTTTTGTTGTTTTATGT
>NW_005054407.1:204675-206635 GCF_000277835.1 Geospiza fortis | reverse complement strand
ATTCCTGCTTTTTCTGTATTTCTTCACTTCAGGACCAGAACCTTCTCTTAAATGTAGAGAAATCTCCAAGTATTTTTATACCTACCTTCTCTTAAAGGTAGAGAAATTTCCAAGTATTTTTATGCCTTGTATCATTTTATGCTATTTTATGTAAATGAGAGGCTTTTTATCAACATTTCTCAGGAAAGGGGCTCATCACCCGTCAGGAACATGAATCTCAAATTAGGTTCCAATAATATAGTGTGAGTTTAAATATTTCAAAATATTTAAACATGTTTTGATATCATACTGGTTGCCAAGGGACATTACATTTAAGGAGACTTTCCCTGATTTTGCTTTAACAGTCCAATAATATTTTACACCTCTCCTGATGTGCAGTACTGTGACAATACTTTTGCAAAATTTATGAACGTGACCTGTTTTATTTGATCATGTAGAACTACTCAGAAGAGCTTTCTTTTTTATGGCAATTGCATTATCTGTAAATGATTGGATGAATGGTAGAATTTTGGCTGAAAAAAATTCCCTAAAAATTTAATATGGGAAATTTATAATGAAAAGTCTTTGTAATAAATCAAAGCATATGGTGGGGCTTTTGGTGTGGTTTGCATTTTTTTTTTTTTTTTTGTTTTGGGGTGTGTTTTAATTAGGAAACAAAAGACCTTTCTGTTCCTTAGAAAATAGGTACCTTTCATTGTGCTGTAAAGATCAGAGAGACAGTCAGAAAACAAAAATTCTAAAAACTAGTTTTTCCAAAGCTGCAGTCTCTTGTGAAAAATAATGAGAATAGCTTTGTCTAAAAACATTTGGAAAAAAAAGTGCCGTAAATAGAGGGCTGCTCACTGATATTTACTTATGATTAAGGGTTGATGAGAAGTCTGATGAGAAGGGATGATGATGCAAGTCTGAATAAAAAGGTTGTGCGCCTCAACTCTAATAGTTCTAACAATATAATGTCCACAGACTGAGGAGTTATAGTCAAATAAAGGAAAACCTTTGGGATTTTCTCAAATTTTTTAACCTACTTTTGAACAGCATTTCTATTCTAAGCAGAACTATGTGAGAAAAGATCATGTTCAGAGATCATGATCAAAGATATGTGTAGAATCATTCTGGCAAGGATTATGTTATTGCATACACTACTGAAATAATTGTCAAATTTCTACAGGAAGTGTTAAAAGGGAGTAAGAGAATAATATTTCTAATCTAAATATATTTCTATTTTTTAACATGACAAAGACATGGATCTCTCAACAGAGAGGAAGACAGACACAGAGACTTTAAGTCAATGAACTGATGAATTTGCTGTGCCCTTCTGTAAAAGTAGCTATAACAGATACTTCCTCAGTCTGTGTTCTATAAAACCTGACACAAAGATTAATGAAAAAATATATACAGCATAATATTTGAATATTCTTTTATTATAAAGCTTCTGTGCTATAAATAATCTCTTTTCCAACCTGAAACAAAAGCAAAGTATATGTAAAATTCTTACTTCCAAATTATATATTTTTCATCTTGACAAGATGTGGTGCAATTGTCCTCTACTACAGGACAAATAGACTACATTCTTTTTCCTACCAAGTGTTTTCTAAGGATTTGGTAGTTTAATAAATGTAAATAAAAATATTTACTGCACTGTTTAGAATTCCTGAGCTGACACATAACTCTAAAAATTTCATCTTCCAGAATCCTTACTAAAATGTGAGAAAAAAACCCTAAAACAACTTCCAAACCAGCCAACCAAAAAACCCCTAACAAAGAACAAAGATAAATATAGTTTGCCTAAATATAGTATAGTGTGCACTATAAAAATGTAACATAAATATATTTTCTTTTAAAATATTAATTCATATATTTGTTGAATTTATGACAAATACATGTCCTTGTATTCCAAAGACATAAGCAGCCACATGCTGTTATATGCAATCATCCCATTTGAAAATCCCTGTAATTCCTG
>NW_005054407.1:142411-204664 GCF_000277835.1 Geospiza fortis | reverse complement strand
TTGCATCCTGGGGTTTTTCTTTCCTTAATCATTCAGGCATTCAGAAGCAGTCCATGGCTTCCTGCCAGCACAGATGGAGCATCTTTTTTCATCCAATAGAAATTAAGGCTCAAGGAATAGTGCTGCATGCTTAAGTCTCATTCTGGTTGAAAGCCATTGAGCCGTAGTAAACCTTGAGGTTAAGCTGGAGAGAGCTCCAGGCTGCTCCAGTCTAGGCATAATCAATAACATAGGCAAAAAGGGCAGGTTTTGGGTGTTATTTTGCAAGGTATTTGCAGACAGGGATGGTTCTAGACAAGTCTCCTGAGAAACAGGTAACAGAAGTATTTTGAACTGAGACCTTAATCCCTTCTGTTTGCAGCAGTGCCAGGTGACAAAGTTACAGTCTCATGCATGGCTGTCACCCATGTGAAGAAAGCATCAGATGAGCCTAAAGAGATATGAAGGATATCACTCAGAGCTTCCTGCGTGGTTGCAAGATAAGCTCAACACTGAGCTATAGCCCCTGATCATATTTCCATGATCTAAGTAAAAGATCTGTCTCTTATACAGTAACTGAGAGAAAAATGTGTGAAATTATATTATACTAATTTTAATGAGATCTCTTCCAGTTATTTTCACCACTGAGCTATAGCCCCTGATCATATTTTCATGATCTAAGTAAAAGCTCTGTCTCTTATACCATAACTGAGAGAAAAATGTGTGAAATTCTTATTATACTAATTTTAATAAGATCTCTTCCATTTATTTTCATGGGACCATAATTTCACTCATCATGTGGCAAGGTTAAAAGAAGAAACTATGTTTAGTGTTAATGAGACCTAGTCCATATTTATTTTCATGTGCCAAGTTAGAAAACCGCAAGGAGTGATTACAAAAGAAAAAATAAAGCTTAGAGAAGTAAACATTAGTGTAACAAAAATAACTTTTCATGCACTGTGTTTTCAAAGAATTAAATTGCAAAAATACTTAAATACTAGGCAAAAATATTTTGAAATCAGGGTGTAAAGGTAATAAGCCTCTCTTCTTGGTAATTATCCTTAGAACACACAAGTGAAGCACTCAAAGTTCTTGTAAAATTCTCAATATATATCCTTATCTCATGTATATTTTACTGTATAGAAATAAATCAAAGTAGAAAATGTACTTTTCCCCTTTTTTATTTTCATTTAAGAAACATTTTTGGAGACTTTATGAAAATGAAGTTCTTATGTGCACAAGTATTTGATACTATTCCTCTTGTAGATATTTAAAATGAGGAAGTGAAATGACTTCGTGGACATTTCTTTGAGTACATGAATCAGCGTACAGCTGAAAGAAATATTCTGAAGTTTTGATAAGATATTTTTTCTGAAAATTAAGGAAACCATGTAGGTAGTTTATGTTCTCGAAAGCTCAAAGAGGTAATCAATACTTTATTCATTTTAAAAATTACAGAATAAGCTCAAAAGGATGAATAACTTTAATTCCACCAATCAGCTTTGCACTAGCTGGGTTAAATTAAAACACATAGGTATAATTGATGGTACTTTTGCACAGAAATCTGCTGGTTAGGGTATTGCACAGGAAATGTTGAAAATTGCCAACAGGAGTCACTAGGACCATTGGACAGGGAAGGATCTGATTCATCTGTGCCCTTCTGTAGCTGGCTGGAGGGCCATGATCCTTCTCTTCAGTTAATTTTTTTAACAATTGCTTAATGAAAACAAATTTAAATGAGGTAGCAGGCCTTGCAGTCCTTTGCTTCTGGCTGAGTGATTTCATCACTGGGCAATGATTAGGCTTTCAATAGCTTCACAACAATCTAATAAAGGAGCAACATCCTGTTGTCTTACATTGCTGGCATGAAGCTGAGTGGAATGGAGGAAAAACCACTTGCTTAATATCATAGAAGTCATCAGTGGTAAAACAAAGTGCTTGAATCAAGCTCTCTTAGTTCCTGTCACATTAACAGCATATTATACATATTATAACAGCATATTAACATATTATCCTTTGAATTCTTAGGGTATCTGAAAATACTGTGTCTGGAGACAAAGCTGGTAACAGGATTCAAAAACTAATTATAGCCTTTTAAAAATAAAAATGCAGCTGTTGTCCACAGTGCCACTTTTTCCAGTTGATAAGAAGACCCTAGAATAGGTCATTTTGTAAAATGTGAGTTGAATTTAAAACCTGTTTTTTTCCAAAAATCAAGAGAAAGTTTATCCAATTATCATTGATGATTCTGGAAGACATTATAAGAATATCAAATTTGATCCTGCTAGGAATTAAAAGAGGATGCTCTCTGGGTAATGTTTATTAATATGCTGTTATTCTGTTAGGGTAGTTAAATAGAAAGAAGAAATGACAGCACTGCTTGTACTTTCAAAATATGAGAAACACTAAAACCAGCAACATAGCGCAAAAAAGGAGAGTGAAAACACGATGAAGAGAAGTCAAGTCTAAGGTGTGTTTTTTAGCACCTAAACAAAGCCTTTATTTAAGCAAAAAGATGCTAAAGTTGACACTGTCCCTCTAAGCAAGAAGTGTCCTCCATCTAAAACACTTAATTTCACCCATCAAAACACAGTATTTCAAAATATCTGTGTGGAGGAATTATTTGTCATTTTTTTTCCAGACTGTCATCCTGATGAAAGAGTTTTGTTGTTTTTCAAGCAATACTCAGACAGCATTACTCAAGTTGTTCAAGATGCAAGTGGTGTTTGAAGCTTTAAAGACAGTGAAAAACATCTATTTAAAAATGGTTAGTGTTATCTATCTATCTCAATACATTAGTCTTCTTCTGACAGTGTGCTTTCAGAAGTGGGAGAAAAAGCAGGCAAATATACTGTCTGAAAATAAAGTTCAGTTCCTAAAGTTCTTTATTACTGACTTTTTCAAATCTCCTCTGAAGCCCTGATTAAACCTATACAGAATTTTGCCTGTATGTTAATCACAGAATAAAATGAAAACAAATAAATAAATAAGTACATGAGGGAAAAAAGTAAAAGACTACATGATTCACAATATCCTCTCTAGTACAAACAGAAGAATTACGCTGCAGGGGCTTTGCCCTATGTGCTATAGTTTTCAGAATGTTTTCTAGACCAAACCCTAATTAAACACTCTGTTATGAAAAAGAAATTAAACCATATTTTTTGAGAATATCAGATGGATATCAGAGAGAATAACTAAGCCTGATATTTTGACACTGAAAGAAACAAAGAAAACAACCCCTAACCTCCCCCTCCCAAAAAAAGCCAAACAACCCAAACCAGACCCAAATTAAAAATCTAAGTTCTATTTTCTCTGCATTTGAATAAATCTAAAAATTACTAAAATACATTAGATATTAGCTCGTCTAATAATTGAATGGAAGCTCTGTATACCATTTATCCTCTCTTGGGGCTCAATCCAGCTTATTCATGTATGTGATCTTAACCAGTGCCATTTTTTACCTGAATGAAAAAGGAAAACTGTCATATGGTTGCATAATGAAATTAGGTCAGTAATTCCTTAAAGTACATTTTAAACAGTTTTTACAGAGAGAGGGAATGCAAAAGAGAGATTGTTTTTGACACTGCTTCAGCAGATTCTTCAAGTTTCTTTTTATTCCAATGTAATGCACTGCTATTTTAATTGTAAATGTCACTATAGTGGAGGTGGTGTGTTAAATGAGAAAATAAAATTAAACATGCATTCACAAATAAGCAGTTAGAATTTCATGCTGTAGCTACAAAGATGATATGGACAAGACTAATGTAAATCTTGAAGATAGGAAATTTTATTTGACTTGGGTTGGAGGTAAAACCTTCTTCCCCCAATTTCTGTATTTCTATTTAACATTATTTTACTTTATTACTTGCTGGCAAAACTACTTTTTTTTTTTTTTTTTTTTTTTTTTTTTTTTTTTTAATTCTAATGATACACTTGGGAAAAAAGGAAGTAGTCATGGGTTGTTTTTTTCTTCAAATATTCTTCAGGTCTGAAAAAGAAGAACCAAACTTGATACTATAGCAGCACTGGGAACAGTTGCCATGAATTGGGGTTCGTTATGTTAACTGATCAGTGTGACAGAAAAGGGTAGTTAGCATTTGGAGTCGACTGACAGGTTAGCCAGGAGAGAAGTAAAAGATAAAGCAAGTAGGTAAAAGATGTAATTTCACGACTCTGTTTTTTTTTCAGGAAAGACAATTTATGAGTTCCCCGTGTAGTCCCTGTTTGTGCCCTTCAACAAATGTAGTTGAATGAAATTGTAGGGTTCAAAATGGTGTCATATTCCCACAGGTAATTTCAGTGAGCCAGTTTACAGCTGCTGCTCAAGCTGTTGTGCAGGTGAACTATGATCAAAGGGGGAAAATGGCAGAGCTACTGCAAAGTGGCTTTGAAGGAAAAGCCATTGTTTTGTGAAACTATACACTAAGATGAAGAGAAAAAGAGAGGGAGATGTAACCAATTCTTGTGGAATAATGAGGGTTAGCAGAAGGTGAGGGTGAAAAATTTGCAATGAACCATGAAACAGTTTGAAGTCCACTAACCAAGGAAGTCAGGCACGATTTTAATTTTTTCCCCCATTGAAGCTACCGCAGTATTCCCCTCCCTCCTAGGAGATGGTGCCACCAAGACCAAAATTGCCAAATGATGGGTCTTGGTTTTGGACACATATCTCAAAAAGGAAAAAAACTAAAATGAATGCCTGTGTTTCCTGACAAGACTTAAAAACCCCAAACCAAACCAAAAAGCAGTGACATAAAATATTATTTCTCCATCTCTGTTGCTATATAATATTTTGGAAAGAGGGAAGGGGAATTTGACAGAACAGCCTTTATATACTCTACCCTTCATTGAAACTGGCTGACTGCTTCCTTCTAGTTCCATAGAAGTTGTAATACTGACATTTGTTAGAATTCCCTTCTTTTGCTTAAATTTCCTAATTTCCCCAAGTTGCAACAAATAGACATTTTGTCATTGCGCAAAGATTGATAATTAAGTTAAAATTTTGGCACAGTATGGTTATGGGTATAGTTGATGGGTTGGTGCATTAACATTCTGGCTTTCAGATAATTGTTACAACACGCTCAGTGACATACGCAGCGTAGTGCAGCCACTTAACAAAAGGTTTTTCTAACATATTGCTCTCTATCTTTATCTGCCCTGCATCTTTCTTTAATAATTTTATTGTACTTTAAAACATTAAGTGAAATTATTTTTGATTTCGAAATTATTTTAGATCAGAGAATAAGCACCTTATCTCCATATATTTCCTCCATTTCCTTTTATTAATATGCAAAATTAAAAGGAAAGAAAGTAAAAAGAAGAAAGAATTGAAATATTTTAACTTTTTTTCTGAATTAGTACTACCGTAAATATAAGAAATGACATCTGCAAATTTGAAAATTTGAAAATTTGTTTCAAACTTTTTCAATTTATTCAAATCTTGTAGAGAAGTATTGCAATACAGTCTTCAGTACCAACCTTTTTGCGCTTTTTTTGACAGGACTTTATCTAGGATTATATAAGAAGAATAAAGGGATAGACATAGACTGTAATTGAAAAATGGCATAATTCATAATTATTGCTTGCTTTTAATTTAGAGTTCTTTTCTCTCCAGTATCTATGTCTCTCAGTAACTGGATTGATTTATCTGAGGAGGAAGAGAAAAAGTGGTGCAAGTTGCAGTTCACCTTGTTAATAAATACTCATCTCAACCAGTGCAAGTAATAAAAACATTAACTGTAAAACCACATGTATGTGTGCCTTTAACAGAAACATGCTTTTCATTAGGGAGAATGATTCTTCTGTTAACTTGATTATGTCTCTTAATGTTAGTATTATCTATAAACCAAGATGTCCTGGTTATATCAGTGTGTTTTCAAAGTGACAGCTTGCGGCAGTATCAAACTGCCAAAAAGACCGCAGCAATCATCACCATTGTAGCCTAGAAGCATGTGAAGAACTGTTAAAACACTTGAATATAAGATAAATTCTCATTCCATTGTCCCAAATCATTCCAAAGCACTATTTAATATAAAAGTATCCTTAGGGATTCAGCTCAGTTTCGTGTATAAATGAGGCATCAGTCCATATTCTAGGTGCTAAAAGATACATAGTTTTAATATTTCCCTATGAGAAATGTTTGATGTTGTCACATATTCCTTACTGAAGAATTTAGAAAGAAATTAAATTATTCATTAGTCAGGCTAATAGCTTGGACTTGTTGCTGCCATTAAATTATACAAATGGTTGCTTTGTTTCATTATTATACCTGTATTCTTTGATGAACTGACCTTTTTCAGTCTGAAAACTAAACAGCCTGCATGCATTGAAAAGACCATATGCAATGAATAAATATTTATTCATGGAGAATGTAATGTTTAAATTAGAATGAAAAGGTCTCTTAGAACTAAACATTATTCAATTATAAAAGGCAAAAATAAATATCCAAATTAGTCTCAGACTTTCCATGTCAAACTGGAAGATTTCAACTTGAAACAGAGCAATAAGTCAGAGAAAACCAAAATGTTTTGTTTCTTGTTTGTTCTTTCATGACTGGATTTTCTTTATGTTTTCCTTAGTTTACATCAGAGTCAGCAGGTTTGTGTTATTAATGTTAGAGTGACTGTTTGTTTCCCATACCAAAAACATTCTGTTAAACAATTTCCCAAGTGGAGCACTGGTGCCTGGAAATGAAGATCCTTATCTGTCTCACTACCATGCAGTTAGTCTGAAAATAAGGGTACAAGCTGGAGACCAGTTGTGCTGCCATGTGTTAAGTCATGTACTGTAAGGCTGTAATTGCCAGTGAAGGAATTTTAAGTCAGCCTCAATTATAAAAGAAGTATGTTAAACTAAAATGCATCACACAGCAGACTGAGCATGAACAATAAGATGTCAAAGCACAATGTAATCTTAGCTGCACACTGGTATCTCCATAACTTCTGTCTTGGTGGGAAAGTAAGTAGTGTCTGTCAATATTAGCTATTTAAGCGTGACTGTGGTTGAGTGATTTTATAACTAAATCAAAACAGTAGGGTAACATTTTTGGACATCAGGACCATCTGTCTTTTCAGGTTTTTTGTGTTAGATTTGCCCAGATTTGAAGTCCAAAAGGTACTCTACTTCTTCTGACCTAAACTGGCACAGAGCAGTAAAGGCTAAAGAAATATTTCAAATTCTTATAAATTAATATTGGAAAAAAAAGATATCTGGAAGATTTAAACAAAGATTTGCTTCCTGATCATGTAGGATTTCTTAATTTTACTTTACCAGTTGAACAGTCATTTTCTTAGCCGAGACCATACGTTCCTTCACCACTGAGATCGGCTGTTGGTACTTTATGGCATTGTTCCCAGACGCTGGAGGAGTCTAGCTTATTCAAACATGACACTTTAATTTGAAAGATGTATGAAATATTTTATATATTTCCCTCTGAACAAAATCATATGGCCAGCATTTTTTTAATAAACATTCACAAAGAGCATTCTCTTCTATTTATTTCATCTGGAATCCTATGAGTTTTCTTCATAGTCGACAAACAGTCTAAAATCTAAGCTCAAACTCTGATTTCTGTTTGTTTATTACTGTTTTAGCAATGCTATATGCCTACCAGCTCTGCAATTGAGAAAATTGTCTTCCCATGGTAGTTTCTAAAACAACAGACTTCCTCCAGAAGAGGAAAATTGCAGCCACAAAAGTAAAGAGGACGAAATGAAGACACATAAGTCCTTTTTATCTCCTGTTGTAGCTCATAGATTTAAAACCCACAGCACTATTTTATGGACAAAATCGAACACTCCTTGCAATGCTACACCTCCTCCCTCCTTTCATTCCACACAAGGCATGACAGCATGCATATATTGTGGAAACTCAAAGTCCTGGTTAGCTGGGGATATTTTCTCTAGGATTTTGTTTTAGTTTTGTTTGGTTAGTTGGTTGCTTGTTTTTCAGGGTGTGTTATGTACGGCTGTTTCTAAGGTACATTTTCCATCACCTAGCAGTCATTCTTTTTCCTGGTCTCCATATCTAACAACATCAAAAAGCTGATCAGGGAGCAAAAAAGAATTGTTTACTTCTTCATGAGCTAAAGCTACACTTTGCTGTATTTCCCTGTGAAAGAAAATACTTTCACACAAAACTTGGTAATTTGTTACAAAGTATTTTATACATACATAGCACTTGTTATGTATGTCATACATTCTTGTCATGTTTGGAGACATTCTAGCTTTCAACAGCCTTTTGATGTAGGTATAATACATTTGGATGCCAGGCACACACTTGCTGGAGGTCCAGCTTGGCTCTCTTCAGTTGCAGGCCTTCAGTCTCCGTTAGTTTCATCACAAGGCAGAAATCCTGCCAGATGCATTAACAGTGATTTTTAGTTTCATTGGTCCATTACACACCTAGTGTCTTTGATAAGGTAAACTTGTGATGCATTTGAAAAGACCCAGAAGAAAGGGATTATGGATTGAGAAGCACGGAATGTTGTTGTGGTGTTTGTATGTCGTAATTTTCCTTTTCAAAGGGAAACACCGTTTACTTTCCTGAATGACAAGTCACAGCTATTGGCTTGCTAGTATTGAAGTAATAAGTGTTAATTTTCTAGATTTAACTCAAGGTGTGTAAAACTATTAAATATTAATTGTTATTTCTCCAGTTTAAATATAAATGCTATGCAAATATTTCAGTAGCATGTTGTACCTTCTCTAAATATATATTTGCCTTGGTACACATTGCAATCTTTTGCAATTATGTAAATTTGCAATTTGCATTTGGCTTTTGTTTTTTTTTTTTTTTTTTTTTTTTTTTTTTTTTTTTTTTTTTTTTGTTGGTCAGCTGGATGCTATGCAAATTTTAATGAAAGAACAAACTAGAAAACAAGGAATTTTCCTTCTCTGTTAGTGAAGTAATAGCCAGACTTTGCGTAAACAAAAACACAGAGTTTTTTTTTTTTTCTTTTTGCTGGTCAGATGGATGTTATGCAAATTTTTATGAAAGAACAAACTATAAAACAAGGAATTTCCTTCTCTGTTAGTGAAGTAATATCCAGGCTTTGCATAAACAAAAACACAGAGCTGAAAAAATGCTGAAAAACTGGCAGTATGCAATATTTAAAATTTATTATAGAGACAGGCTTGGGATCAGGGAGAAGTGAAATACATCATATGATGCACACATAATGATGCCTTCCCTTTAAAACCAATAGAAGTTTCAGTGAGCTAATTTAGCAATAAGAATAACTTTAATGCACACTATGCTGAATACCATTTTAATATGATCCCTTTGGGAAACTTACAACTTTTTCAGATTCAGTTCCAGATATTTATGTGTCTATATTCAATTAACTACAACTACATTTTAAGCTTTCCTTTCACATCTGAAGTTCATTTTCAGTGACTGTATTTAAGTTTCTGTTTTAAGGGTTGGATGATTGTGGTGTTGTTTTGGAGAATTTCTTTAGATTTTGTTGCCTTTCCTGAGATTTAAAAGGTTAGTTGGCTTTTTGTTTGTTTTTCCAACAGTTCAGATGTTGAGTGATTGCTTATTTAATTAAGTAGCAGTTCTATTTGGTGTCCAAGCAGCATTGCAGATGTTGGCGCAACACTAATCAATATAGAGGACGCTATTTGACAATCTTAACTAAGGCTGAACAGTACTTACACATGCAATCTAATTTCACACTGACCATAAAACAGCAGTCAACATAAGTAAAGACTGTAAAATAGAATCCCAGGTATTGATTTATGTGGAACAGTATTTGTTTCTGTGCACTATTAACTTCCTCCAAGTGCTTTATTTTGATTGGTGGACATGAAGCCATGAAATCAGTTATATCTTTTCTTTACCATTTTTGTGATTTTGCACACTCCCATAAATACATAAGATACATCCAAAAGAGAAGAAAATGAGCATTTGAAAATCATGAAAAAATATGGAATCATTGCAGTGAAAAACAAAGGTGACGGAGAAGGAAAAAGTCTTTTTTTACAATTTATCTGCCCTCTTTTCAAAATCATGTCAAAATTAATGACTTGGCAAATCCATCGTTTAAGATGATGGTTAAAGGAGGCTACTTAAAGTTAGCTTCTGAATAGCAGCCCTCTTTCAGCCTTAAAAGTTTGGGGAATAGGATTTCTCTTTGTGGAGAGCTCTAGCTGCATTACTGGGCAAATGTTAATCTGCAATAACTTCACTACTTCTAAAGAGAAGTAAATGTCTTACATAACAGTAAAAACTGAGTTCTTGCAATGAAACATTATTGTTATTTAGGTCAGTAAAATCAAAGAATCTCTTAACTGAAACAACTGTATTCAGGGGTCCTACCAAAGACACCAGCATTTGAAACTTTTGAATTATCATTCAGTAAATTACATGTTACAGAACTGAAAAAAAAAAAGAATCCACAGAACAGTGTCCTCATTGCCAAATAGAATTAGCCACCCCCCCCTTTTTTTCATCCTGAATGCAGGAGTTAACATCACAAAGTATACAGCTAGTAACTCTGAAGGCCCATCTTTAGCATTTCTATTGCTTTTATAGGGACTAAAAGAAGTGGATTCAAGCAAGCAGGCCTAGAGCTTAGTCCTGAGAGCATGCTGCAAACACAGGTTTCCAACATATTAGGCATTGTGTCCCCCATGCTTAAGCTTTAAATCGGTCTTTAAGTCTGAGTGTCCCTATAAAATTCAGCATAAACTATATAGTCCTGTGTCACAGACATGTTTTATGAAAAATCCTTTCATTAGAATTTTTCTCTCCTGAGAAGCTTCAGAAACAAAATGTAAACAATAATTATCTGCTGCTGTGGAATGCAACAAGTGCATCTTTGATTGGTCCATATTGGTTGTTTCTAATGAATGGCCAGTCACAGTCAGCTGGCTCAGACTCTCTGAGAGTCACAAGCTTTTGTTATTCATTCCATTCCTTTCCTTTACTTGCAAGCTTTCTGATGAAATCCTTTCTTCTATTCTTTTAGTATAGTTTTAATATAATATATATCAAAAAATAATAAATCAGCCTTCTAAGCATGGAGTCAACATTCTTGTCTCTTCCCTTGTCCTGGGACTCCTGTGAACACTGCCACAGTCCTGGGGATAGGAACTTCTCTGCAGGCAACAGATAGATGCAGTTGTGGCAGGAAGAGAGAGCTCCATCTCCTGTCGCTAAGTGTGAGGATGACCTCTCTAAAGATACCTGATATGGCAACTATTAACACCAGAGCCCCAAAATTCAGCACCCTTTGTCCTTGACAAACAGCCTCTTATTGCAGTATGGAATTAAACTCACCCAGGCTGTTTGACGAGACAATTCTGATTCCTGTAGTCCTGTGTGAAGGCTGCACAATGCGCACAAAGCTGGTACATTTATTTTTAGTTCCTGTCCAACAAACCACTAGAGAAATGTGTGCAGATGACAAGTTGCTTCATAACAATGATTCCACAGGGAAAACAAAAAACAAATTTTATTTGTTTCACATGGTGTTCCACACTTGCATGTATGTTTTCGGCAAATTTAGGTTAGCAGCATTTAGAATAGAAAATATTTAATAAAATTTGCCATTACAATCTTAAAATAAAAATTTAGAGACTTTCAGCAGGTGCAAATAAGTTTATTTTCTTATATGACCACCGTATTTTGACTGGAAGTTTCCTTCTCTAGAACTTTCCCACTGTTTATATATTTTGCATTAAGACAATATATATATTTTTTTAATCAAAGTCAATCTCTTAACAATTCTCAATGTCTAAATACAGAGCTGAAGAGAATACAAAAACACTTGCATCTTTGCACTGTCTCAATATCATGACAAACAGTTGAGTATGCCATTCTGGTTTCCAGGCATTGTGGTCTCTTAAAAGTCTGTTAGAAGTTTGGGACTAATGATGGTCTCAAAGATGATGTAAAGCAGCAGCTACAACTGATCTAAGCCCTGTGTTGTAAATGAAAACAGCAGCAGAAGCAGCTCTGTTCAGGCTGTGGCTTGCATGCCATTCATGTTATGCATAAGTTTAGGGATCCTTGTCTTACGTGATTCATGTTTTGCTCAGAGTTATAGTATTCAAAAACTATTATAATATTAGAAAAAAACCAAAAAACACCACCAACAACAAAATAAAACCAATAATCCATAAGTATTGAAGTACAGTGTATTTTTTTCTTTTGTTCGCAGAATTGCTGTCTATCATTTAAAAGGTTTATCTTTTGTAGTCTGGATGAGTTTTACTTCAGTAGCTGCTGATTCTTGTGATGGTCTGAAAATTAAATTCGCTAGCCCTTGCAACATTCATTTTAAGATTGCTCTTTCATTTTGGAATGTAAACAGTAGTCAAACAAGTCCCTGACTTCAAGAGTTGTGAATGGAATTTGGCAGCCTATGATGTGCAGGAGGTCACATTAGATTAAGATTTGGTAACCTTTAATTATACAGGTGTCATCCATTAAGTAGGATTAAGGATTGCAATTGTGCTCTGCTGCAGAAAAGTGTTAGAAAAAATACGAAAGGGTTATTATTTTATTTTCTTTGGGTGCAGTCAAACATATCTACATCTGGATGGGTCCTTTCAGCCTCTTTTATGTTCAGTGGAGACATGAAAACTCTTCCTTACACTGATTATACAAGGAAGTTGGGGAATTGTCTCAGAACCAGACTCCAGTTGGTCACACAGTCTTTGCACTTTTGCACCTAGAAATTTTCTTGTACAGTCAGTGTTTACACAACTATAATGCACAAAATTGATGACTGAAATACTTTGCAAGTTAGATATGTTAGATATGCAAAAGCTGAATATTTTTTTTCAAGCCCAGCTGTCAACTTAAGCTTCCATCATGGGTCCAGTAGCTGTGGCCATCACAGGCCCTTTGGTACCGTGCTTCTTGTTGAGGAGACTCAGAGATCCCTCACCCAGACTGCAGAGTTTGCATTTAACTTAAGAGAAGACCTTAAATAAGGAGTCTCTCACACCTCACCACGTATGCTGCACCGATTATTTGCAAACTTCTTTTCGTGTCAAAAAAGTAGAAAATAAAATAGTTCAGTGTAATTGAAAATAATTTAAACAAAGGAAAGATTTTCATTTGCTCTTACAAAAGACTTTAGTAAGAAACAATATCAAATGCCAAGATCTGGCCTTAGATGAATTTTACAAATTCTGATTTGCTGAGAAGACAAATACAATATACCATCCACCCTTTTAATGGAGGAGATTGAGGGGATTTGCACCTTGAAACGCCATTTGAAAAAAAACGGCAGAAAATTAAGACCATTGTATTAAAATATTTTTGTTGTTTCTCATGAAAATATGCATATTTAAAATGTTTACAGCATACAAATATTTTTAGAAATTCAATACTCATTTATCTTCAAAGTCACATTGGATGTAATTTTACTCCTGCCAGAAAAAATGTAGATGGTTTAAAAGAATCTGCCATACTGCCATTTATGAGATTTCAGTCTAGTTTCTTTTATATCTTTCCCTCAACATCATTACCTTTGATAACCGAAATAAATAAGTTCCTCCTGAAGAGAAGTGGTTCACAAAAGTCTTATGAGTTAGAGAACAATTAGTCATCAAATTTTAAAATTACTAACATGATAGCTTCTTTAGCAACAAGTATAAGTTGCTAAAGTGATAATTTTATGAATCTGAATTGCATAACATTGACACAGGGACTGCATGCAATGAGTAGCCCTCCTTTTCTCCTAAGGATCTACTACCTCCTAAAATTCCTGCATAAAGGAGGAATTTGGACTTGAGGTATACCTCATTAAGCAGATCTGTGGATCCTTTAATTTAGTAGATGACAGCTTCGTTAGTCCCTCTGGTTTGGGTGCAGAGTCTGCCTTTTCTGCCCTTGCTTGTTCATTTCATGACATTATAAATGAATAGAAAAAGGATCAAAAAACTTCAATGGCTATAATATGAGGACCATGTGTACATTTTATTTTCATTTGAGTAGGAAAAAACACAAAGTTTTCTTTGATTTGCAATAATAAACCTTGCCAGACAAACCATGAAGAGTAAACAGGCAATCTGCAGTCAAGCATGCAGTTGCCCTTCTATAGGGTCATGTGCTGAAGTTATGAAAAGAACAATTATTTACTCCTCAGGGAATCTTGTTCAAGACATTATAATCAGGAGGAAGATAGAGAAGAAATAAATGTAATCAATGCATGCAGGTTTTGATTAAAATGTCAAGAGTATGTATATCACTTGATGTTTTTTCTTTTTTTCATATTCTCAGGTAAGACTAGGAAAGATGGATCTATTTGAAGTATCTTTCAGTTTTATTCCCATCCAGACAATACAATATCTCAAAAGAAAGAAGAAAGTCTGAGGGGACATTGTCATCTCAAATTTTATTTTAAAGGGCACCTCAGGGCTTACTTGGAAGGTCCTTGTTCAAAAGTCACCAACAACAACCTACCTCATGCATAAGAGGTGGGAGTAGGGGCGCTGAATTTCAGAGAAGCCATGTTCCACATATTAGAAATAGGATACTTCATGGTTATGTCAATGTCAATATATCCTGGGGACTTAAACTAGTGGATCTGTAGCAAGGAATTGTTGATGCTAAAAATCTCACTTGACAGAAGGTAAAAAGTTCAAGTCTTATAATTTTCTTCCTTATTATTTCTTTTTTTCCAAATTCACACAAGTTAGTCTGATGCCCATTTGAAACCAAACTTCATCCAAATGTCATCCAAATGAAATTCTGTTATTATGTTCTGACTTCACATTATGCTCTGATCTAAAAATATGTCATATGGAAGTGCACCATAACACCTGCAGGGACCTAAACTTTTGTAGGGCCACAATCCAAAATCATGCTGCAGGTTAATAACTGAAATAAAGGAGATTTACATGCTGGCTGGGGCTCATCTGGCCTTAATTCCATCTCTAGCCTGGTGGCTAATGCTATATGGTATCTAGGTAAAACTGTTCTGGCAGCAATTATGGTAGGAATCATAGGAATTTTGGCTGGATGGGACCTTTGAACTTTGTGTTATGAGTCAAGTCTTAACCCCTAGACCACTGTGGTAGCAGCAGTCGTGGTGCAAAACACTTTATACATGTGTTCAATTAGAGCACATAACTTCAGGCATATGATTCTGATAAAAGAACATATGCAGTCATACAAGTTAGTCTCTAAAGCAGAAAAGAGAACAATCAAGTAAAGCTTGGGTTCCTTTTCACTGCCTTAAGTAACAAGAGGATACAAGGGGAGAAGTTAGTCTCTAAAGCAGAAAAGAGAAGAATCAAGTAAAGCTTGGATTCCTTTTCACCTTGGATTCCTAAAGTAACAAGAGGATACAAGGGGACAACTGTTCCCACTCAAGCTCCTGTACTTTTTATGGTGTTTAAGGGCATAGATGCAATAGCTAGAATATACTATGTAGCTATAAATTAATTCTCATGTAATTATTATAGAATTCCTTTCTTATCAAAATAGAAAATCAGAAATTCTTCATATGTCATTTATTTAATCTGGAAATAGCCATGACAAAAAAAAAAATCAAATTTTTATATGCAAGGAAGTGACCAGTAGGATACAAGCAACTTTCTGCTTAGTTTTATTGAGAGTAGTTTTCTGAAGTAAACTGTGACAAAGTCAATGGAAAACACTCACTCAGCCATGCAGATATCTTATACTCCTCCTGGATGCTTGGTTGGCCAGGGTAAAGCATTGCAGAGTTTGCACTCTTCATTCATCTGGTGTTTTGCAGCTTTGATTCTGTGTGCATAGCAAAATAAGTGCCTCAGTGGAGCGAGGTCCCTGTCCTTTCACAGTTGACAGGCTGCCTGCTTGTGTCCCTGGGGCTGCCAGCTGAATCTCCAGCAGTCAGCTTACACCTGCACTCTCAGCCAAGACCAGACAGAATATTTTGGTGCACTGAAGCCCCTTTGCTCTTCAGCCAGCTCAATCCAACATTAGTGAGAGCTCGTTCATCCCTGTTGCTCACACAGGGACACTCAGTAAGGTAAATTTCTGATGTGAGCTGCAACACATGATTTTCTGAGGAGGATGAAGCAGAAGTTGGCTATCCTTGTTCTAGCATCCCCCTATTTCCAAGCCCACACACATGCAGGAAGAGCCATCCTTGCCTTACAAGGGATATTTCATCTCTTCATGTGGTGTGTGTACTCTCACATCATTTCTAGATTGTAGCCACAAAATTCACCAAAGGCTTCTAGATCAGTCTTATTTTATCCTGTAGAAACTCCAACCTCTGTCTCTGTTAAATGTATTTTTTTTTTCTTTTGTACTGGTGAATTCCTCAAAAAAACACAGGAAAATGGAAGAAGGAGAGCACAAATGTCCACACGTTTAGAACTAAAGAAATGAATATACAAGAGCAAATGAAGAAGAAAAGAAAAAAAATAAATTGCCTATACACCACAGTCCTTATGTTTGTGAGAATAAATGTCATAGCAGTATTACTCAAGTTGTGCAGAAAGATTACTGTGGCTCAAATACTAATGAAAAAAAATTATAAACGACTAGGAAGATAGGTCAACAAGGAAAAACAATAATATATATGAAAAATACGTTATCATGTTCTGAGTCACTGACAACTGAAAAATGACCTTGATTGCTTGTGGATTAGAAGCTTAAGTACAAGGTGTACCCCACCAGCTACAAAATTATGTAATAGAACAATAAGACCAGACTCTTTAATCATTCACAAGGCTCTATAAAATTTCAATTTGGTGAACTTCCATTCTTGTGTTAAGAACAGAGATTTGAAAGCATTCAGATACAAACCAATGTTTTAAGTTGAAACAGCACATTCAGAACCAGAAAAATCTTTATGTTGCAGAGCATCTTGAGAAATGAGGCACTGATATAAAAGGATCAGATAAATGTCATCAGATACTCATAATTCAAAAGACGCTGAGGGACTGTCTGTGTTTGAACACCTCTAGCTGACACAATGAACATTTTGAGGAATTGATTAGATAGGCTAATATTACATTTGTGATAACATTAGGTGCACATTAAATGTACATATATAAAAATACATATCATGTAATATATAAAGGGGCATGAATACATATGCATGCTATACACACACAGTTATACATGCATACAGCAAATTGAGAACAAGAAATCGATCCTTTTAAGTCACCGCTAGAAATAACTTCAGAAAATTAATAAGGGGACTGAAAATGTAGGGAGCGAGCACAAAAAAGTACTAAGCACACACAAAGATATTGCTAAAAATTTCAGGATGAACATTTAACTTTATATATATACTAGATTTTTATATTCACATATATAAAATATGAATTTTCTATTAAGTGCTTGGGGGGAAAAAGTCAAGTGAACATCGTGTCACGTGATGAGGATTTTTCCACTTTATCACTATTAAGAGGCCAATAAGGGGCATTTATTAATGTTAAAATTGTAATGCTATCAAATCTAGATAATATACTTTAGACAATTTTAAAAGAGCTATCTGCTGGAAGCTTTGGAAGATAAAGGTCAATTTCCACTAAGTGTCTGGAACTGATGAAATTACAATTGCGTGAGAGAAAACCAGTACGGTGCCAATATCTAAAAACCATGAATATGGTAGGTTACATCATTAAAAACTCATAAATTAAGTCAGTTAGGCCATTACAGTTCTGCCAGTGATCCCAAAATTATGGCAGAACTGATACAAAACTTGGTTTTCTCTCTCTTCAGTATTTCTTTTTACCGAGGCTTAAATTTTTTTGGTAGAAGTAATTAAATTATGTATTATTTCAAATATTGAAAAGTAAGAGTTTAAGGAAATTATTTGTGTTAGTGATCTGATGGTAGATGAATAAGTTCTTCTCAATACAAATTATTATGCCGGACGCATTATGCATCAGGCTTTATATAGATAAGACTTGTTAAAATACACTTTCAGTAAGTGATGTCACACAACCTGCAGTTGTTAGTCTGCCTCCAAAGTTTAACCTTTTTATCATTTACACAGACTGAAAACTGTCAGTGGTGAAATTAGCAGATGACTGTTGTTAAGTGGCAAGTCTGTGTTAAGTCTGCTTTTCATGACAAAATACACACTATTAGAAAGCATTTACTCTACTATGGTCTAAAATAAAGTTCTGCATCCTTAAGGGAAGAATGCAGATAATGATGGATGAGAAAAGGGTATCTCAGAGAGTAATCCTATCAGAGGTATAAAATAATGACTAACTAACGACACAAGGACTGTTGTCTATCTTCTAGACTTAGAAAAACCCACAATTTCAGATTGTTAAATGAAAACACTAGCTAAAAGTATTGCAGTCATTATCTCTTTTTTTTCCCCCTAGTGTAAGAGAGCTTTGGATTTGCTCTTCTGTTGAGTAACCAAGACAGCCAATGAAACTAGAAATATAAGAAAGGACTGCTGTTATCTTGGCTACACAGACAAGTCAGTGAAAGTTTCTTTGCCACACATTTGATGCAGTAATGTTCAAGACAGTGAAAGAAACAAACCCAGAAAATTGGGAAGAGAGTAGGCTCACATTCAGAATTAACTCAGAGCAGATGTTGACAAGGGAGTTAATCCAGGTGACAAAAGCTAAAGAGCTTGAATCATTATTGACTGCTGGGTCTAACATGGGCACTTTGCCCAGACAGTAAGCCAAAGACAGATAATAAGATGGAGCTGTTAAGTATATGGTCTGACTCAAACACCTTTGCACTGGATTTAGTTTTAGAAATAGTGCTGAAAAGAATCTTAAATGTTTCTTAAGAATGATTTTTTGGTAAATAGGCTATGTATAATTTTGGTTTGTTATACTGGCAAAAAATACCCCACAGCACAAGTTAGTTATCTGTGGATTTTCTGCTAAGAAAAGAGAAAAAAAGAAAAGATATATCAGAAAAGAAGTGTCAAAATTATTTGAACCATAGGCTGTGATATAATGCTTCAAAATTTTGTTTCACAGATTAGTAGCTCAATACTCAGAATGCTTTTGCTTTCCAGATACAAAGAACAGGTCCTTGTAACTTTCAACCACTGTTACATTGCTGCTGTGCTTACCATTTGGAATAAAATTTAGGTTGCTCCATGTTGTAGCTATATTCATTATACCTTCAGGAAATTTAGCAGGACTATTAGAAGAGAGCAGTACACTTAACCTGTATTGTCTTCCTGCAGCTTCACTTACAAATGTAGACTGATTATTACTTTATATTACTCTTCTTTTTTGTACTCGGAGTTCACATCACAAGTCAGAATGTTCCATACACCATTGAAGTGCTAATATTTCCATTAAACTAACATTCATTTCCTGATTTACTGCTCAGTACTAGGGCTGTCAGCCAGCAGCAAAACTACAGTTTAATAGTGTGGAAATAGAATGAAATCAATAACTAGAAAAGCCTCTGACTTTGTGAAGTCAACCTTAATCATGAATCAGTTATCTCAGATTTTCTGACATAATTCAAATAGATTGTGCTAAGGCAGAGAGTGGTACCTGAGAATTTATGACAAGGTCATATCCCAACAGTGTCAGGGACTTTCCAGCCCTGCCTAGGGCACTTGCAGAACACCGACCTTTAAAGCTTCTCCCCGTTTAAACTATTTATTGCCTGCGGTGTGAGAGGAAGCAGAGAAGGGAGAACATGGAAGTGTGGGACAAAGGTCACAGCTCTGGAGACTTCTAGTATGCGCTTTTGTTGGTTTTGCCAATTTATAGGAAAAAGCAATGAAGTGAATAAAATAAAAGTAGTTAGAGTACGTCGTGACATAGGAAAGATATTGCTGATGTTGCATATAAATATTATACTGACAAAAAAAATTACTGTAATATAACTAAGAAGAAAGCAAAACATTACCTTATACAAGTAACCACGCTCTCAGGAGCCATACCATTACCAGTGCAAATGTCAAACAAAACGTACCACTTGAAATTTTACTGAAAAATATAATTTAAAAAGTATACAACTAGGTGTGTTCCTTCAACTACTCATTTGTTTAGTAGTGGCAGCACAGTCCATGCCAGTTCACTGAAGCATTTCTGGCTGTGATTACACGGTTCTTTCTTTCCTTAAAGAATGTCCTTCCAGTGATAGATCCTTTTTAAGACGACTTTTACAATGAAAGAGATGTAAAAAATATTAGCAGTATTTTTACCAAAGGAAAGCAAAAATAATTTCTGAATTTTATTCATGAGTGAAGATTATTCTAATGCAGCAAAGACACAGCCCTTATTAAAAATCTCTAGTGTGATCACATTTGAAGTATTGCATGTTATTACCTCATAATCAGAAAATTGTAATGTCTGGATCTCAATTCCAAAAGACTATGGAAAGACCTGGGTAACTACAGAAATGGAAAAAGAGATGAAAAATACAGGAAAAATTAGGTCAAGTACGTATCATTTAGCTAAGGAATAATGATTAATGAAAATACAAGAATACATAGCAATTCAGAAATACGGTGAGATATTAAAACTTATAAGCATGGATTATTTAGAGTACTTGAGGCACAGTCAAATGGAACACAGTTAGCTGAATAAGCATGATAAGGCACCTTGGCACCAATTCCTGTTACATGGATAATTCATTTCCCATAGGAAGTGTCTTTAATAGACTTGTGGTAGTACGTACGATTAAGAAATAATTGATCTTTGACAAAGGTTCTCCTTCTGTGTTCCATCCAGTCATTGAAAAGATCTATGGGCTCAAGCAGCTCTGCTCATTTACACCAGCAAGAATTCAGACTTACTACCTGCATCACAAAGATAAGAAATAAAGGAAGAGAATCATGATGCAGAGTATGGAAGGGATTTGTGGTGCAAAGTTCAGTTTACTGTTCAGAGTCAGACAGAAGGAAATAAACAGCATGGACACTCTAAAACAATACTGTTCTACTTCATTGCTTTACAATATTTTAGAAGAAATCTTTGTTTCAATCTAGTAAGTATCCCCTCCAGAATTTCAGTTAGTATTTTTGATACCATACATGAGTCCACTCTCCTCAGCATGAAAATTTAAAACACATTTTTATCAGTCTACTTGTCTAATTCAAATGATGCTTCTAGTTTACAGTTATATTCCAAGTAGCGTCCAGATGTACATTAGTCTGAATAAGGGTTTCTGTTTTTAAACTGAAGCAGATACAATAAGAAATTTCACACTTTTTTTTTTGTTTGCTATAAACATATTATGTTCAAAACCTTGCATGGCATTTAAAGCCTTCTATCTGAAAATCTTTATTAGAAATAGTAGAATTATGAGTCTGAGTAGATTAATTATTTTTCTGTTTTCCGTGACTCTGAAACACTTTGTTTACGTTGGTGATTGAGCATTAGCCATCTAGACTTCATACAGAGCACAATTCCTCTCACAGAGAAACGCTGATAGTAGTTTTTATTGCAAAATACAGACATGAAAATTTATTCATTTACAGTTATTTGAACCTGTAAAAAAAACCAACCTTAAAGAAAGTAAATACATATATAACTGATGAATCATTTCAGTTCTATGAAAGGAGCATTCAAAGAAAATGAGACACTATATCCTCTGACAATTTTATGTTACTTTTGCATGAAATCAATCAGTCACAATTATGCTAAAAATAAACCATGAGTTATGACAGAGCCTTTCACATCCTTACCACTTTACATGACCATATTTTCAAAGAGATGTAGTTGGTATTTTCATATTCATGTAGACACTCTTGGGAAGAAAGGCTTCTAGGAAAACCAAGAGTAAAAGAGGATCATTTCTCTTTTCAAGTCTTCTTGGAGTAAAAGCCAGAGACATTTTATCAGAAAATTAAGACAAAAGACCTCAGTATTGTGCCTCTGCAATCTCCCTCTCCTCCCACAGTTCTTCCCTTGGTTGTGGCTCTCCCACTTTGGGTTCTGTAACAATTTGTCCTTTGGCTTCACATTTTTTACTGGTATCAGCCACTGCCCTATAAACCCACATCAATACTTCTAAGCTGAGAATTCACTTCAGAGAACGTACCTGGAGAGACCATCGAAACGTAAGTAGAATGAAAAATGGTACAGCGCTAAAAATTGACATAAGTTTAAAAAAAAAAGTCTATACCTGCTGAGAGCTTAATAGTGTCAGAGGATGGCTCATCACTCGGCAGGACTTGTCAGAGGCGATGCCAGGCAACAAGATGGAAAGCATGAGGAGAGTAAGTAGGTGGCAACATGAAATTGCTGGAAGTACAAGCCTCTATTTTCACCAGGGTTTTTTTTTCCTTCTTCCTTTTTTAAACCCCTGAGAGCTCTAATGGCAAACTTTATGCACAAAATCCTCTCCCTCTGGCAAAACACACAGTGCAGTCCAAAACAGCAACACCCTCTTTAACCCTGGCAGAGTACACATACTCAGTTACTCTGCTGATGTGAACACTATATGAACTGCCTCTCTGCAAACTAGCATCACCATATTTTTAATTGCTTGTTTTTTAACTCCGCTCTTTTGCTTACATTTGTTTTAGAACAGTAGTGGAGTATGCAGATACTAATTTTAGCATTACCTTTTCTAGAATATGCACCATCATTCACCATCAAAACTCAGTCTATTCCAGTGAGTAACTAGGAAGTACCAACATCCAAAAACTGTGACACCACACCTGTGAAATAGTGCTCTAATTAATGAGCAATCCATGTTAAAAACATGTGGATGAGACTTTAAGATTTTTAGAAAATATCAAATATTTTTTATAGTCTCCACATAAATCTACTGCTGAAGACAAATTCTGTTTTCAAATATAACAACCTCTGATACAGACCTCTTGTAAATTGCACTAAACCATGTGAGCTGTTGTATAGTAGAGGAACAGGAAATTAACTAAAATTTATTTTCGCTTTTGATCTAAGTCAAGAGTTGAATTAAGCCACTGTACCTCACATATTAGCGGTTAGACTTAGAGAAAAATTTTAGACATGATCACTTAAAATATTTAGGTCAGGCTTAGAGAAAGCCTTAATAAATTGCCACTCATATTGGAATATTAGAAATCTAAACTTCTCATTTTAAGAATGAACAGCAGTAGGCTTTGAAAATGTATCAGCTAAGAATGTGAGTAACTTAACTTTAGTATGCAAGGGGTGGCCAGGCCACTAGGAAACACACGGGCTGACATCTCACTTGATTTGGGCTTTGACATCAATTTCAAGCCTAGTGATAGAGTCACAGTCTGAATGGCCCTACTGATTAGACCAGGCAGAGAGCTGGAGATTTTCTGTAAGATTTTCCTGACCCTCAGGGTATTTAATCTTTTGCTTCCCACTTGCCAGAGCTTGCCCTCAATAGCACCCTAGACTGGAGAAAAAAAAAAAAAAAAGAAAAGAAGAAACACATATTCATTATTCCCTTTGCTGGAATTGGACTGCCCTGAAAAGAATGCAAGACTGGCAGCACCAGAGAGAATAAACAAGAGGGAGCCTGATGCTGCAGGCCAATAAGGAAAGTGACTTTGCTGCCCCAGTGCTAACAAAGGCAAAGGACCCTCCACCACATGAAGCAAACTGTCCAAGAAAACAGAAAAACTGGCAAAGCTTGCACACAGGCAGAACATCAGGATCACTGACCCTTTTGAAAAAGTACTCCTTAAGGAATATAAGCATCTAAGACAACCCTATCTATTTCATGCTACCTCATCCTGAGAAAACACTCCACAAGAAACAATGTTAGGGAAACATTAAGTCTGCAGGCAGTAGGACAATACCCTGCCTCTGCTTGATGAAAAACTGGGGACATCAGACTGTCTGCTAATAATCCTGTCTTCCTTGTGCTGGAGATCCATTAAAATATAAGCTCTCACAGAGGCTAGAAATAATCCTTCAAAAGGATTCATATAAAGAATTGCTTTCTAGAAGTGACTGACTATATGACCTCAATGGAGAACAGCTTCAGATAGTTTCATCCAAGATCAATGCACTACCTAAGAATGACAGACAGGAAAAATAGCTTGGATAGCTTGAAGGAAAGTGAGGCAAAGGAAAAATAATTAGACTGCTCTGTAAAATGAAGCATAATCAGAAAAAATAATAGCTTTACAGAATCAAATTATTACCAGTGAAAGTATGGAAAGAGCTACTTACAAGGACTATGAAAGCAGCTATAGGTATGGTGGTTGCTTTATTTAAATAAACAGAAAAAATGAAGGCTGTACAACTTAAAATGAAGATTAAATTGTCAGAGAAACTAGGCTTCAATTGTTATATTCCTGAGAAGTGGCTAAACATGTCATCTTAGGGTTCTCTGTGTTGTATTTTTAATGTTTCTTCAGTTTAAGAACAAAATCTTTTATCACTAAACACCAGCCTTGCAAACTCACCACGGGGTCCAGAAATCAAAGTCAGCTTTTTCAGTTTCACGTAATATTACCAATTTTGCTGTAAGAATTTAGCTGAGAATTCTGTTTTTATGTAACCCAGAACTGTCATTTACATTCAGTCACAGGTACAAAGTGGTCCAGCAAATGCAATGAGGAAAATATATACAAATGGTCAAGGTCATTTACATTTCAGTCAAAGTTCTTTTTCTTTTTTTGGTTTTCCCAAACTTTTTTATTACAATTGAATTTCAGTATTTGAAAGTAAATATATTTTAATATGTAGTACATCTACTATTTATATAGTAGCAGATACATTCTACACATCTACTGCATATCTGTAAATACTAGCTTAAGGAACTTAAAATAACCAAACAAAAAATACCCAACACATCAATATTTCTGCTGAATCTTCTCCTTTTGTCAGCCAAATATATTGATAAATTGTCAAGAATTTCAGTCACAAAACTAAAAGCTATATATAGGTTACATCTACCAAGCTACCAACTTAACACATAGGGTTAACTAGTAGCAAAAAGCAATATATACATACATTTGCTACATTCCTGGGGAATCAGATTAAGGATCTGTATTTTACATTTTATAGATTGAGGGACAAGAATAAGGGATCAAATTTTAAAATATTACGTAAGTGACCAAAAATGTGAATAAATGCCAGGCTTTTTGCTCAACCAAGAGGACACCTGCTCTCTCTAGGGCATACCCTTTGGTGTCTGCAGTTTTGCTACATCATATGCCCAGATTTACTGGCACCTTAGGAGGTAAATAAACATTTTATCTAAGTTGTAGTGTGAATTAGTATTCACTAGCTGTGTGTCCTTGCTGCTAGGAAATGCAGTGCCTCAGCCCAAGGAAAGCTGAAAACAAAGACTTCTTAACATAAGGAATTTAATATAAGGAGGAATTAAACACAAAGCATGAGCAGCACCTTACCCTTTCATGAGGCTGAAAAGACACATCTCTCCTAACTTTGGCTGTGTCATGGATTTCCTGGCTCTCTGCAGAGACATGGCTTGATATGGCTTGCACTCCAATAGTCTCATGGTCAGAGAAGGTGGCAGAAGAAAGTCATACTGGAGTTCTGGTTCCTTCACCTTAGACTCTTTATAAGAGTTTTACCAGACAGGAAAGAATGCATAAGAAACAAACTAAAATACTTCAGAAGATAGAGAAGCTATATCCTTCTAAATAGTTCTAGTCAGCTGTCTTGCCTCTGGATGAAAACAGAAATCCCTTAAGCATAACAACACTGACTGTTAAACATAAATATCAGTTTAAAGTTCACAGACTAAGGGTATTGTTAATGCTTTAGTTTTTGGTTTGTTTTTTTTGGATACATGCAGGACACTACTCGCTGGGTATTGTTGGTGAATGCTGAGCACATAAGACTAATACTACACAGCAGCAAGTGAAGGAAGAGGTTATTCTCCTTTCTTACAGAAACTTGTTGGCTTTAAAATTCAACTATACGGTCCTATCTTTGCTTTTGGAAAGTGTGCACCTCTTAAAAATAAGTTTAATCAGAAAAGAATAAAATAGGAATGAGTGTGTAGCATATTTAAACATGCCTTGATACTGCTACTTTGTCAATGGATGGTCGATTTGACTATGTAGTCTAGTCCATGTGGAAAGAGAGATCTTAAATAAACATAGTCAAAGTAGTTCATACCAGGACTGCTTCCTTCTTTGCTGGAAGACTACATGAATAGGCAAAAGGTAAATTTTACTGACATTTGACTGTTGAAATAAACTTTCTTTTCCCCATGTCAAACTTATTCATCTCTTTGGAAAAATTGTTAATTCTTTTGAGCAAGTGTATCTGTTTAAACCTAATTTTCTATCTAATTCAGATCAATTATTTGTGGTACCTTAGTAGATACTTAAAATTTAGAAGTAACAATATTTTCAAAAGTAATATCCAGTTCCTGCTTATAGACATCAACCCACTTCTTAACTCTCTTATTTTTTTTTAATTCAATGTTTTATTCATGTGTTTATTTATCTTTACTTTTTATGCAGAGATAGTTTAAAAAGAGAACACTACAAGGTTTGGAACAAAGCACATAAACACTTTTCCCAGCTAATTTTCACAAGAAATTGAACTGACCATGTGTGAAGAATTGCGGTTGCTAAGGGGAATATTACAGCGCTGCAAACTAAGAACAATGCCTAAACACTGATCTTTGATACATGTAAGTATACAGCAACCACCTCATGTAATCAACATAAAGTATATTCTGTTCAGAATTTGAATGGCAGTGGTAGAAGGACATATGCCTATGCAGATATGAGAATGAAATTCTGAGGTCACCCTTAACATTGATTCACTCCACATCAAAACATTCTTAATTTAAAACTCTTATAGTCAGAGCAGTTGTTTATAATTTCCTTTTTGACACTTGGATTAATTTAGGAAATCTTCTCTTTGGCATATAAGGAGGATCCCACTACAGTCCTGTTTGTTTTTACCTTGTAATGTGAGGCTGTATCAGCACATGGGAAGTGAACTGCAGGCTGTTAGCTGCTGACTCTGTGCATTATTTCCTTACATCCTTAGCAAAACCGACCAAACCAGTGCCTAAAATCTAATCTGAATAACTATGAGAGATTCCAAGATGGAACCTGTGTGTAGTCTAGCAAGTTTACACACAGAACTGAATAGGAGGACCAGAATAGGATTTATTCTGTCCACAAAAAGTTAAAAAAATAGGAAAATAGATGAAGAACTGTGTTTGTTGGCATATATACTGTAAGCCTATGTGAATTATGGTATGCTTTTTGTGCATTGCACTACACTGTAAAATCAAGCTAGAGACGAATTTACAGTCCAAGGTCCTGGGAGCCAGTCTGTGCCCAGAAATACAGGCATAACTCTTAACAGCTGTGGGAAAGCTGCACCATTCTCCCCAGCACATCTACCTGCAGCACTACTCTCTTGGAAACCCTTCATGTATTTTCACAGAAAAATAAATAAAACTCAAGAAAACTACTGTAAGATCTATCAGGTGTTGAAGGACGAGATATAGGTTAGAAGATGAATTATCAGTGCTTATTTCCACTTTCACTGTATTCATTACTTTGGGAAGAGTAGAAACAAAGCCTATGCAAGGACCTCTGGAAGGGAAGTTGAGAGAAAAAGAACAGTAATTGCACTCTGTTTTTCTCCTAGCATGTCTGTCTCAGAAGTTCTATATTTTTTGTTTTATGAGACTGGAGAGAGCAATAAAAATTTAAAACAATAGGCATTGGCAGTTTAGTCAGTAGCAAATATTACAGAAAGAGGATACTTGCCAGATAAGTCACCCACAGAGACAGAGTATTCTGTATTTAAATCTTATAAAATGTTCTTCTGAACTCTCAGTACTTGTGAATAGAAGACTCTTACCACTCTCTACAATTAATTCTGTTAGATGTTTTCCTTTTCTTTTTCTGACTAAGAGCAGCAATACTGTACTCAGCAGAGCTTTCAAGTAGTTCTGGGACCCTGTCTTTTATATTCTTTCCCCCCTTTCCCCCCCTTTTCTAATCCTGACTCTGCATGTACTCTTTGTTTAATTCTGCATTACAGTATTGCCAAAAGCTGAAACTCACCATGGGAGGCTGTTTTTGCAGAAAACTGCTAAAAGAGGTACTTTGTCACACCAAAAAATATTTTCATGAGACTATGCAGAAAATAAAGCCTTCACATTAAGACATCCTTTCATGTAGAAAAATTGACACAAATTTCACTCCTGTTTGGTAACTCATTGTTTGAATGCCAGTCAAAATCAGAATTCAGGAACTGGATATTTCTTTCCTGTGTCCCACTGTGTTAATGTCAGTGCTTGAACACATTTATTTAATTATTTTTAATCCCCTCATTAGAAGTTTTAACATCTCTTTTGTCTGACAAAAGAGATGTTAAAACACAGAAAGTCTGGATGTAAAGAGTAACTAAATATTAAGTTATGGGCATATTTCCCCTGGCAAAGAAATATACAATACTGAAGAGTTGTTTAGGTTATTTCTGTAGTATGCAAGAAAAGTATCTGGTTTTAAGTAACAGTTGTTGCCAAATTACAATTTAAACAGGGCATTGTTTAAGTATAATTAGTCTTATGAAAAAGCCCATAAGCATGAGAACTGGCTTGAAAAGTTATTGTTTTGTAGGTTGCTCATGCCTGCAGCACTGACTTTGATGCCTTTGTATAGAGTTTACAGCATGTAAAATTCCTTTAATATCTTCACTGTTTAGTTAGCTTTTGTTCATTATATAAGTACTAAGAACAGATAAATCCCCAAATATTCTATGGTATAGGAAATTACAAGTGAGTATTATTTGGCATTTCAACATGAAGGCGGAAAGAAAGGTGTTTGAAAGTTTTGTTGTTGTGACCTCAGTCTTGCTTCATTAAAATTCTATATTATTATGCAAAAAAAAAGAAGTTATTTTATCCATATTAAAAGTCTGGTCAAGTCATAACAAGAGACATGTAAATATTTTCTCACTGTAATTAACCAAGCTCCATTGTGACCTATATATTTGTAATTCTGAGGACAATTTTTTTTGATGAGAAAAAGAGTTAGAAGAAACAAATCTGTATTATTTTAAAAGTTGAAGATTACAAAAAATGTGTTTCTTTACATCTCAAAGTACAATAAACTTGTGTAGGAGAGCTCAATTTGGCAAGCACCTTTCTCATTGATCTTTGAGAGCTTGTAAAAGATCTATCTATTGTTCTAAACACCTTACGGAAATATTTTGCTTGGTTTAGTATCAATTTCCACTTCTAAAAAGGATGATTAATTCTTGAGGGAAGTATTGTTGAAAATGTTGAAAAAAGTTATTTGATCTAAAGTGCAAGAAATGCCTTTTGAGATTGCTTGGATACCTTTTTAGTGAAACATTTCATGCCCCCAGGGCAAGATGCAGACAACATCTTCTCTGATCACACTTTTGTAATCAGATAATTCTGACATAGATTAGGAGAAAACTTCCTGAGTTTGACTAATATTCAAGGAATTTGTGGAGCAGTTCATTCTAGAAAAGTAAATGTTAAAGAAAATTTGTTTCTGAACAAAAAAAAAAAAACCAAAAAAACAGGGTTAAACTGATGTAGCCCAATAACACAGAAAAAGCATCCTCATGTTCTTAGACATTCAGTTAAAATTCCTGAGATGGAACATTCTGAAAATGCTACCTACTTTAGAAAAAAAAAAAAAAAAAGCCTAAAATGACATAAACTACAAAAGGAGGAAATTTTCTTAATGTTACTGTAAGTTCAACCACATACCAGAGGAATGCTGAACAGAGATGTTATAAGACACTGTGTGTGTGTGTGTGTGTGTGTGTGTGTGTGTTTCTGTGTGTGTCTCAAAAAGCTTTAGAAGTTCTATTTAATGTATCTGTTCTTCCAAATATATAAACTTGCAGCAATTTTGAAAAGAAAAAGAATATTAAATAAAGGGTCAAATAGTAAGATCCTGCATTTGTAACTGCAAAGGAAACTCAAAACATGTTATAAGATGTAAACTCAAGAAGGGAGGAAATAATTTTGGAATTTTTAATATTAAAACATCACACTTCATCTTTGGAAATGAATACTTAAATAGAATTGCATATAAGGCAGAAGTAAAACTAAGAAAATGAATAGATGATAAATTAGGTAATTTTTTCTTATTAATTTGCATAATTTTCAGGCAGGTATACCTACTGTAATTTTTACAGAATCAATAAAAATAATTTTTCTAGTGGTGCTTTGAATTTTGCAGCAGACAGAACAGACTCAGAATACAGGTATATGAAATATTTCTTCAAATACAGATTATGCTTGACAGATGTCTTGGGTTTATACCTAATTAATTTAGTATATCAAATTATAAAACCTAGAAAAGATAAACTGCACATGGTGATGACTAAGTCCTGAATGGAATATGAAGCAAAAAGACATATATTTCCTAACATTTGTATTTTGTTGTTACATTAGTAGATAGTTCAGAATTTCATGTAGCTTTCATTTAATAGTGAAATAAAACACCAAAAAGTAACATAAACACAAAACCTAATGGCACAGTGTCTTCTAAAGACTCTAAAGTTGACATATATTAATAGTTTTAAAACACTGATGTGTGATAAAACATACAGTGCAAACAGTTTGGACTACTTTTCAAATGAATTTAAGCACATTCATGCTAAATGTAATTCTCATGATCTTTGGAACCGGAGATACTCTCTGACAGATAACTCTATAAGATGGAGGTGTTGCTGAAGTGTTAAGCTGGAAAAGGTCTGGAGCTGTTCTGTGACTTTTCTTCATCAAGAGTTATGGTTTGATTATGGTTGGCCCTCATTACTAGATGAGGACTTGAAGGCTTGAAATCATATGGACATTTTTAGAATATGAATTTTTTCCACCCATTTTGTTTGTTAAGATAGTCCTTTATCTCCATAAGCAAGAGTTGAATTCCTGCCTCAGATGACTGACTTGGTTCTAATGTTATGCAGAGACACTTAAAGTCTCAAAATATTTATTCTAAACTTGAATATTTCACATCTTCTCGCTTATATACCCATTGAATAAAACATATTAGCTCATCTTTATAACAAGATTTTAAGAGGCTTTCTATCTTTCCAACTTCATTAATCAGCTTTTTTACATCAGTTGATGACTCAAAATACATTTATTCCAATCCTAAATTTTTTACTTAGATACTTAACTTTATTATTCAATAAATTTATTTGATTTATGCAGAAGAGACTTTATTATTTTGTTGAAAAGTAGCAGGAGATTTATCACATGTAAATACAAATGTTTGAAAATAAGCATCTCAATAGAAAAAAATGCCAAAGTATATATAAAAGGAACTTGTGATTTCTCTCATATTTGGAGACACAGGAACAGACACAACTGGCATATCTCCTAGATGTGAATGTTATTGCTGAAGTTAACCCAGGAAAAGCTTTAAAGACCTTAGAAATATTTTTTGCTTATCATACTGTATTATTAATATATGAGAAATTAAATTAAGTCTTCTTTTTTTTTTTTTTTGGAGAGGAGCTTGTCCTTGTCTCGAGATCTTCAGTGGGTTGAATTGCATTTAAGAAATGTCTCTCTCCATACTGAGGCCAAAGGAAATTAATTTCTCTAGTAAGACAAGATGTATCCAGACACATTTCTTTACAGGTTGATGACATACCATGGATTTATTTCTGCTGAAGATTTCACTGTGTATTTCTACTGAAGATGTTCTCTAAGAAGCACCCAATTTGAAGTGAAATGGCACAACAGGGTGGCTAATGGCAGAGCCTCATGCAGGCCATCCCATGGCACAAAAAAGAAGACAGTACCACAAATTAACAGAGATATGGTTTGGCTTGACAAAGGAAAAGAAGCCCACTTGGAGTAAATTGTAGGTTTTATCAAGCCTGTCCATTTTTTCCCCCAACAGAGAACTGCAAGAATGTTCTAGAGATGTGCTTTATTTAACCCAAGTCAACAAACATTGATTCCGAGCCATTAGTTGCAACTTTACAGGACCAGTGAAGTTTAACTTTTTTACTTTAATAAAATGTGGTTTTTTATGACTTTTATGTGTTTTTATGAAGAAAATAAAAACATGTAGAAAAAAAATCAAAGCATGATGTAGAAGCAGTTAGTGTAAAAAAATTGTGCTCCGAATTGTTCAGCAAATGTAAATGTTTTTGAATCATCTCCATGATCAATCTCCACAACAATATAGTTCATTATCCTGGACTGCAAGAAATTTATGTCATGGATCAGCCAAACAATCTGAATGAGATGATCTATTTAAAAAAAAGTTGATTGATTGAAAGTGTATTTTATTTTAATATTAAAATCTCTTTGTTATGTGCCTGAAGGTAAATCACATATGCTACAATATTTGCTCTTTTCTTTGCAGGCAGAAGTTGTAACATTGCCAGACCTCATTACAAGACCTATTTTTTTCTCAGTGTCTCCTTGTTCAAATCCATATAATAAAAGAGGATTCCCCCTTGAATAAAATTAAACTTCTAGCTTATATTTCAGTGCAGAAAAGCTTGACAGTAAGTTTCACTGCATCCAAAAGACTAAAATAACAAAATAAAAGGTTTCCCAGAACTACTGTTATCTTTAAGCTGATCTTTCATTCTGGCTTGTTTAACCTCATTTTTCAATATGCCAATTTAGTATTACTTGGATGAAAAAGGGTTCCATATAGATGATAGATTTGCTGGTTGCTGTGAGGATATATTTAACATTTTTAAATTTTGTATACACACATAGAGACATAAAATATGTAAGAAAGCATATGGTTTGCATGTACATAAATGTATTTATTTTTTGAGGGTAATTAATTACAGATTACATCTTAATGTATTTTAAACAAATAAATTAATGTAAATTCACACATCTTCATTTAAGTTATGCAGACTTATTCAGAGCAACAGAATCTGACTGAGAGGAAGTATTTTAAACTGTTATATAAAAGACAGTAGAAAAGGCCATTGCAACCCTGGTTGAAATAATCTAATACAATAAAAACTGGCTTTAGTCCCTGCTTTTTGACCCTATGCAATATGTTGGACAGAAGATTGGTTGAAATTTCTGGACTTTATTTACTCCCAGAAGTACAGCATGCAAGAACTGTCTGGGTGCTTCACAGGCATAGAAGTTCAGCAACATGCCAAATGCTGTTAAAGTAAAACAATAAACACACACAGAGAGCCTACTGACCACTAGCAGATGAGATCTTGGATGATAAAACATAGGTAACTTCTCCCAGGTGACAGGGAAGTGGTGGAGTCACCATTCCTGGAGGAATTAAAAAGACATGTAGATGTGATGCTTAGGGTCATGGTTTGGTGGTGTACTTGGCAGTGCTGGGATAAAGGCTGGAGTCCAAGATAAATGATGGTATGATTCTATAGTTCAGCAGCTTTATCACTATAGATAAAGGAAGAGTAGATAGGAAGATAGGAAGAGTTTCAGTCCTACTGCCATTAAGTTATATGTTACTGGGTGAATAGCATTTCACCTTTCTGGGTTTTCTGCATCTTATCTTCGTCTACTATTAGTCAAGAGGGAGGCTCCATAACTCATAAAATGCATCAAAATATGTTTCAGGGTCCTAAGTCCTTCATTGTTTGCATCAGCATCTCTGCAGAGAGCCTAATGGATTCCATGCACAACAAAAGCACAAGGTTTCATCCGTAGGACTTGCAGGAGAGACCACTTCAGTCACACCTGGGTTGCCAGGTCACTGCACAGGGAGCCTTTAAGGCCACCACTCAACACTGCCCTGTGGCCTCCCCGAAGTGAGCATCCAGGGGTGAGACTGAAAGAGCGTGCACTGCTGTGTAGTACCAAGTCTCACACACTGCAGCTGTTTTACTGTGGGCAAACATGGGTTGCTTGCCTTTATCTGTGCTACAGGACGTACTCTACGCTTATCTGTGTGGAAGAAACAAAGAGGAGACAAAGTAGCAAGCTACTCTGTCGCTGGCAGATGGTCACAAAAGAAAATCTTTTGAATGATTTCCCATCAACAAAAATTTGTCTAAACCATATAAAATACCCTGGTTCCAAAGATCTCTTGTTACAGAAACTTGGGCTCACCATGACACTGCCCCACCTAGTGAGATATTGTGAGAGAGACCAGCCAGGTGCTTCAGACAATGAGTCAGAGAACTCTGTAAAAACTCATTTCTTACATAGCAAGAATACTTCAGACATAAATCTGTTAACTTGCATTGTTTTGCAAGGATACCATTAACATCACAAGCTTTACACAAGGTAGTGATGAATTCTCTGTTAAATGGATGAATTCTCCGGTAAATGGATAAAATATACAATTTTTAAAACTTCTGGTTTGCTTTGTTTTCAAGACAGCTTGCTAAAAACTGCTTTTGGTACAATCCTTTGAAAACAGTTGAGTATTTAAGTAATGACGTTGGAAACTTTATCTCATGCTGTTTGCAAAATAGGTGGAAAAGCTCTTGTTTTCGCTTTTAAAATAAATTATTTTAAATATTTAAATAATTATTAAATATTAAATAATTATTTTTTCCATTGTACCTGTAATGGTTTTCAGTAATACAAAGTAAAAGAAAGAAAAGACATTTTATATTTTCTTTCTTGTAGTCCTTTCCTCTCTTTCTTTAACAACCTTTTATCTCTAAGCTATCTTCCAGTTTTGATGGATAGTGAAAACTGTAATATCCTGTATTCCAAAAGAGAGGCATTTGCATAACTGATTTATTGAAACATGCTGAAGCAATTGGCATCGTAAAATGTTATGAGCGCTAAAAGTGCTTTTTTCATTAATCACTCTAAATAGTTCTGACATTTTTTAAGGGCCAATTTTTATGTGGAAATTATCCAAACCCTTTGGGTAAAACAATTTGTTATTTAAAACCTTTGAACATGGATTGGTGATACTACTTCAATTTGTTTCAAGAGAAAATTATATAGCCTTTTGGGAGAGAGCTGCAACCACAGCTAAAGGACACATTTATTGAATTTAGACATACTCAGTTGTATTTGTTATCAGTAACAAATATTACAGCTGTGCTTTTTCTTGTAAAAATATTATTTTTATGATGAAAATGAGAAATGGATCAACCTTTACTTTCAAATAATTATTTTTGCAGCTTATTATCACATCATAACTGATATGTTACACGATTTTACACAAAAGGGATATAAAAATGTTTTATTCAACTTCTTATCACAGAGCTTTACTTAGAAAATTTCAATCATATCTTCAATTTTTTTAAGTACTTTAACTTTCCTCACAGAAAATAATAGTAGTAATAATAATAATAATAATAATAATAATATTAATAATAATAATAATAATAATAATAATAATAATAATAATAATAATATTATTAAAATAAACCTCTACCTTTAAACACAATTAATTTATAAAAAATATTTACTTAAAATAACTACTTCACATTAATTAATTAATTCCTACTGGATTTATCTTATGTGTTCACATTCAGTAGAATTTTCCAGTTCTTTCATAAAAGTAAGCATAAGTCCATGCAACATCTGTAAAATGTCATGGTCTTGCCCGCTGGAATTCAAAACTCCTTCAACCATTTGCACTCAAATGAGTTTGTGGATTTTCCACAGAAAAAGTCTACAATGTACATTCCCTGAGGTATTTTCCTCAGAGGCTGGTAAGCAGGAAAGGTCTGATCTGGTCTGATCATCCAGAAGTACCAGCATAAGTGACCTCATAAAGGTAACAAACACAATGTTTGAAATAATTTGAGAGGATAAAGATAGTTTTGCTTCATCATGCTTCCTTGCTTGCCAGTCCATAAGGCACTAGCTGGTAAGCTTTATCTGTGTACTGCTATTTCTCACTTCCGAGTGGTTTTTCTTCCCTGTGCTGAGGATAAAGAATGTATCACTGAAAGCAAGTGAGGAAAAACTGACTATGGAAGTTGAGGAAGACCTCAGAGGGTTGTAGGAATACACAGCTTTGGAAACCATGAGTTGGCTCTAGTCGGCAGTGAAGCTGACAATTGTCATGAGGGTTGGACAGAGGAAGCATTTTTGTGTTTGTTAATCAGTTATACATATTTTACTCCCTAGGCTATGTAAGGTTATCTTTTCAAGTTTGACATAAGAGAAGCATAACCTGATGACTGTTTATTACATTTTAATTTAATGCTTTGCTCCTTTTATACATATTTTGCTTCATGAAGGTGCATGAAAAGCTAATCATGCTATTCCAACAACAAGTTATTGAATACAAAGAAGTTCAGAAAGATATGAGCACTTATGATGGTGCCTAGATGAAAGCGTCCAGTACTAATATGATGTATTACTCTATACTGGATCCATACTACTGGCACAGCCATGCAATAAGAGTAGAAATATGGCAAGGTTTTTATTTATAAAGTAGAATAAAAAATAAAAAGCATGAAAGATAAAAGAAAACATATGAAAAAGATATATTTCCAGAAGGACTCATATTTTATGCGGGTTTTATTCAAAACTGAGATTTCTTGTTTGTGAATTGTTTCAGAAACATGCCTAGAAAATAATCCTATTTGCAACTAAAAATTAACTTCAACATTTTGTTTTTCAAGAAAGGTATTTAAACAAAATACTGTTTTTCACACTCAGCTGTTCTGTTTTTGTAATTGCACAAAGGCGCACCCCTTCTTTTACCCTCCTTAGAGTGGAAAGTATATCCTACTTTTAAAAACCCTCAGTCAGCATCTTATGAAATATAGTTGCTCAAAGGCACTTGGTTATAAAATTATATTAAAACATTTCAATATGATTGATTTGGAAATGGCATCAAGGTCACCCTCAGTGGGGTTCAGGTCTTTAACATTTCAATAGTATGGTTTACTTCTGAACCATAAGACCTTCGTTGAAAAAAACCCCTAATTTTAGGGTGTGAATGATCCAACTTATTTTAACTGCCTTAAGAAAGGCATAGTCCCTTAAAGAGTGACATCAACATCAAAGTCAAGTCTGTCTAGATACCTCAGATGTTGCAAAGGTTTGCGGTTGGAAAATAAGCATCCTTTCTTGCTCTTCCACAGCAGATACTTCACAGGTAAGTGGATTTTCTATGCAAATGAACAACAAATTAAAAGTGAACAGGGATCATTGCCCACGCCTAACTATCTCAAGCAATCTTAGGAACAAGCATAGCATTGCTTTAGTGATTTCAAGGGTATGATCTCTATTCACCTCAAAAATGGAAATGTTCTCTACTCACCTCAAAAATGGAAATGTTATGTTACAGCTCTGAGTCACAAAGCAATATTTTCTATAGTTAGTTTCTAATACTTGGCCTTCTCTCAGAGTATCTATCATAGTGTTACAATCACAGGTGATTTTCTCTCCCATGGACAAGGAGTTAAAAGGAATGACGTTGTCCAAGTTATATCCTGGCATGAAGTAAGGGCATGACTAAAACCTGTATCTTAAATTTTCTTTATAGATTCAGTTCTATGCATGCAGCCCATTAGAGACACCTTGCAAAACAAAATACTCTGTTTTGACCTTGCTGAAACATTTTCTATATGCTTACATGAAATTACATGTCATCAGGTTTGGGACATTTCCCTTCCATGTTTCCAGTTCTGTGAGGCAGGATTTGTAAGAAAAAACCTGAAGTATTAAAAAGTTTGCATTTTTTTCCTTTTGAATTTATATGACCTTCATCTTCTGTTATTTAGCAGATCACATTTTGTTTTTCACAGAGGATATTATTAGGTTTAAAACAAAGAGAGAAGGAACAACAGAGACAGACAAAGAGATGGAGAAATATAAGAAATATATTATTTATAGATCTGCTTTTAAAGTATCTGGCTACTGCACAATAGCTGGCAAATAAAAAGTCATATATCTTTTTGCCAAAATGCATATGACATATGGTTGCCAAAGACAAACCATCTGCAGCAGATGTCCTTTGTGTAGGTAATATCTTGTTCCCTGAATGACCAGTTTTACTGTTTCCAGAACATAGAAGTGTACAGAAAATAAACAATACATTTAAATAAAATATAACAACTTTCTACTTTTGAAAGCTGAAATTATACACATAAAAGCACATTAAGAAGAAAATCTTAAATACAGATTAAAAATCTCATAACATTTCTTTCTGGTGCACCTGTACACATTGGCAGTACTCATCCACTTAAGTTCTCTACTGGAAAATGAAAAATCTATGCCTTTACAAAGATTACACAGCAACTAAATATTGGGCCAGATTTTAATAGAATTGTAAAATCTTGGGTTGGGAAGGATCTTTAAATATCACTTATTTCATCTCCCCTGCCATGGACAAGGGAAACCTTCCACAAGCAAACCCCCATCCAATCTATCTTTGGTTACTTTTAATGACGGGGCATCCACAACTTCTCTGGGCAGCATCTTCCAGTGTTTCACGCCTGATATTGTAAAAGCATTCTTTCTTGTCTCTCATCCAAGGAGACAAGACTAAACCTATCCTCTTTCAGTTTAAAACAATTGCCCCTTGTTTTCTCATTGTAGGCCTTGTTCTTATCAACCCTCTCATGCTGAAAACCTCAGTAAGGTGTCTCCAAGACATCAAACAATTTCACATTTACATGTTTCAGCAGTCAATAAGGCTCTTTAAAATCATCTCAAAATTGGTAGTAAATCTTGCAACTGGATGAGAATGTACACCTTGTAGAGCAATATATATATATATATATGCATATGTATATACACATATTTTTTAAATAAACTAATCAGAACTAATTTAGATAGTTTGTGACAACTTTTAATTAAAAAACCCATTTGAATGATTACTTTTGATCACTAATCTTTTAAATATCATTGCTGTTTTATATTCAACGTCTACTCCACAGTTTTAATCCAAATGTAATTAAATTCTACTTCTTTGCAAATAGCACTGATCCATTGTAGTTTCACATTGACTTGCAAGATTAAAGATTATGATGCAACAACTTTAGACCCATCACACTTACTTTCAGTTTTTAATCACAGAGTCATAAAAGGGCCTGGGCTGGAAGGGACTTTAAAAATAATCTTGCCCCAACCTCTTGCCATAGCCAGCAACACCTTCCACCAGATCAGGTTGTTCAGGGCCCCATCCAACCTGGCCTTGAACACTTGGGGTGGATGGGGTCATCCACCCCATCTTTGAAATATTTTGTAAATTGTTCAGGCAATATATTGTCATGCATGTAATAATAATTTTCTGTATCACTTTTGGAGATGCCTTGTGACCAGTACTCAAGACCCGAAGTAGGTGGTGAAAACAAGCCATGAAATTATTTACATTAACACATGATGAGGTCCGAGCAAGTAAACTTTTTATTCTTCACTCTGCATTTCTTAATCTGCTTTCTGTTGTTAGAGCAGACTCTAAATTATTGGTGCCTTTTCCCTGAAAAATGTCAATTCATTAAATAAGTTATTTTAAAACTAAACAAGAAAAACTCTCGTTTTATTGCACTTGTTCCAAGAAAGAAATTGAGAACATAATGTGTATAGATATATATTTTGAGACAATGGCAGGTATATAAATCAAACATCAAGGTACCTAGATTGCAGGCCTTCTGTGTTTTAGACAGACAAGTACAAAATCATAGATCACATAGCTGAAAAGTTCTTTGAACCAGTGCTTTGTGACAGGCAAATAACACAAAGTTATATGACATTTTTGAAATATATTCAGATCTTTGTAAACCTGGCGTGTGTGGTGGAACTCTAATTGAATGAGCACTATTACAGTTTCAAGGAGGTAAAAAACCACCCCTGACACAGTTGTCAGAGAAAATTCCATAAATATTGGAATTCATAAGGTAGTGCTAATACAAGTTTCTTGTTAATCACTGCAGGTAATCCTTCTACCAGCTGCTGCTTATGAGCTCATAAATAAGTCAAGTTGTTGTTGATTTATGTGTCATGTGTAAACCTATTCAAACTAATCTCTCATTAGCAGTAACAGTTAAACAGCTTGCCTAAATCCATACCACTTAGTCTGCTGCAACTATTATATCTTTCCTGAAATAAACCATTACTATTTTTTCTTCAGAGATACCTTAATAAATATCATTGATATTTTACTGGAAAACCGTGGTGGAAAATATTTGGCTATGCCTATGCTAGTAAACTAAATATGCTCAAGACCATTCAAGAAACTGGCTAAACAGAGTAGTCTGCAACTGCTGTGGGACATTCTTTTTGCTTCTGGCATAAGGTTACTGCATGAGAACCAGTTATGTTGAATAGTCCCTGGAAAAACCAAGCTCCCAGTTTGTGCCCAGAAACTGTTAGGGACAATGCTATTAACATTTAGACAAAATATGCTCGAGGCCTTTACAACATGGTAGTGGGGTATGGAGCTGTATTTCAGAGCCAGGAGTGCTCCAGAGCAGTGTGTGATGCATTATTAAAGACACAGATTGTGGTGCTTCTCCTAAGGTCCCATTTAAATGAGTATTATGCTGAGAATAGGATTTTCTCAAAAAAAAACCTAGTCTTTGTAAAAGAATTGTGGTATGTGGAGCTGAATTGTGTCTGATGCCTAGGAGTCATCCTCTTTGTATTTTCTTCTCTTTTATTTGTTTCCTCTTCAGGATTAATTCCTGTTCTATAGCAACAAAATGAAGAAGAAAAGTGAAAAAAATCACAGCAACTCTGCATAAAGATTTAATAGAAGAGGGTTTTTTTCATTTTTTTTTTCACTAGAACTCACTTTCTAGTAAATATCAATCATAATGGCACATATTCTGTAATGGTTAGTAAAACAAATTACCAAAATATATAACTCAGCCAACTTTATAGATCAAATAATGCTGAGAAGAGGCACAGTTTTTATTACAAATACAAAGTTTGCTTAAATGGCACAATGTATTGGTTGCCACACATGTCACAGATTAACTGTTGTTTAAAAATGGAAAGAGCCTCTCAGCAGCTATAACATTTTTTAAAAAATAAAAACTATAAAAAAAAAAAAAGAACTATCCACTCATTTCCAGATTCTGCTCCTTTTCAGTACACAGATTAAATTATTTTTATTAAGTCTGATGAAAGAATTTTAAACGAGGGCAAACAGAAACTACACCTATGTCTAAATGACTGCATAAAAGTGTCTGAAAAATTTCTTTATATGACTCCTCATAAAGTTTCCTGACACATCCTTGTCTTTTCCCAAAGAGAGTAACAAAATTTCTTCCTAAAGAAAGTATATTCTACTGCAGGCAAAAAAGAAAAATTCGCCCATATTTATTCCCCTTGTTACATGTCCTTCAAAATACAGGAAAGAAGTCTATGGAGTCCCATAGATTTTGTAACTTTATGGTAGAAGTAGAAACACTGATAACTGTAAGGTAATAGAAATGCATATGAAAAGTGGCATGTCAAAACAATGAGTGTTCAATGGTAATTCAGTTTGCCTTGATGACCTATTTTGTTTCTGCATTTTGTTATTCCTTTGATTATATTTAGGAAAAAATTCAAATGTTAATATTAAGAGGAAAAAAGGGAATGCTTACAATACTAAGGTATGTTTTCAACAATTATAATTTATATAATGTCAGGAGAATAAAAACCCCAAAACACCAACAGTATCTGAGGCAGAAGAAATGAGAGGCAATCAAATCTGAAGAAATTGCATAAAAATATCACATGAGCATGCAATGTACCCCATCGCAAAGTCAGTGATTTCGTGCGTTGCCTTAGGAAAAGCATTTTCAGCAGGTCAAGGGAGGTGATCCTCCCCTCTGCTCAGCCATGCTGAGAACAGATTTAGATTTCTTGGTCCATGCTCAGGTTTCCCAATGCAGGAGAGATCTGGACGTGCTGGAGGCAGTTCAGTGAAGGGCCATGAATATGACTGGGGGACTGGATTATCTGATGTCTGAGGAGGGCCTGGAAGAGCTGGGGCTGGTCAGTCTGGAGAAGGCTCAGGGAGAAATAGTTGCAATGCACTTAATTTGGTTGCTTGGGAGATAGATAGAAGTTTCGTGGCGGAGTTTCATTGTGGGAAGGAAGGAAGGAAGGAAGGAAGGAAGGAAGGAAGGAAGGAAGGAAGGAAGGAAGGAAGGAAGGAAGGAAGGAAGGAAGGAAGGAAGGAAGGAAGGAAGGAAATATGTACCAAAAGTTCCTGAATACTTTTTGAGTGACCTGATTTCTGAAGTCCTTAGAAAGGTACAAATCAAAGCAAAGAAATGCTAAAAAGTAGATACTCAAAATAGACACCTTACAAACATTTAGAATAAAAGTCTCATTAGTATTTGCTTCTTCTAGAGATGGTAAAGAATTTTCTTGTCATGAATTTTAAAAGTACCTCATTCCATTATTCAAAGCAGTTCAAAGCAGAATTGCTCACAGAACAATAAGTACAAGAAAATGTACTTTAATGTCTTTGGCAAAATACAGATAGTTTCATGTACATTTATACTTTTTAGAGATAAAATGAGTCTCTTTGGGTTTACCTTCAAAAGGCTGTTTAGATTGGTGACATTTCAAGCATCATTGAGTTTAACTAAATGCACTTTAAAACAAAATATTTGAATTTTTGAATTACACTAGAGAATCATATATGTTTGTTAAATAAACTTAAATGCATTTTAAAGGATAAAAGTTGAAAAAAATTCTTTAGTCTTAGTATTTGTATTCAGCACCAGCAACAGACATCATTGTCATCAGAAAAGCAGGAAATCACTTCACATGGCCCAGATGCAGACATCTCTTAAGAACGAAAGAAATTTGAAAACAAGATTGATTCCTTGGAGTTATAGTAAAAAAGAGCTTTAAAAATGTATATTCTTATTCAACTGACATGTAAACACATAAAATTCATAAAATCAGAACCTAAAATGTTTTTAATCTCTGCTGTGGATCTAAGATTTAGAAATGGCCATAAATTTCAAAATATACTATTTTTTTGAATGGCAGAACCATTCCATTTATTTGTACATTATCTGCATAAATTTCTCATTAGAAAATGTTTGCATATTTCACAGTCTAACATTTGCATAATAAATCATCTGTAGTTAAATATTTCAGTTGTTTGTCATATTCTTACCTCATTTCATATAGATGGTGGTAATTTAGAATATCCATATAATAGAAAATAATCCAAACATACTAGCATCCTATTTTGAATCAGTTTTGTGTTGCTTTTGATATTGTATGTGCCACTGTCTCTTTCCACTTTTTACAGAACTTATCAGGATTGTTTCTTTTCGGATTTGTCTGATTATCCTGCCCTTCAAATAATTTACTGATTTGGGATTTTTTATGACCTATAAAATTCCTGTATTTATTCCATTATATATTTTTCCTCCTCATGGCACTGAAACCAGGATTCCCTGTGCGCTCCTATGCACATCATTACAACTCTCTTAATTTGAGAATCAATAGCAGATATACTTATGATCTTTTTCTTTCCGTCATTTCTAACAATGACAAAGTAAAAATTTTGCTGCTACTCTTTGAATCTGCAGATTGTTTGTTTGAAAACTACTGGTGTTACTCCATCTGTATTTCTATATTTTAAACAGTATCTGGAGTGGTCACAATCAAATCCCTAAATCTTTTCAGCTAACATAACATACACTAGTTCATATTTATTGTTACCTGGCATATGACTCCTGAATTTCTCAGTGTATATTTTGTTCTCTGAATCTTCACTGTTAACCTCTGCAGCAGAGGTTAACCTCTCTTAACCAGCAGACCTGGTCTTGCACAAACATAATGGACTAAATTTTTTCAGTCAGAGTAGTTTTATTGCTGTCAATAAAAAATATATGAATGTCTGTACAGTAACACATCTGAACTGTTGTGGGAAGGATCAAGATAGAATTACAAGGTTGGCATAATCAAAGGCTCTGTGATAAAAATAAGTGCATTGCAGACTGCTCCAGCACGTGTTTTTTATTTTCTAATGAGTCCCTCATTTGGATGGCAAATGTATGCTTATATAATGGAAACTCTTACTCCTGTGAGCTAAGCCTCTGAAGTAATTTCAAGGCATATGTATTTGAACTGTTGTATTTCCTTTCCTTTGAACACTTTTCAGATCATTGGACTTTATAAACTATATTTATAATCAACAAGACTGATTTAGAGCAGAAATACACTTTCCGTGAATAAATCTTAAAATTTCATTATGTATCATTGTGGTGTTATGTTTTAGTTAAATGGTATGGTATGTCTCGCCCCTTGAAAATGTAACACCACATATCTTCAGTGAAATTTCTCTTCATATGTAAAGATTTAATGGAAAATCTTCAAGCAGCAAAATCACATAGGAGCATAGCTTCAACACTAGAGTTAGCAGCTTCAAATCTTTGTATTGTCTAATCCAACAGCTTGAAATAATTGATGTAAAATATACTAAATTTACATTTCTATTACATACATTTGAGATCTTCTTATAGTGAAATTATATTTTTCTCTCACTTGGCACAGTGAGAATAAAAAAAAAGTTCTTCTTTTAAAAATATAGCATAATTAAAGAATCTACCCTCCCTTTTTAAGTCCACATCTTTTTTTTTTTTCTTCCTGAAACTGTTACAGCATTAGACTTGGGCTTGATATTTACTTATCCAGTCTAGGAGGAGACAGGGTCTGATTTTGGGCTTTCCAAAAGTTTACTGTCACAGAATCCCAGAGGCAACTGTATGAACTGCTTTGGTGACAAATCCTACTATTAAGTCTGTCCAACCTGGCTTCTGTAGAAAGGTCTGCTAATCATTCCTCATGTTCCAAATGGGTGCCAATATTTGAGATAGATACAAGACCATGAAATGAGAAGTTTTTCTTCAATGAAAGTATCCTTTCTTGCAGATTTAATTGGTTGTGTAATATAATTATATACTTCACATAGAACAAATGCAATGGATTCATACATGCATTTATGTCTACAAAATCATAGAACTAAACATACTAATAAGGTATGGGACCAGAAAGAGAGCTTTTAAAGTTAAAAAGTATGATCAATGTGAAAAAAGACAGCAACCTTGCAACCGTTGAGATCTCTAGCAAAGCAAGTAGAAGGCAGAGAGCTGGAAGAGGCCTAAACATCTGTTTTTGGAGATCTGCACACTGAAGCACACAGCAACTCTATTCTAATTTTGTAAATTTACACACAAATGTTTGATTTTCTGTTTGAGATCGGAGAGCATTCTAGGTTATACATTTTGGTTTGCCTTTCCATATTAATAAAACCTTGTCCACCAAAAATAATCTACACAATCATGTTAGGTAGGGTGTATAAGCAGAAACAATAGAATATAATATTGACTGCCACATCACATGCCACAGAAAGTCATGACCTTATACTCACACCTGCACATACCTCATAAGAAAGAAAATCAAAAGGCCTGGCCTTTACTGTGCCTACAGCTAAGGTAAACATCAATATTTGTTCATTGTTGAATTGTGTGAAATGCAGAAACACACACTTTAGCACTCTTTCAGTATTAACCACAAAGGATCTTTAATACGATTGAGTGTTAAAGTCAATAATGAACCTCTTTGAATTAGCCAACTAACAGTCAAGTACAAGTCAATTGAGACTTGCTTTATTTTGCTGTCACTGCAGAACAAAAAACTTACTTTCTCACACACACCCCAAAAAATACTCCATGAGATAAGTGTTGTCATTTTTATTTTAGTTTTAAATATCACTCTTTGATGTCAGTTGCATAGGAATAAACTCATATCCTTTTTCTTTATCACTATTAGCCTTTTTTTTAGCTATCTTTTATACATCCATAAAAGAAAGTACAGTTCATTGTGTTCCTGAGTGTAATTTTTCTTCTAATGTGGTATTCAAACTAATTTTACTGCTTAAATTAAAAAGGAGGAAGATTTTAGTTCTGACAATGGCATGAAAGAGGGAGAAACTGTTTCCGGCCTGAAGGCAGCTCTGAACTGGAGTCAAGAAAAGAAAAGAATAGGTCTTTTCATGATCTCTTTTTAAACTGTAAAACTGTTATTTTAAAATCAACAGTGCTGCTTGCTTTAGAGGCGTCACTTTGATAGCAGGCACTACCATAAGCCAGCTGATAGGAAATATTACCACTCACTTGCATAGTGACCTGGAAATTCATCCAGTCACTCATTCAAAAAGTAAACAAATGTATCCATTACTTGACTAAATTTTCACTTCATAGCTTGAGCCAAAGTTTCCACTAGTTTAATGGAAGAAATCCTTGAAAGAAAACCTGTTTCCCTTTATTTTTCTAATTGAAAGTCTAAATAACGAATGAGTTCCAAAAGCATCAGGAATACGCAAGGAAAGTGTTGGTCTGCCCACACTGAAACTAAAATCTGCTAGAAATAAGACTTTTGTTTTGGCTGGAGATTGAAGTATTACAAAACTTAAGTGAATTTATTAAAGGATTTCCCTAACATACACCTTCACTGCCAGACTAAACATAATAAAAACCCCAACTACTTTTACGTCTAAAATCTAGAAGCTCAGTTTGTTCAAGCTTTTCTCAGGTATCAATACTCTAAAAATCCTTCCAAATATTACTAGTAGAACTTTGAATAAGACACAAAAAACAGCATTTTAATAAGGTAATCACAAAGGTGATGTGTGAGAAACAAGTAAATGAGTAATAATTACCTGGGGTATTAAAATCTATGTTAAAAATAGTTACTTAAAACTATCTACATAAAGTGAAAATCAGTACAACACATAGCGATCAGTGACTCTCAAATGGAAAGTTTGTGAACATTTTGTAATACTTCATTTATGTCACAGATTTTGATTATAGAGGCTCAAATGGTGCATTCTACATTACAGTCTGTATTAAAAGTTTAATAATTTACTTATGTCAAAGAAAAATATTATGTCTTTTAAAGTCTACTTCTGGAAAGTAATGAGTAAAAAGAGGGTGTGAAAAGATTTTATGCAGTATAATCTGTGATTATCTCATTGAAACTCTCTCATTTAGGAGAGAGCTTTATTGAGATGCTTGATTTCCTTCCCTCTCACGTATTTAACTACATGCACAAAATCTAAATACATTTAAGCATGAACTTTTGGATGCATTTATTAAATATTTGCAGGAAAAAGGAAGTGGATACTATTGCATAAAATTTGCACAAACAAATTATCCTATGGTCAGAACTGAGGACACCTATTAAAAGAATTTTTCATAAACACCATGCAAAACTGACACATAGATCTCTAATCTGGGTTCCTAGTTACAATACTCTTCTGATTGGAAAATTCAAAAATTGAGTTGCTGAAACATCTGCACAAATCAGAGCGATGCAAACCTAAATTTCAGTTCAGAAATTGAAGCTGTTCCTTTTTTTTAGTGAGCAAATTCAAAATTAAAATGCTTATTATTATTATATTTTAACTTAAATATTTTTGACACAGGATTTATGGCCAAATCCATCTCTGAAACCAGAGCTTGTTCTTTAGCACAGCAGTGTACTAACCAGAGAGATGGTTATCACCATTGAAGTTGCTTTAAAAGTATTATTCTGCTGACATTTTTAGCTAGTAACTCCTAAAATGAAAAGAATAAATGAATTTAGGATTTTTTCTTTTTAAGAAAACCTTGAATTCCTTTGTTTTATGCATCAATTTGGAAGAATACCTTTCCCCTTTTCTCTGGTTCTTCCCTCAGCATATCAGACATATACCTTGTGTAAGAAATAAATCATTGTACTAAAGACACAATCTTTTCTGCATTATTCATTATTATGTATATTTTGCAATATAAAACTCTAATCATCATCATTATGGTGTTGTTCAAGTCCTGTAATTTTACTAGAGCAAGATAATTCATAGAAAAGATCCAAAGGCAATTCTTTTTGTTTGTCATTATTTGATATAATTGACAGTTTTCTTTCTTACTTCTTTTTCCTCTTCCCACCTTTCTGATTCTAACAAGATTTTTCTTGTTGTTGAATAGACAAAGTCACTATGGTTATAGCCTTACTCCTGGCGAAGAACTTTGGAGTAGAGTCAGTGTCCAAAATGTCAGCAACAAACAGCAGCACAGACGAGCACTTTAGGCTCTGGGGTAACTTCATCAAAAGGGTTCTGATCGCACCTGAAATATTCTTAGTGTTAAAGCAGAATTATCATTTTGAATTAGGATCCATGGACTAAGGGATAATGCAGAGAAATAATCAATTTTATAGAATTCAAAAGCAAAGTACCATTTGTTTGAATGTCATAAAGTCAGTAAGAAATTAAAATAATATATGCTCTCTGTCTGCCTTATAGCTATACAATAGAAAAATAAAAAGTGATTTATCTTTAAGAAGCAGAAAAATATGCAGAAAAAGCAAATTCATTTTTATCTCAATGATTTTTCCTTTCCTTTGCCTTCCACAGTATCCCCACAGGGATTTAGCAGACATTGAGAAACTACCTTCCAGGGCCTGTCATATTCTGACCATAAAAAAACCCAGATTGACCCTGATTTCCATAGGAAATAAAATCAGACTCTCAGTATTCAACCATAAAAAGCATATGATTTGAGGAAAATAATTTTCTGTAAGTGCTCTCTAGAGAACTTCTGCAGGCTTCAGTGCCTGAGCTCTCATGAAACCTAATTCTAATTCAAATGCATAAAAATCTCAGCTCTCTGGCTCTGCATCACATAAGCACAGACTTGTTTTTAAAACCCTATAATCCCTAAAAAATTCTCTTGAAGATCTTCTGTCTTGATCAAAGCACCCCAGAAACTTCAGTTCTGGAAACACAATAGGAATGTTAAGAAAGCCCCAAAACATGTTCCTTTAGCAGTAAGCAGTATATTTTATGAAGCCAGTGAAACAATCTAACAGAAACATAATTACCCTGATGAAATTTAAAGACAAAATTAAGCTGAATAATTTAATTGGTCCAGTTCCAGCTGAAAATTTGAAACTTTACTTCTGGCATTAATTTAAAGTTTGAGCCTGAGTTCCGGTAAGCAGAATCAGGGGGCTCTTTTGTGAGGACTTGACTGAAAAATTCAAAAGTCAGGGTGTCACAGTAAATTCTGAAGATGTGCTGTCTCTGAGGTGAAATTGCTTGTTTCTTTTCATAGTCAGTCAAGCTCAACAAGCAAGTGATAAATCTTTGTCTCAGGAACTCATGGAAGAAAGCTCATCTTGTTAACTCAATGCTGATTTTTAAGACTGACATTCCATCTCAGCCCTATGCAATGCCCTTTTCACTAATGCATTTTAGGAGTGTACTTCATCACTTTTTTTGTCTGTGCTTTTTAATTGAGCAAAGCGATGTGTCAACAAGCTAATTTAAAAACTCAAGAGGTACAATCTACATCCTTAAAAACACCTTGAAGTCTAACCTTACAAAATTCTCTGACACAAATCTGATTATTCCAGGGAAATAGTGAAATATTATTTTGGGGTGGAAAAAAAAGAAATACTTTTCAGTACTGAAACTCTGACCTGTAGAGAGAAACATATTCCTTTTTTTTAGTTTTAATGTATTGCAATATTACCTCAGGATCAGTTTTTGCTTGTGCTTTTTATCTGGGCAAAGTTATCTGGCAACAAGATTTTCAATAAGAGTTATTTTAATTAGCATTTTTAAAGACTGATCTCTACAAATAATGCACATACTGGAGAAATTGATCCTGTCGGTTCCCCAAACAAGCATATTCTGTATTTGCCTGTTAGAGGGAAAAAAGAAAAAGGCCTAAGGATGGTCGGCACTTCTTACTGTCCTGCAAAAATACATTTGTTAAACAGTACCTTGAGATCCCGAGACTAGAAATTACTTATGCAAAAGTTGTCATCTTAACAAAATTGTGCTTTGTAATTGCAACACATTACTTTGTAATTGCGCCTCTGAAGAAAGACCTAAAACCTTCCACATATGGATGCCTTCTAATCACTAGGGGTGACATAACCGACTTTGATCAAGCATATAGAGAGCCTGGCATCTCTGCAAAAATTTCTTGGATCTGATGAATACTTGGCTAAATCTCATGTAGAGAACTCCTTTGTAGACATCTATATTTAGGGGTCTGAATTTGAATTCCACTTTTCAATGCTGTTCAAATTGCTTGTTGGGGCAACTCTTTGAGCCACTTAATTATGCAACTGCTCTAAAGTTTTCTAGGGTGACATACACCCCTATGGAAAGCAAACTGTGGAGTCTCTGACACAGCAGAAGAGGAACCATACTGACAAAGTAGTTGCTTAGATGTTTAGATGCAGAACCTAAGAGTTCTGCTCATGGTTCTAAGAAGCACAGTAATTAAAAAAATTATTTACGCTGCCTGAAATTTAAATCTCAATGTTTCAACTTAAAACTAGTGTGAGACACAAAATGAAATTTTTAAGACAACTATTTCATGTATATTAGGAAGGTTTTACTTTTTTTTTCCCCTGAGGTTTTTCAGTTGTATTTTTTGAGGGTTTTTTTGGTTTTTTTCCCCCTCCTCAGCACTAAAAGAATAAAGAGCTGATAATTTATAACTGTTTCTGGTGACATATGGTTCTGTGTGGCCGATAATATCCTAGATAGCTAAGGAAATAGAGCCAAAATATGCTTCGTGCACTGATGTTTCATAAATGCAAACAGATTAATAACATTTTATCATTGCCAGTTATTCATTAGTATTAAATGAACAAACCACATACATTTCTTTATAGCTAAAATAATTCATACAAGATAGTAAGCACTTTAAGCAAATGTCCATGTTGCAAAAATAATGTGGTTAAATAATAACTGCATACAATTCCTTCTCTATCCATATGTCTCATTGCTCCAATGAAAACCCAATTTTATTTTTGCTCTGCCATGAGCACAGATACATGTGAAGTCCATATCCATCTTGGCTGTGAGCACATGGATTACAGAGCAACTTTTTCTCAAGTCTCTATATTCTCAAATGAGCACCATATAGAACCAAACAAATGGCAAACCCCAAGATTTCCAGATGAATGAATGTATTTAGTTTCTTGGAAGTAAAGAACAATAACAGGCAACTCTGTTTTCCTTTCCATATTTTCAATTTGAGCTCATAAGGCAACTAATTTATAGCACACATAAGTCTTTTCTAGAAAGGATGTTTTGCAATTTTCAGGGTTTTTTCTTTTTTCTGGTCCTTTATAGACCTGTGGCAGTCTGCTTAGATTACAAGAAAGTAAGCTTTTTGAGAATAGTTTAATTTCATCTTGTGAATTTCCAGACCTCTATTAAATTCTTTTAGAAAAAATACATATATTGGAAAAATATACAACTATGCAGTTAGCAATATTCATTCCTTTTTTATCAATTTTTTCAAAGATCAAAGCAATTTTATTCCAAAATGCTGAGCTCTTTGAGTGTATATTAAGACACTTGACCCTCTCAGCCAAGTTTCTGCTTGGTATAATTAATGGAAATCATTGAAGATTCATTTTGATTAATCTCATAGGGCTCTGATAATTGTTTATAAGTAGGTAGAAGCAGAATTGACTGCCTGAAAAAAGCTCAAAACACTCACAGTGTACCTATATGCTTTCTTCAGTAAAATAAAGATCACTTTGAAAACATTTTCAAGTTGTCAGTGTTTGGGAAGATATCTAAACTCATTTTTCAAAACATTCCCTAAGAATAACTCTTAGCACTACTGGAGCAACCTTCAGTTTTCCTGCTTCTAACTTTTTCATCCATAAATTAGCAACCTGAATGTTATCCTCATGCATATTGTATGTCAAATGTCAAAAATATGTCAATTCAAGCTTTGAATAAGTATTTTTGTTTTAAATGAACATATGTTGCACATGTTGCATTTTCCCTAAACTGAGGATGTTAACTTCAGAAGAAAAGATTCTGAGAACTTAGGACTGCTATGCATACTATTAAATTATGTCATTTTAAATGTCATATTTCATACTAAAAATATGTAATTTTAAGAAACACCATCCTTGGAAAATCTTTTTCACACTTCCACTCTAGTAGAATCAAAATTTAAATTAAAAATGTCTTAAATCTCAACAGCTGTATGTTATGATTAAATGCAAAATTAGCTAAATCCTCATTCAAAATGGTTGGTTTGTGACATCAGAGAAATTCAAACTATCTGCATGCTAAAATTTCAGCTGTTGAAAATACATCTTCATGCATTAATACATATGTATTTTCAGGTTTAAGTAACCACAGAATTTACCAGATTTGTCTTTTAGGATAACATTAGTTTTTTAACCTCTACACTAATATTGTCTGCTTTAAATCTTGATTGCAGCTTACCATAATTTTCCCTTGGTTGTGTTCTCCACTGTTAGTGAAGAGTGATTTCTTTCTTTTATATATAGATAAATTTCATTATTATTTACATGTTTAACTATTTTATTTGTATATAAATATACATTTTAATATAATTTATGCACATTTATTCAGCGATTATCTGTGTAAGGTTCCTGAAAATCAGAATTACTTTTGTTTGTCGTTAAAAACACAGACTTCCAAAGAACAATAATCAGAAGCAAAGAATTACTGTGTTCAGAGAGGATATAAATCACTGAGAGCTAGGCAGTGACATCTTCTCTCCTTACATGACAGAGATTACATTAGTGGCAAGTTGCTGCAGAGTAAATCTGCCTGCTTCAAAGGGTTTGTCAAACCATCATGGGACTTGCTGCTGAACAAGGACTGAAATACTAACCTAGACATTATTGAATCAGAACTAGTTAGGATCACCAGGAAATCCCATTTCATTTTGTAATAAATGAAACACAAACATACATGTGCTGGTCCCGACCTCACATGACCTGCTAGACACTGCTTAGCCACCATTGCTCAATTAGATTGAAGGCGAAATTCAACATTGCTAGCTCCCGTCATGGGATTCCTAGGAACATCCAGGTTACATTTTGGAATTACTGTACATGTAAAGACAGCATTAGTTGGTATTGCTTGTGATTTTAAAAATAGCTAGTACCTTTGAAAATAACTGAGACCACCTCAGATAAACCTCACATCTACAAGGAACTGAGAAATACTCTCTGTTCGCTAAAGATACAAAAATGCGTAAGCCTTTGTAAAACAGAAGCAAAAAAGACAGCATGGAGAAGCATTGTTTTTCTTTTTGGTATTTGCTTGCAATTAAATTTATTGTAATATCTAGCATTTCCCACAATTTCACCAAAGGGTACATGGGTTTTAATGAAAGGATGCTTAATGCAAGCTGAAGAAACCTGTCTTTCTCTGTTTGCAGTCAGATAGGCAAAACCACAGCACTAACGATCACCAAAGTCTCTCCATTTATCTCATCTTTCACTTTTAATTCTTAGGGACAGTTTTGTTGTCTTCTCAGAGTACTGGAAAGCTCAGGGAATGCAGCTGTCCAGAGGGAGCAAGTTCATTCAGTAACAGTAGAATGTGGAATTTTAGTTGAGGTAGTTGATGTACAAAGCAGAATAGAAATTACATTTGATGAGATTCTGTTTGCAATCCTCACACTTGTGAGACTGACAAGGCAATTCCCTCTCTGTCTGTCATGAATCCTACAACTTGTCTCTATGTGTCTTATAATTCTGCTGTGCAGCTCCTCAAGGGAAGAACCACTGGAGGTGTAAACACTTCTCATACATTTTATCATCATGATAAATTAATTCAAGTTTCTGAACAGAATTGCATAACACAATACTGAAAATGCCATTGCTGTCCCTATTTTTGTTTTTTTTTAACAATACTGATGCCCCATCAGTATTCAATAAGAATGACAGCTAACTTAACTATGAAAAAAATAGGCTTAAGTTCTTCTTTTAGATCTATTGTAGAATCATAAAATCATAGAATGGTTTAGATTGAGGTACCTTAATGCTAACCTAGTTCCAAGCACTCTGCCAAAGATGGTGAGACTTTCCAAAGACCGAATTTCTCAGAGACTCATCTAACCTGGCCTTGAACACTTTCAGGGATAGATCATCCACAGCTTTGCTGGGCAGGTTGTTGCACTGTTTTATTACCCTCATATCTAGTCTAAATATATCCTCTTTCAACTGAAAACCATTTCCTGTTGTTGTGCATGGCCTTCTGAAAAGTCCCTCTCCAGCTTTATTCTAAAGCTATATTTTCGGTACTGGAAGGCTGCTATAAAAAGTCTTCCCTTCTCCGGGGTGAACAACCCCAAATCTCAGCCTGTCTGCATAACAGCGGCAGTCCAGCTCTTTGGACATCTCTGTGGCCCTCCTCTGGACCTGCTCCAACAGATCCATGTCCTGATATTGAGGGTCCCATAGCTGGATGCAGCACTCTAGATGGGGTCTCACAAGAGCAGAGTAGAGGGCCATAATCACCTCCCTCAACCTGCTGGCTACATATATTTTGATGCATTCCAAGACATGTTTTGCTTTTCAGACTGCAAGACATTTGTAGGTGATGCTGAGGTACTTACTCACTGTACCCCCAAGTCCTTCTCCACACATCTGCTTTGGAATATGTATATGTGTGTTGGTACATGTGCTTACAATGAATATATAATGCACATATATTATTTTTTCCCCTTAATCTTCAGTCCTTCTCCACACATCTGCTTTGGAATATGTGTATGTGTGTTGGCACGTGTGCTTATAATGAATATGTAATGCACACATATATTATATTTCCCTTAATCTTCAGTGCAAATACTATTTTTTTTAAAGAAATATTAGGCATCAAATATTTTCAAAGTACAATTTGGAAGGAAATGTTTTTCAAATGAATTTAAAGCTTTCTAATTTTTTTGACAGATGTTTTAAAGTGAAAAGTTAAAATAAAAAAAAACCCCTTAAAGTTCATTGAAAGTCAAAGTATTAGCAAAATGCCAACATTTCTGCAATTCTTTTTTGTCCTCAAAAAAACAAACAAACTAAACCAATAAACCAGACAAACCCCTCTTGCTAAAAAATACATTTCACTCTTAATTGTTTGGATTTCAGTAAGCCAGCACTTCTAACCAGATAAAATATTTTGCAGTCCATGAACTGTCAGTTTTCTCTCACCTAAAGGATATATAATAAATCAGTCAAATAGAACATGTAAGAAGACAGAGCATCATGTTTCAGGGCAAAAAGCAGCCTGTAAGCAATGTGTTTTAGGGAGAGAATTACTTCACTCCGGTTATTTCATAAGCCTATCTTTTAAACACAGGCAATCTTTATGAGACAACAAACTTCAGGGGAAATAACTGCTGTGCTGCTGAATGCAGTGAGAGCAAAAAGCCTGGAAAATAATGCCTCCTGCTGATACGGCACCCTCCTGCAGTGCCCCAATTGAACTGATGTGCTACACATACATAAAGCAGCCTCCTCTGAGAGCTCATAGGGGGCACTTAGTGATCATCATGTTCCACCTTGGCAGAGGCACTTTAACTGAGGTGGTCTCAAAAACACATGAGGGTAGAATGCCCATCTTCTCAGACCCATCAGAATGAGGGCTCTTGGACCTATTTTTCATCTGAGTTTCGCTTGATAGACATAGAAATTTTTTCTGAATCCATCTCTGAAGTATGACTTTAAACTAAAGTTAGAACTTAAAACTGATGTCCTTACTCAGGCAACTTTCCAGACAGTTTAGGATTGAGGAGTTCTATGCAATTAGTATTTACTCTGACCTTTCAATGAGCTGCAAGTAATACATTTGTCCTCATGTGATCCAGTGTAATGGCATTATTTTTGCATTGAAGGGATGGTTTTAAAATCTCTTCCCTTTGATTTACATGAAAAACCTTAACTTACATGGTTTATATAACCTTGTTACTAAACTTACTCTTGCAGACACATTTTCCTTCACTATTTAAAATCAGACATCCTGTGTAACTAAAGAAACAGAAAGAATATTAAATTATGGGGTTTCAATAGGAAGAATGAGATCCTTCAATCATTTTCCTTTGATTTTAATTTTCTTAAAGACAAATTAATCACTTCAGAATTGTCCAAAATACTAGAAAACACTGCTATTTTTACTTATTCTTCTATCTGCAATAATAAAGAAAATTGTTTGAACACTGTCTTTTGGAAAAATTAGAGAACTAATTGAGTGATATCACGGTACCTGTAACTGTATCAGTCAGCCCTGGTTTGTATTATTAATCCATTTCTGTATAAAATACCTTTGTTTTTTTGAACAGTGTCTAATTCTATTATAAATCCTAGGAAATAATTCTGTCAAACCTTATGTTATTCTTCTAACACATACTTGGAAACTATTTTTCATAGGTCTTCGCGATTAAGTATTTCCATATAAGGCCTTTTGTCTCAGAATCAGCAGCTGGTTCCAAAGAAAATGTGAAGATTTTCAGCAGTTGCTGATGGTTTGAGCAAGCACTGACCCCTGGGTAAAAAGAATAAACACTGGAGCTGAGAACAAAAGGAGTCCTTAGAATACCATTAACTCACAGTAATAAGGCAGACATGATGTACTGGGGTCAGTACAAGTCTCATTTATAGATAAGCTGCAAAGAGAATCATTCCATCACCAAAGAGAGGTCAACGGTTAAAGTCTGATATGATTGTTTTGAACTAATCTTCCAGTGACAAATTTCTGAACTATGAAGGGGTTCTTCAATTTCAGCAATATATTTCAGGGTCTTTTTAAATGGCACTTCATGTTTCTAGATGCACTTATCAAAGAAAATTCTTTTGGGAAGATTTTGGATGAAAAGAAGGAAAGGCAATAATAAATTTCATTTCTAAAGTAGTCAAAGTAAGGTTTTCATATAACCTTTATAATTTTTTGGCACCAAATTTTTTGGAAAACAATATCTTTTTTCCTAGAAGAACTTATTTCAATATAAACATGAAGTATAAGGAGGAAAAATATTTTTATTAAATTATTTTAACAAATGATATATGTAGAATACCACAAATAAAATTAAATAAGGTCATGTTTCCTTACTTGGACTTGATTCTTCTGTCATATTTTTGTTGTGATGTGAATTTATTTTTTTAACAAAATTTTGGGCTCAGAATATTATCTTTGAGGAAAAGAAGAAATAATTAAATAGCCTGTAAACCACTCTCAATTTCCTTCTAATCACAAGGTGATAGTAGAATATTTGAAAAAGAAACATATCACTGTTGGTTTAGCTGTACTTGCCTATACAACACAAGGACAAAACATCTTTGGGCTAACATAGCCCATCTACCTTGAGTTTTCCTATGCAGCAATCTGGGAAGAAGCTTCCCCACTTTTGAAAACCAGAATATGTTAATGAAGATTCTGTGGCTGGATCTCATTTCAGTGCTTTTTTTGTAAATCTCCAGAAAAATGCTAGACAGCTTTGTAGATAGTCAAATGCTCATTAAAGAATATAGATAGAAAAGTTGTGGCAAGAATGATGAATCCCTAGTTTGGTAGTAGGGGAAACATAAAAAGGGAATGGAGGAGAGTCTTCCCCATTACACTTCTGACAAAGTGTGTAAGACTTTATGAACATGACCAAACGCCTTTCTACTGTAATTTACAGAAATCATTTTGACACAGGTGTTTTGGCTCCCTTAGAAGGCAGTGAAAAAACTCTTCTAGGAAATATCATATTCTGTTCTTAAAAATCTACAAAAGAAGTGAAATAAATGACAGGAATTAATGATTTGCGTCATCAACTTATGGAAGAGCAGTTTGTGAGAGAAATTTGTTTAGCGTCACTTCAAAAATGAATAGAAATGCCATGTGCTTTGAAGTAGTCACTAAATAAAATAAGACCTTAGGTAATTAGATAGTAAAAGCATTGAAGAAGGTACTGAAGCTGGTGTATGGATTGTAAAATCCTAATTTTCGAGATTTCATAAGAGTTTTTACCAGGCCATGCTATTTTATCAATAATGCTTATTGTTTTTCAGATGATGACAAATATATCTTATTTTAATGAGCACAATTTCATTTCATTCTCTGCTTTTCTATAGTATTCATCAGTGACAATCTCCCCCTTATTTCTCCTAAGTCTGGGACCTCATTCACACTTCTATTCATTTACTGTAATTGCTCAATTTTGTTGAGAAACTTAGGAAGAGATTATGGAAAATTAACTGAAAGCTTCATATTCAGATGTCTGGTTTTTATGATCCTGCAACTCTATTGGCAATATTCTCCCTGGCTAGACTGTTTGAACTTTGTGTCCTTTTCTTATGATCAAACCTGCTTACTTTTATAGTTTGGCACGATGTTAACATTAATACTGGTTTGAAAATCTTCTAAAACCTTTCACTCATCAAATGCATGTTAATCATTCTAGGGCTTGTACATGGGAGCGTTTGTGTTTTGCTACAAAAAAGCTACTTGTCAAAACTACTGACACCCCAGATGTCTAAAAGAAAGGAGCATGTTAAACGACTAAGTCCTGGCCTTACCTTGACCCCCGCTCTGTTCTCCAAAGTTATATATTAAAACTGTTAAAAGCTTGATGTTAATTAATTCAGAATCTTAATAATTCTGCCTATTCAGAAGATTCACTAAAGCAAAAGTTCTAAATAATTATGTTCTGAGGACATAATTATAACTCCAGCAATAAATTCTACAAAGTCATTCATTTGACTTTTTCTTTTCCCCTCAGTAGTGTTTTTAATGGACAATTTAAAATTTTCCAATGGCAAATTAAAAATCAGAGCCTAAAAGCATATTTTATGAGATGGGAATTATTTGATTTGGCTGAAGCCTCCAGATGAATTTGATGTAATTTTCTCTTCTTTTAAAAACAGTTAAGAGTATAGACTTCAAGAGGATAAACATAATAGCTTTATTTTGTTGAAAAAAAGGAAAAAAGTACTTTTTCCCAACTCACTTCAAATAAATGTCTTTAAGTCTAACATGCTTTGGAATGAATTAAGGGAGAATCTAAGCTGCTTGTACCCTTTCAAGCAAGGAACTGTAGCACTAATAAGGACTAGAGGAAGGCTGAACGTAAATCAGATGCCAAGAATTATTTAGCTTTGTCTCAAGCTATTCAGCTTCTGAAGGATGAATCAAAAATATAAGATAATGAGCAGGGCAAGACTGAGAACTGCTTTCTTATCACATCCTTTCTCCTCTTCATTGTAAAAGTAGTAAACTTCTGAGCATTCCCTGAAATGTGGCTTTTAAACCTCAAGAACTATTACAACTTAGTAACTTCAATTACATCATAGATACACTTAGCCTGTACTTCAGCAGTAGAGGATGATGCCTTGCATAAAAAATGTGACTGATGGACTCAGCATGGTCAATGATACGGGTGGAACAGCTCAACAGGTTGTTGGAGGCCTGCACCATATTTCTCACTAGGGTTGGTGTGAAGGTTGACAAACCTAGCATTATATAATTTCAGGAATTCAGAGCAGAATTTTCCAAGATAGGCACTAATGACTCGAGCTTCATGGAGGAGTTTCTCTATGCCTTTTTAAATCAAGAAAAGGAGAAGCAGTCCCTAATGGTGTTATGCATGATAATCAAATTTCCTGGTTAAAATGCGCTCACCCAAAGGTCACATCTGAAGCCCTCAAATCTTGTTGCAGAGCTCTGCAGTATTGCTTGTCTTCTCAGCAGAGGTCTGCTGCTTTGGAGGATAAGGAAACATTTATATAAGAATGTTACACAACTCCACAGTTAAAAAAAAATCAACAATTTATGACTGACAATGACAAAGAAGAAGGAAGATAAAAAGAAAGCAGCAGCACCACTGCAAAACAAGTACTAGATTGCAATTTAGTGTGTTTTGTTTTTTGTTTTTTCCCCAAATATGTTTATAGTTGGAGAAAAGAGGCTTCTGCTAACTTATTTTGTAGTGCACTTCTCCTTACCTGAGAGGATGGCACTTCTATAGTATAGATTTTTTAATATAAAAATATGCTTATTAAATAATTTAAAAGATACACACCAAATTCCCTAACTTAATTAAAATGTAGATAACTTTCTGTTTTACTGACACAATGGCATTTCTGTGTTCCTGTAGTCATTACTTAATGCTCATGTCACTTAGCCTACATTAGAAGTTTAACTTTGTGGTTTTGGGGCTGTCTTCAGTTTTAAGAAAAAAAAGACAGAACTTGCATGAGCTTTTTTACTCTGAAATAATTTCTCCTCTCTCACAAAGTTTTTTCTCAGCCATGTGTTCTCTTTCAGGCATACACAAAACAAAAATCTAAATTATGGTCACAGTGAGATCAGCATACCATGATCTTTGCTCTCAATTGCCCTGTTGTTTCATGAATTACAAGAGGAATGCCTCACTTGTCAATGCCTCTTGGGCTTGCCCCAGCGGCATGTGAATCTCTAGCTAAACTGTGCAGTGATTTTTTCCTATATCTGTTAGCACCAGATCAAGAAGAGTTGGCAAAGGGCATTTCCAGGCACATTAGCTAATATCTGACTCTGTAGTGAAACAAGTCTCAGCTATGGCTGTTTTGCTGGAGTCACACAAAGATACTGTACCAGAGGTAATTCAGTTCAGTGTGTAAACAGGCTGATGTCAGTAACAGAAACTGAATAAAGCCATTACTTCATGGCTTCTCATTTAGTCATTACTTAAACTCCAGCAGAAAGATTTTTTGAAATTCAATACAGAGTTTCCTGCTCTTTTGATCTAAAAGAGGAAAATGATCTCTTTTCAAAGAGCCAATGTTTAAAAGAACATAGGAATGAACATTTTACAACTGTAAACTGCAAGCATGTAAATTACTGGGAGTAGTTCCTGCCTTTGTTGCTGGAGATAAAATGAGAGCTTTGTTTAGCTGGAGGCACATAGATTGATAAGCTCTCCTGATGGTTTATGGGGTTCTTGTTTAGTTTTAGGGGGCTGTTTGTGGTTTGGTGTGGGGATATTTTAGTACTTTTTTGAATTCAAATTTATCAATTTTTTTTAATACAAAATCCAAATTTAGTGAGTTTAATTATTTTGTAACAAAGTTTCACATCTCTTTTACCTGAAAATTTGATCACACAGGCTTATTTCCACATTACTTCCTATGATTTTTAGGTGACCATCACATATCCTATTGAAAGGATGATATCCAAAATGTGTCATTTGTTTGAATGAATGCATCAGAGCTTTAAAAATGCATGAAATTTTAAAAAGTTAATTTTTTAAAGATATTATCTAGATTAGAATAAATTATGACTACTGAAAGTACATTTATTGGACTTCAGAGTAGATAAATGAAATGAAAATAGAGAAAATATTTGAGGAGGAATTTCAGGCTTTCCAGTGTTTTTAGAGGTATATTTAATCTTTTTTCACCATGGCTTTCTCAGCAGCTTCATTATGACAAAAAACCTTTTGGTAGTGATCAACCTAGCACTAAGTATATTATATAAAAAATATAATCTTTATATAAAAATTTTACTTTGATTCAGAGTTGTAAGTCATGCTAGCAGGAGCAGTGGCTAAGAAGAGTATTAAATTAATACATTCTTATGAACATTTCTAAAAAAAAGTGAGATTAAAAGTAGTAGAAAAGAGTATGATAAAAAATCCATTATAGTTATTTATGGCAGAAAGGAGAATACAAACTCCAAGGATTTGGGAGAGAAGACTTAGAATTACTGAGATGAGTGTGGATAGAAAACTAACTGAAAATAATTTCTCCAAGGCACTGCTTATACATATGCATGTTATATATTTACTTCCTGATCATCTCACTTAAGAGGCTGCCTTCATTGTTGTTTGCCAGGTATATTCTCATTTTTTTCTGGGGCTCTAGAGATTGCTGTTTAAATGATACTTAGTTTGCAAGAAATTATATTTTTCCAGGTAAAAATGGGTAAGACTAAAGGCCACAGATGTCTCCAAAACAGAGTAAATACTGACATTTTTCAGCTCTCCATGTTTCATAAACTTACTAGATCTTTCCCCATTGATCTGGAGCTTCTCCAGTGCTTTCAAACCTATCTAGATGAAGTTGTCTGGCTCTCAGGTGAACCATAAAATGATCCAGAAAGTAAACAAAATATTGCATACTTTTCTTGTGGCATCTGATTCCAGATATAATCCGTACACACCTCAATTATACTGACTGGATTACATATTGAATAAATGTGTTTTTAAAAATACTTCAGTGCATCTTTTCCAAAACAGAGAAACTGAAAGAGGAATAGATTATGCCCACTTTTTACAGTCTACAGCTATGGTATTTGGCCAAAGGTAAGGAATTTTAATTAGATTCCATCTCTTGTGCATTCAGTTTAAATATAAAATTCCTCCCTTACACCAGAGTCTGTATCATCTAAGTTATTAACTAGGATTTAAGTAGGATATGAGAGGAACATACAGTTAAGTATTGTTATGGAAGAAGTAGTGCAGTTTCACAGAGTCACTAGGAGTTTGAAAGACAGCAGGCTTGTACTTGTGCTGTTTTCTGCAGAGAACATACTTTTGGCCCCTTCTAGCAGTGTTCCCTTAGAGTGTGTGTTGGTGGAGGGGAGGTGGGCTGTGCCTTTTTTTTTTTTAATTTATAAAAAGCTGAATTTAAATACTGCGTTGTTACCTGGGTTTCCTGTTAGATCCTTCTTATTCACTTTTTGTGCTGCATATGCTTTAGGTGAAGATTTAGGCATGTATCTGTAGCTAAAGC